>NC_062230.1:21134275-21458650 GCF_902686445.1 Sciurus carolinensis | reverse complement strand
CTTACTCTTTTGATGCTGCATTACTGTATCCTCACCACGTTCGAAGGTTTCCCACATGAGGTCCCAAGTTTTCAATTCTGCAGATATTTTAATGGAATCGACACAGGTGCATTAGAGTAGGTTGTGATCCCAGGGATTTGGAGGCTGAGATAGGAGGATCGCAAGTTCAAGGCCAGCCTCAGCAACTTAACAAGACCCTGTCCCAAAATGAAAAATAAAAAGGGCTGGGGGTGTGGTTCAGTGATGGAGCACCCCTGGGTCCAATCTGCAGGAACACAAGTACATAAATAAGAATGATTGAAAATCAAAATCTAGAACTTACATAGCCTTCATCTATATTTTCGTCTGCCTGTGAAATACATATGTATTTTCAAATGCTCTAATTGTTCACCTGTTATTTGGGAAAAGTGTTTCTCAAAAGATCAAAACTCTAAAAAGGTAATGTTTATTCCAAGTTTGGTTTTGGTTTTGGGTTTTTCTGGTGGTGCTGGGGATCGGACCTGGGTATGGTCAGCAAGTGCTGTGCCACTGAGCTACATCCCAGCCCTCAGTCTAGGTTTCTCTATGTGCCCCACATCTGGGATGGTGATTTAATGGGCTGAGCGACACACATTCATGATGCTTATTTTTGTGGGGCAGGCGTAGGGCACGGCTCGGGGGGCTCTCTGCTTTAGGGCCTTGGCTGGGGCTGTGGTTTCAGCCGACGCTCGACTGGGGAAGGACGGCTTCCAAGCACCTGCGACATCAATGGCATCCAGCTCCTTGTGGGCCGTGGGCCAGAGAGGCCTGGTGTCCTGCTGGCCGTTGCTTGGAGGAACCCTGAGTTCCTGCCCTGGTGTCCTGTCCAAAGCCATCAAGGTGGAGAGAGTTCCTAGGTAGCTGGGCGTTACTGTCCTATGAAATGCTGTCACCTATGTGAGCCCTGACACATCCAGTCCCCTTTGCCAGATTCATGTCACGGGTCACGTGTGACAATGGCTTCCAGGTCCCCGGGGGGCATCTCAGGACCTGGCCGCCATGGTCCCTGGGTCTCCTCTCTGTTGAAAGAAAAGAACAGGCCCCTTGCTCCTCGGCAGTAGGGCCTGGGGTCACTTCCCAGCAGGGCTGGCCTGCCAGGGCCTTGGATTCCGGGCTGGGCCGTGGTGGGGGCCGCACCAACCTCCCCACGCTTCAGAAGCGTCCCTCGGCTTCCTGTCCCTGCCGAGTGCTCACCTCTGTCAGCCACAGAATCCCAGCAGCCCGGGAGTCGGCGCCTTTACTTTCAGCCCATTTTGCAGAAGAGGACACCGAGGTCCAGAGAGGCCGTGTCACTTGAGGTCACACAGTGATAATGGAGACCCTCACCCTTGTTGTACAGATGAGGAAGTGAAAAGTTAGCTTAATCAACTTGCCCAGTTAGTGGGATACGGTTAATCCACGGGGGGCCCTCGCCCCATCTCACCCTGCTGCCGCGGTGACTGCTGTGGAGGTGGCCAGCCACGCCCCAGTGGGGCCCACCCGGGCCCGTGGCTCTCCCGAGGTAGGATGGGCTCGGGTCAGCAGGGAAGCAGCAGTGCCCTCCGCCCTGGCCGACCCCTGACGTCCCCCTTCCTCCGCCAGTTTGTGGTCTACAACGTGACCTACCTGGAATCCTCCCTCCGCCTGGCGGCCAGCACCCTGAGGTCCGGGGTCTCCTACGAGGCGCGGGTGAGAGCGTGGACCCACAAGTACAGCGGCACCTGGAGCGAGTGGAGCCCCAGCACCCGGTGGCACAACTGTGAGTCTGGGGTCCCGGCAGCTGGAGTCTCCACCCCCCTTCTACTCTGCGGCCAGAGCCTTCCCCTGGCTGAACCTCTGGCGTGTCATATCACGGGATGCCTCTCACCTCATGAAACAGCACAAACAGTGCGTTAGTCAGGATGGGTGGGCCAAGCTGCAGGAACAAAGAGGCCCGGTTTCCGTAGCGTCACACCCCAGCAAGACCCTTCTACTCACATTTCAGACGAATGCAAAAGTTGCTGGTTGCCAGAGGCGAGCTCTGTAGGCAGCACTGGCTTCACATCTGTCCATCACAGGGCCACATCTGTCCATCACAGGGCCAGCCACACAGCTGGGACTTGGGAGGGTTGTGCTGAGTTGATTTGATCCTGCCATTGGTCTGGGGAAGGAAAGGGAAAGAGTCCTACAGAGCAATTAGACAAAGTGCTGGACACTCTTTAATTATTTCAGCAAATATTTACTGAGCTCCTGCGAAGTGGCCAGCCCCGTGCTGGAGGCTGGGGGTATCGTAAACACAGCAGGCAGAAAGTCCTGCTGGGAGGAGTAGATACTTTGGAGGTGGAGGCAAAAAGTAAACACAGAAATAAATCAGGGCGAGCCAGCTGACAGCGAGTCCTGGGAAGAAATAAAGCAAAGGAAGGTCGGGGGGAGACAGGGGCGGACAGGGAGGGCCGGGAGGTGGGCGTGGTGCTCACATGCCGACCAGGTTCTAGATTAGATGGCACCGTCCTCACAGCAGCCTGTGACTGTTACTGACCCGCTGCACACATGAGAACACCAGGACACAGAGAGGGTGAGGGACGTGTCCTGGGTCACTCAGCAGGGGCGTGACAGAGTCAGGCTTTGAACTCAGGCTTCCCAACTCCAGTTCGAGCACCCGACTCTACTTCCAGAGAGCAGCAAGTTCAAGGTCACCAGGTGGCACTGAGCTTTGGAGGAGCAGGGACAGTGAGGATTCGAGTGTGACCAGGATTCGAGTGTGATCCTGGGCTCAGTGTGCAGGAGGGGGAGTGGCCGGCGGTGAGGCAGGAGGGAATTTCAGCAGCCAGATCGTAAAGGGTCTCAGAGGAGGGTCTGGAGGCCTCGGTCCCCAGCTCTGGGAAGCGGAGCCGGGCTGTGCCCTGGCGTGACACAGGCTCACGGCTGTCCTTCCTACTTGCAGACTATAAGCTGCCCTTGGAGCATCACCTGGGGCTGGGCGTCAGCATCTCCTGCGTGGTCATTGTGGCCATCTGCCTGTCCTGCTACTTCAGCATCACCAAGTGAGTTCCAAGCTTCGGCACACAATGCCACCCAGCCAGCCAGCCCTGGCCCTTTCATTCAGCCATGTGTATTTACTGAGCAGCTACTAAGTACCGGCCCCTGAGCCCAGGCCTGGGAAAGAGGCCACCGTGTTCCTAACACCTGCGTCACCCCTACGCAGTGACACGGGCCCTGAAGGAAGTAGACCAGGTGAAGGGAGAGGTGCTCCTTGGAAGGAGCTGGACCTGCCCGGGGACAGGGAGGTGACTCGGGCAGCAGGGGAGGGGCCTTCCTTGGCCCCAGGGAGATGCAGTGGTCGCCTGCCCCCCATCACCCTGGCGCCTGGACTCTGGTCTGGGCACTGGGGCATATGGCGGGAGCCAGGACCCTGGGGGAGTTGGGGACTCAGGTTGGCAGCCTGGCCTGGGCGCTGGTGTCCAGGAGGGGCAGGCCGGCTCCCCTTTGCAGGGTGGGAGTAGGTCTGAGGGGGCCGTATCCCTGCGGGAGGCCCGGCCTCGCCCGGGGGCTGGGAGGAGGGAGGAGGCGCCTTGGTTCCGGGGAGGCCTCGCCCGCCGGATCTCGGTCCCCCGAGATGGAGCTAGCAGGCCGTCCCCACCATCGATTCCAGGACGCTAGGTGTGCGGGACGCGCAGGTCCCCCTCCGTGTCTCCACGCTGATGCCTCCGCGTGGCCCCGGGCTGGCATCCCTGTGGCCCCTCTCTCTCCCGGTCCCCACCCGCTGTCCCCCTCCAGCCCCTGGGCAGTTCTCTGAAGGCACCGGGCGTGTTTTCCGGCTGAGCCTTTACACGCTCGCGCCCCACGGTCCCCAGGGCTCCCCTCCCCGTTCCTGCCACCCCTCAGTGGTCCTTACTGGTGTCACTTAGCTGCAGGGATGAATGTCGCGCCCTCGTCCCCCCCCCCCCCGTGGCCCTCTCAGCGGGCGGCTCTGCTGGAGCGGCCTGTGTCCCTCGTTCCTGGCTCAGTGAGGGTACACAGGAGGTGCTCCATAAACACCTGGCTCAAACCAGGAGCCGTCCCAGGACCTCCCCTCCCGGCGACGGTGCCCCGGGCTCCAGGCAGATGCAGGAAGCGGGAGACGCTGTGCTTCCTGGGGCCCCCCAGCTCCTCGGGCAGGAGACCCAGGATCCTCTCTCTGCAGCTCGAGTGGATCCGACTCTTCGGGCCTCCTTCCCACTGGGGACACTCGGGGCACCTGATGGCTGGGGTGGGCCCGCCACACCTGCCCGCTGTCACTCGCTGCTTTGGCCTCGTCCCCTGGTCTGGAGAATGGGTTAGCAGCAGGATCCGCTCCGGGCCCAGGAGGATCCCAGGAGCTGTCCGCACGGCGGAGGCCTCACACTCCTTTCCCTTGTGCCTTTCAGGATCAAGAAAGAGTGGTGGGACCAGGTCCCCAACCCCGCCCACAGTCCCCTCATGGCCATCGTCATCCAGGACTCTCAGGTAGCCGAGGGCGGGTGCTTGGACCCTGTGTGGCTGGGAAGCAGGTTCCAGTCGTCTGGGCAGCTAAGGAAATTCCTGAGCTTCGGGAAAGGCCAGGGAACGGCTCAGCAGGCCGGCCGCAGGGCAGGAAGATGGGGCAGGTCGCCAGAGACCAAGACTTCCTGTCCCCTCCCGTGGCTTCCGTGGCCACTGTTCCAGTCCGGGTGGCCCCTCTGGGGTTGGTCTCTTAGCTTGGGTCATTTCTGTATCACTGCCCAGGCCAGTGCCTGTACCAGAGCAGGAGGTGCAAGCAGGAGAGAGCAGAGCCTGGCGCGGTGGCGCACCTGTAATCCAGCCACTCGGGAGGCTGAGGCAGGAGGATCACAAGTTGGAGGCCAGCCTCAGCAACTTAGTGAGACCCTGTCTCAAAATAAAATAAAAAATAAAAAGGGCTGGGGATGTGGCTCTGTGGTTCAGCACCCCTGGGTGCAATCCCTGGTACCAAAAAAAAAAAAAAGGGAACAGAAAGTGGCAGACTTTCTGTGTCTTCCTCTGAAGACCAGGAAGCAGCCCAAAGCATGGGCACATCTCAGTTCTCACTGACCTGAGCGGCCCCGCCCAGCAGGGCAGGCGAGGGCAGCTTCCCTGGTGGGGGCTCTGGCTGAGCACCGTCGGGTCGCAGGCCCTGTCTAGACTCTCGGGGACCCTAGTGGACTCTGGAGCCCAGGGGTGCTGGCTTGGCTCCTGGCCCTGCCGCTCACCTGCGGTGCGGATCGAGCAGGTTGCTGGTCGGCAGCCTCAGGCTCGCGTGGGCCGTGACGTGTCCGCGTGTCGGGCTGACGCTGGCACACACGAGGCGCACGTCACCAATGGCACCGCGTATCGGGCAGCTGCTGCTGCATAACAAATCGCCCCCAGTCCAGAGGTCACAATGGCCACCATTGAGGCAGCTCCTGCCTCTGCAGGTTGGCAGTTGGGGCTGGACTGGCCTCATCTGGGGGGCCAGTGGCTGGTGACTGTCACCTGGGGAGACACGTGCCACTCCCCCGCCAACAGAGTGGCCCATTCTCCGGGGGGACGTCACAGGCCTCCGGAGGCCTACGCCTGGAGCTGGCCGAGTCCCTCCCTCTGCACCCTGGTGGTCGGGGCAAGTCCCACAGGCAGGCTGGACTCAGGGAGGGGTGGCTGCCGAGCCCTGTGGCCATTTCTGCCATGGGCCATGGTGACCATTGTCATCAGGACAATCTCACGGACCCCAGGAAACTCCTGAGAGAGCTCAGGTGACCCTCGTGTCCACTGCCCCTCAGCCCGCACGGCCTCCAGCCCCGCCCTCAGCAGACACCGCGTGGGCCCGAGGGTCGCGCAGGCGCTCTGGAAGGCCCCGGCGCCGTCTCAGGTCTGTCTCTGTCGTAGGTGTCGCTGTGGGAGCGGCGGACCAGAGCCCAGGAGCCCGCCAAGTGCCCGTACGTATCTGACCTTGGGCGGCCTGCGTGGGCTGGAAGGCGTCCGATCCGGGGCCGCGGCAGGGCACGTGCCGACCACACCTGCTTTCTCTTCCCGACCTGGAGGGTGGGGCGGAGGGGCGTCTGGGTCGTGGGCTGCGTGCTCGCTGAGACCCCCGGGTGTCACAGGCAGGTCAGGCGTGATGGGACGCCCGGCCAGACGCTTGGCGGCCGGGGCGCGTGGCAGAGGTGACCCACCTCACTGTTGCTTCTTTGCAAATCGTCACTGTCTTGAGCCTTCAAATACGCCACGCCACTCTGTCCTCCTTAGCTGTCCCCGCGGGGCCTGCTGGACCTGCCCGGGATCCAGTAACTAAAGGGCTGGACCCGGCTCCAGCCCAGGGACCCACGTCCGTTGTCATTGGCGTGGCTTGGGCTTCTAGATGTCACCGTCCCAGATAAGAATGTCTCCTCGTGCAGTAGACAAGCCTGTGGTAGGAACCGGGCCTCGGCCTGGGCTCCAGAGATCCCAGAGCAAGACAGACCGGCCCTCGGGGACTCCCCAGCCCAGCCGTGACGCCAGCCTCGCTGGGTTCCTGGCCTTGCCACACATGGAGACCGGGAGAGGATATTCCAGCGGGGCTCCGGAGGATGAATAGGAGTTCGCCAGGTGGCCACGCCGACCCCTGACCTGCCCGTTCTTTTGCAGACACTGGAAGACGTGCCTGGCCAAGCTCCTGCCCTGTGTGCTGGAGCACAGCGTGAAGAGAGGCGAGGAGCCCGCCAAGGCTGCGGGAGGCGGGCCTCTGCAGGGCCCTGGGAGGCCAGCCTGGTGCCCCGTGGAGGTCAGCAAGATGGTCCTCCGGCCGGAGAGCATCCGCGTGGCGCGGTGTGTGGAGCTGTTTGAGGTCCCCGTGGAGAGCGAGGCGGCGGTGGAGGAGGATAAAGCCCACTGCGCGCCTCCCGCGGGCAGCGGGGGCTTCCAGGAGGGCCGCGAGGGCATCATGGCCAGGCTGACCGAGAACCTGTTTCTGGACCTTCTGGGAGCTGAGGACGGCGGCTCCCACCAGCAGGGCCTGGGGGACTGGCGCCTTCTCCCGCCTTCAGGAGGTGGGAGCCACCCGGCGTCCTGGGCCTGGCTCCCCGTGGGGCCCGAGGGGGCAGCGTCGGAAGACAAGGAGCCGCCCCTCCACCCAGAGCCAGCTCCTCTGGCCAGCACCGCGCAGGGCCTGGCGGGCCCCGGCTGCTCCGAGGGGCCGCTGACCATCGCGGACAACCCCGCCTACCGCAGCCTCGGCAGCCTCCAGAGCCAGCCTCCAGGTGCCGGAGGGCTGGACCCGGACCCACGGCTGGATGGCCGCCTGGACCCCCAGGGGCCCTGTGTCCCCCAGGCTTCAGAGCCTCCCGCCCAGCTCCAGCCCGAGCCAGAAACCTGGGAGCAGATCCTCCGGCAGAGCGTCCTCCAGCACGGGGCGGCCTCCGTCCCCGCCGCCGCCCCCGCCAGCGGCTACCGGGAGTTCTCGCCGGCGGCCCAGCAGGGCGGCGCCCGGGACGGCGGGGTGGCCGGGTACAAGGCCTTCTCCAGCCTGCTGGCCGCCAGCGCCCTCTGCACAGGGACAGCAGGACTTGGGGCTGGCGGTGGGGACGGGGGCTACAAGCCCTTCCAGAGCCTCATTTCCGGCCTCCCAGGGGACCCGGCCCCACCTCCCGGGCCCCTGTTCACCTTTGGGCTGGACGCGGAGCCACCCCGCAGCCCCCCAGACTCAGTCCTCCCGAGCACCCCCTCGGGGCACCTCGGTCTCCAGCCGGCGGTCAAGGGAGAGGACGGGCGGAAGCCCCCGCTGCCCCCACAGCAGGACACGGACGCCCTCAGGGATGACCTGGGCAGCGGCATTGTCTACTCGGCCCTCACCTGCCACCTGTGTGGCCACCTGAGGCAGCGTCACAGCCAGGAGCGGGGTGGCCAGGCCCAGGCGGTGGTCAGCCCCTGCTGCGGCTGCCATTGTGGAGACAGGTCCTCACCCCCGGGGAGCCCCGGGGGGGCCTGGAACCCCGGGCCAGGTGGGCTTCCCCTGGAGGCCAGCCTTGCTCCTGCAGCCCGGGGACCCCCGGGTGCCTCGGACGAGAGCAAGTCCTCCCTGTCCTTCCAGCCTCCACGCCCAGCCTCCTGCAGTGCGCAGAGCCCGGGCCAGGCCCCCAGAGTGCTGGGGCTGGTCTCCACGGGGCCCTCACCCTGAGGCGTCCCGGGCACCTGCCCTCCTGACGCCGAGGCCTGCGGGTGGCCCTGGCCTGCCCAGCCTGGGAGGCCGCCCGGCCGGCACACTTCCCAGAGCCTCGGAGAGCTGGGCGCGTGAAGGTCTGAAGGTGGCCCCCGGGGGCTGCTGAGGCCGGACACTCCCCGAGCTGGGCAGGCTCCCCACCTGCAGGGACGGGAGGCTCTGGACAGCTGTCCCCGCAGCCCTGGCAGGGTCGGTGAGGCCCTAGGTGCTGGGCTTCTGGACCAGTGCCCACTGGTCCCCAGCGTCCCCAGCAGCAGGCCCGCTCCGGCCGGCCCAAGCCCATCTTGTCCACCAACCCTCTGCTGCCCGGGTCACTGAACTGGAAGCCGAGCCCGGAGCCAGCACCACCGTGGGAACGGCTTGGGAGGCCTGGGAATGGGCGGGAAATGGGGCTTTGGGCGGGCGGTCACCAGCCCCTGGACGCCCCTGCTTGGGTGGACGTGGAGGCCGAGTCCTGCTGTAGCAGCTGCGTCAGGGCAAGCAGCACCAGGCAGGCCAGGGGACGCTGTCACCTGGGGTGACCTTTGCCACCAGCCGCCGCGCACAGCAGTGAGCCGGGCCGGGCAGCATGCGGAAGGACAAGCCGGGCTGCCCAGCAACTGGCCCCCGGCCACAGAGACACCTGAGGGCTGGCGCCCAGATCTGCCCCGCGACCGGTGGACACAGGACAGAGGCCCCGTGCACGCGGGCGGGGCAGGGCTGATCTGCGCCCTTCTCCAAGGCCGCCTGCCCCCTGCGCTGCTGGCTGGACACCTGGCCACAGGACTGGGCGGGTCTGTGTAAATAAAGCCATTCGCCTCCCTGGGCTGCGCATCCACCAACCCCGCGGGCGCCACCGAACTCAGCCGCAGGCGCCGACCCCGGCCGACCCCGCGCAGGGAGTGGGCTTAAGAACGAGCCCCGAAACCACGCACCCCGCAAACCCAGCACACTGGCCGTCACTGCGGAGGGAGGGCCCTGGTCACTGTGGAGGGAGGACCATCTGTCACTGTGGAGGGAGGACCATCTGTCACTGTGGAGGGAGGGCCCTGGTCACTGTGGAGGGAGGACCATCTGTCACTGTGGAGGGAGGGCCCTGGTCACTGTGGAGGGAGGACCATCTGTCACTGTGGAGGGAGGGCCCTGGTCACTGTGGAGGGAGGACCATCTGTCACTGTGGAGGGAGGACCATCTGTCACTGTGGAGGGAGGGCCCTGGTCACTGTGGAGGGAGGACCATCTGTCACTGTGGAGGGAGGACCATCTGTCACTGTGGAGGGAGGGCCCTGGTCACTGTGGAGGGAGGACCATCTGTCACTGTGGAGGGAGGACCATCTGTCACTGTGGAGGGAGGGCACTGGTCACTGTGGAGGGAGGGCCCTGGTCACTGTGGAGGGAGGACCATCTGTCACTGTGGAGGGAGGACCATCTGTCACTGTGGAGGGAGGGCCCTGGTCACTGTGGAGGGAGGGCCCTGGTCACTGTGGAGGGAGGACCATCTGTCACTGTGGAGGGAGGACCATCTGTCACTGTGGAGGGAGGACCCTGGTCACTGTGGAGAGAGGGCCCTGGTCACTGGAGGGAGGGCCCTGGTCACTGGAGGGAGGGCCCTGGTCACTTGGAGGGAGGGCCCTGGTCACTGGAGGGAGGGCCCTGGTCACTGGAGGGAGGGCCCTGGTCACTTGGAGGGAGGGCCCTGGTCACTGGAGGGAGGGCCCTGGTCACTGGAGGGAGGGCCCTGGTCACTTGGAGGGAGGGCCCTGGTCACTGGAGAGCTTTTTCCAGGCACCGATTCCCCACAGTGCCCGTTGCTCAGAGCAGGCAGGGAACTCAGACAGCGTTGGCCACACTGAGGTGCCCATGGTAGATGGCACGGCTGGTGGGTACGCTTTGCCAAGGCCACAGAGAGGGTTCCTGGTGGCCTGTGGCTGGATCTCCATTTCCCAGCACCCCGTAGGTGATCTTCGCTCAACGTCCCAAGGGCACCGTGTGTGGGGGTGGGTCCCAGGGAGAGGGGCAGGGAAGCTTAAGCTATGTTGCAAACGCCAGCAGGGGCTGCTAAGAAAGCAAACGGAGCCCGAGTCAGAGCTGCTGGTGCTCAGGAAGGCTGTAGAGGAGCCTCAGGGGCCAGAAGAAGCCAGGATGCACTGGGGGAAGAACACGCTGGGCAGAGGGTCGAGCATGTGCAAAGGCCCTGCGGCGCATGAAACTTGGGACATTCTTGGTACAGAGAGATGAGCTGTGGAGAGGTGAGCCAGGGACTATGGTCAGGGCGCAATGGGGCCAGAGTGAGGAGTTCGCATTTTTGCATAAATGCACATGAGCCCTACGCGCTGAGAAACCTGGTCCAATAGAAAGCAGTCTCCTGTCCATTTCCCCAGTCCCAGAACAAACTGAAGGCACCCCAGAAACTGGAGCCAATGAGAGGAAACAGAACTACCCCAAGTGTTCCTCCAATAAGGCTCCTTCCACCTGCAGGAGCAGAGAACTCAGGTTCCTCCCGACGGCACTGACCGGGATGGTCAAGATCCTCATGTCTAAGGTTCCACCCCGGGGCAGAGAGTCCCACCAGGAGTGAGCTGACCCACGTCAGGGGCCGCTGGAGGGCCTTCCAGATGTCCCTGATACAGGACCTCCTTAAACTCTCCTGAAAACCCGGGCCCGCCCTCCCCGCACTCTCTGAGAGTCAAGGAAGCCCAGGGGCCTTGGGCGGGACCCGGCTACTCTGGGGTTCTCTGCAGCCCTTACCCCACCTGAGCCCTAGCGTTCCCATTTGTGAGGCAGAACCTGCACCAGAGGGTCGTCTCCATGGGCACCAGCTCTGTCTCCTGGGTCCCCAGCCAGGCTGCACGGGTGATGAGGACCAGAGGGGAGGATGGCTCAGAAATCAGGGCTTCCCGGTCCTGGCCGCTGCTCTGGCTCCTCCAGGCCACCCTGGCGGGCCTCCACCGGCTCCCGTTGACACAGGCTCCCCGGCCTGTGCCTCCCCTGGCCCCCATGACTCCCTGGCTCCTGCCTACCCCTGTGTGGGTGCTCCCTGGCCGTAGCCTGGTGGCTGGGGCCTTCTGCACGTACTTGCGACCAAGCTCTGCCTGAGAGGCGACTGTTAAAGCAAAGCAAGCCAACAAACAAAGAGCTCAGATCAGCCGAACACCCATCATTCCAGCAGCTCGGGAGGCTGAGGCAGGAGGATCGCAGCTCAAAGCCAGCCTCAGCAATGGCGAGGCCCTAAGCAACTCAGTGAGACCCTGTCTCTAAATAAAACATAAAACCGGGCTGGGGGTGTGGCTCAGTGGTTGAGGGCCCCTGAGTCCAATTCCTGAACCCCCCCACCACCACCAAAAAAAAAAAGCTCAGATCAGGTTCAAAATGTCATTTCAAATGTGCAGGAAGGGAGTCTGAAAAGAGAGAGAAGAGAGGAGGCTCTTGGGAAGGGATTTCCGAGTCACGTGAGCATCTGCAGCAGCTCCTTCCAGCGGAACTTCTGGCTAGCATGGAAATAACCCATCCATTTCTGTTCCAAGGACACAATGCCACACATTTGTAAGGCAGAAAGAGAGGGGGTTTGTTTGGGCCCACAGTTCAGGGCGCTATGCCGGGCCAGGGCCTCCTTGCTGGCAGAGTCCCCAGGTGGTTCGGAGTATGGGGTGGTGACAGACAGGAAGCACTTGGTCCTCTGACCTCCACCCCATGGCCTTATCCAGTCCTGACCTCCTCCCAAAGCCCATCCCCCTCCCTCTCACCAGAGATTGGGGACAGAGGGACCCGCCTTATGTAAGCCCAGCAGAAAGATGTCACCGCGTGTTCTGCGGGATGGCCTCTGGCGCTGGCTACTGAGCTGATTCTTACTTAATCCCGATCGGTTAGCATTTATCTCTGCTGTGAATTATTTATTAACATTAAAACTTTATTCCTACCCAACATGTATTCCTTCGCCTCGGCCTCGCGGGGAGAAGGGAAGATCTGGAAAGGAAGGAGAAAAGAGGCAGCGCAGGCTGCACCTCCGGGAGCCTGGGTGGGGCGCCAGAGCTGGGGTCTCACGGCTCAACCCAGGCCGCCCGGACCCCGCTGCGCAGGAGGCAGGAGGGCAGCACAGGAGCGGCCTGGGAACGGCTTGTCCCCCTGGAAGGACCCAGCGGACGCTGGGAGGCTCCCCCGGTGCCACACCCGTCCCCCTGTTGGAAAGCGGGGGTCCCAGCACCGGACTTGCTCCTGGCCTGCAGGCGGCTTGCCTGTCTGTCAGCGGAGGGCCGGCGCCAGCCTTCAATCCAGGGAAAGACCTACGGGCCTCCGAGCGCAGACGGGCCACCGGAAAGCCCGCGCCCCCGCCCCTGGCACCGGGGGCTCCTGGCCCCGTGGGCGGCCGAGCCCGGGCTTGTTTGTGAAGCGACCCTCCCGTGACATCCTGTTCAGAAACCCTCGGGCGCTGTTTTCCCACGGAGGTTATTCATTAAAAACCAAAAAGGAAAGAAAAAGAAAGAAAGAAAAAGCCCCAGCGAGTTTCCGAGCCCCCGCTGCAGGGGCGGCATGACCTCATTGGACGCCCTCAGGGCCCCAGTCCCCGCGTGGGACTTGCCGGTGATGTAAGGCTGCCACCCGCACTTGGCTCCCTACCGCCCGGCACACCAGGCACCATCTCCTCCCCTGTGTACGCCCAGAGCGCGGCTGTGCCTCCCGCGGCCTCGGGCAGGGCTGTGTGACAAAGTGCAAGGTGCTTAACCTCTCTGGGCTTCGGTTTCCTCCCAGATAAAAGAGGCAGCCCCCGGCAGGGCGTGGGGAGCACGTGACAGAGTGCGACCCCAGGCCGCGCGCAGGGGCTCTTGATTAACTAGCCCCGGTGGCGGCAGCAGGTCACCCGCTCTTCACTTGATCTCTCCGCTTCCACCGGTACAACTTGGCCCCTTGGTTCCTGCTGCCCCCTGGCGGCCCAAGCTGGCCACAGCGCCTGCCCTCCTCTCGGCGGCTCCACGTCCTGCCGGGAAAACAAGGGGGCGCCCAGAAAACTCGCCACGGAGACCCGGCCCTCCTGGTCCCACCCTCCCCGCTCCTCACTTGTCCCATTACCCCTCCAGCCCCTCCCAGGAGAGCTCCAAGGACCAGCTGTGTGGCACCGGGCCAGTGCGGAACCTCTCTGTGCTTGCTTCATGTCTAAAACGGGGAAAAAATAATAGCATCTCTATGAAGGCGGGTGGTGGGAACTGCACACGCTGGTGCAGGCGGGCCCTCGGGAGCAGGCTGCGCGGGCGGAGGGTTCAAAGTGTCGCTGAGGCCGTCCTGGATTGCATGGGGGCCAGGGGGCGACTGGAGGTGGGGGTACAAATCACCCGAAAAGAAACGGTAGAGTTCTTGAATTAACGTTACTGTCCTATAAAAAAGGACAGAATGACATAAATCCAAGAGAAAAAAGTGTCCCAATGCCATCGTCCCGTCAACCTGTGCTCAGGTCCATCCACGCCTCTTCTGTGTGTCGCCTGTATGCAGTTGGTGCTGTTTATTTGCTTGTTTGAGTACCAGAGATTGAACCCAGGGGCCCTTAACCACTGAGCCACATCCCAGCCCTTTTTATGTACGCATGTATTATTTGGGTCTGCACAAGCCTTGCTAATTGCTGAGGCTGGCCTCCAACTCGTGATCCTCCTGCCTCAGCCTCCCAAACCGCTGGGATGACAGGCGTGGGCCACCAGCACCTGGCGCCTATTTGCCGTTTGGGACCGTGCATTTCTCAGTCACCCCTCAGTATCCTTGGGGGTCTGGCTCCAGGGCCCCCCATGGACACCAGAACCCACAGATGCTCAAGTTCCTTATATGAAAGGGCTCGGGGTGTCCCATGGGGCACACGCTCCTGTCACTGTGGATCCTCTCCAGATCACTAAGGACAGCTGGGAACAATGACGAGTGGCGTCCGCACACGTTCTGTACAGACGCAGCTTCTCAGATCTTTCTCCGTTGTCGGTGGACACAGGCCTTTATTTTGATTCATTTCCATGTGGAGGACGGACCGTGCCTGCCACATGCCGGCCGGGCCCTACACGGAGCCCCGGCCCCGACCAGAGGCGATTCTTCACAAATAGGTGGCCCCGCGTGCAGAGGCCAGCACCCCTGCAGCCGCCACACTGTCCCTCCGCCCCCTTCCCTCCTCCCTGGAGGCCCGAGGAGCTGAGGTCCAGCAGGTCCCCACACGGAGGAGACACAGAGGTTTGCAGAGACAGGAACGCTGACCCGACCCCAAGGTGACCTCAGACTCAGCCACAGACGACGCTCTGATCCTGGCCACAGTCCCACTCTTGTCCCCAGCCCCTGTCCTCTGACGCCAGCGAGACTGGTTTCTGACCCAAACTCTTGACCTGTTCATGACCCCAGCCACATGCTGGTCCCCGAGCCTGGCTGCAGACAAGCCGCTGACCCCAGCCATAGATGGACTTCTGATTCTGGCCGCTCTGACCCCTACTCCTGTATTCCGACACCTGTTCCAGCAGGACTCCACCCAGGAACTGCCATTTCCTGAATTCCTGCTGGCAAATTCAGGACGGCTGATCTATCTGTCCTCCCTCTCTGCCAGGGGACCACAGGGCAAGCTCACAGTTCTCCTTTCTAATCAGAGCAGCATGAGAAGGACCCTTTGCCACTTTTCTTCTGCTTTGTGTGTGATGCCTGGTGCTCCGGCAGCCATCTTGTGATCATGAGAGGACATGCTTGGGGATGAAAGATTTTCTGAAGACAGCAGGGGGGAAGAAAAGGGCCTGTGTCCTTGGACACACCAGAGAACCATCAAAGCAGCCTGTGGATTCTTAAATAAACCGTAAGCATGCTTTAAAAAAAAAAAAAATAACCACCATGGCGTGGCAGCTATAACAGTTGCAGAAGGTAGAGCCACGGGCGTACAAAGACGTTGGAGTCCGATGCCCAGACCGGGAATGTGCTGTGCTGCCGAGAGTTGCAGGCGGAATCAGCTCCTCGCCTGGCCTTGAGATGGGCAGCAGGCTCCCTGGACCATCCAGACGGGGAGAAAGAGGGGTGCAGGGGAATCAGTCAGAGAGAAACCTGAAGATACTGCGCTGCCGGCCTTGAAGGCGGAGGCAGAGGCCACGAGCCACTGAGGGATCGGGTGGCCACTAGGTGCGGAAGGCCACGGGTGGACTTTCCCTAGGGTGCCCGGAAGGGTCATGACCCTGGAGACAGGTGCCAAGGTCTGACCTCAGAAGTGAGACCCTGGTTCTGTGCCGAGCCGGTGGGCACACAGCCAGGGTCTGAGCCCGGCTCCCACCCCGCCCAGCGCCCCCACGACGGGCGGTCCTCTGCAGGGCCACCGAACACCCCCTCCAGAGGACACGCGGGGTCCCTGCCCTGTCCCCAGATCCACCGGCACCCGTGGACCCTGGGTCAGGGAGCTGTGGGCAGAGCCGGTCCTCGGCCACGTCCCGTACAGTCCCAGGTGGCCGTGCTCACAGGACCACCCTGGAATGTGAGGCTGGGAAGCCCCCCCCCCCAAAATCCTTAATAATTCTGTCGTCAAAGTCGCAGGCAGGCGAGCACAGAGGGCTGCGGCCTCACCCGCCGGCTGCCCCCAGCCCTCCAGGCCCCGCCCACGACCTCCCGCCCCCTCGTGCTGCTGCCTCTGCAGGGCCCGGTGTGTCGCCCCCTCGTGGCACCCTGGGGTGGAGCCAGGTGACTGCCGTCCGCCCGCCCGGCGCATCTGCCAGACAAGACAGGCTTTCCTTTTGGGGTGTTGAACCCAGGGTGCTTCACCACTGGGCCGCATCCCCACCCTTCCCACATTTCATTCTGAGACAGGGTCTTGATGAAATAGGTCTAAGTGCTTAGGGCCTCACTGAGTTGCTGAGGCTGGCCTCAAACTTGCCATCCTCCTGCCTCAGCCTCCGGAGCTGCTGAGATTCCAGGCGTGCACCCTCACGCCCCGGCAAGACCAGCTTCTTGCCTACCCAGATCCTGGTACCAAGAGTGGCCATCCTGAATTCTTGACCCTTTCCTAACAAGAAGGCCTGCGCGTCATCCTGAAACGCACCCCCAGGTGAGGCGACTGTTCCTGCTGTGGGCCGCTCGCTCCTCCTCTCCGAAGCCTGGGCCTCCTCCCCACCCCGACCCACCCTGGAGCACCATGGCTCCCCTGGTTCCAAGCTTCCCTCCAGTGGCCTCTTCAGTCCCCTGCAGGTCTGCGCCAGTCCTGGGCAGGCCCAGGCCACCCCCTCCTCCCCTTCCTCTGCCCCTCCCCCTCCCCCACCTCTTCTTCCCCCCTCCCCCTCCCCCTCCCCTCTCCCTGGTGCAGCCCAGGCGCTGCCTTCTCTCTCTCTCTCTCCTTCTCCACTTGCAGGAGGGCACCTGCTCCTCCCCTCTCCGCACAGACTGGCCGACCCGGCCTTGAACCTGCCTCACTGAAGCCGGCGGGGCCAGGGCGGTTTAAATCCCTCCTCTTCCTGCAGCACCCTGCGTCCTCTCGGAACTGCCCCTCTTGGTCCCGAGACTGGCTGCCTGCCTTGCTCTGCACCCTCCCCCGTGCCTCTTCTCCCCTCCCTCACCCCTCCCCCTCCCCCCTCCTCCCCTCCCCCCTCCTCCCGAAGTCGCTCCGTGGAGTTCACTACAGCCTTTGCTAAATATAGACAGGAGTTTCACGGGGCAGAGACTGTGTAGCCCAGGACCCAGCAGTCCCTGGCACATAGGATGTGCCAGACGCTGCTGGGCACACAGGCGCACGCCTGTAATCCCAGCGGCTCAGGAGGCTGAGGTAGGAGGATTGCAAATTTGAGGCCAGCCTCAGCAACTTAGTGAGACTGATTCAAAATCCAAAGGGCTGGGGTGGAGCTCAGGGCTGGGGCACCCTGGGTTCCATCCCCAGGACCAAGGAAGCATCTGTCGCATGGATGAACGAGTGAGTGAGTGCAAGGTGTGTTCTCTGTCACACGCCAGTCCTGCCCAGACCCCTCGCCTGAACTCCAGAGCCACGGGCCCAGCCACTGCCGGCAGATCTCAGTGACCCCCTCTTCCACCTGCACATGGGGCATGCCCTGCTGGTGCACAGCCCCGTCTGACGTGAGGTGTACATTACTAGCGCTTAGGCCTCATCACAGCAGGCTTCACTCCGGAAGGAAGGTGCCAGGTGAGCAGAGATTTCCGTTTGCCTCACCGCCGTGTTGTATTCCAGGGCCCAGAACGGGGCCTGATGCATAGTAGGTGCTCAGTAAATACTTCCCGCACCAATGAGCGGATCTCAGCCTGGACAAACCCCCGTCTCTGATTCAGGGTATCCAAAATAGCTCCTCGTCGTCTTCTGGGGACATCCTCCTTTTGGTTCCTGTCTTGATTGCTAAAGCTACAGAGCTGGCATCACCCAGGCTGAGTCCCTCCTTCCTCAGCCCGAGATCCTGGCGCCGTCTGTCTGTCCCTGTGAGCCCTCCCCGCCCCGGCGCCACACCATCTCCTATTTGCAGGCTGAGGCCACGCGTCTTTCTCAAACTCCACGGCAGGACCAGGTGGCCGCCGTGTCTCTCCACTGGGGACGCACCTCGGGTGTCCTCGGGTCCTGGAGATGGTAGACGGCAGTGGCATCCGTCCGGGAAACTGGTTCCCTTTTCGGTCTCTTTCTCTTCCTCTGCCCCCCGCAGGCTGCCAGCCACTCGCCAGAATCGAGATAACTGGGTTTTGGTTTCGTTGTTTGTTTTACAGTTCCCGTCTGGTTAGGGTAAAGGTGCCCCAGTTGTGACAGGGACAGTGTCTCTTTTGAAAAGAAAGTGAACCAAGATGAAGAAAGAGTTCAGTCTGTCATGATGGAGGGAAAACGTAAGTGCGGCCGAAAGAACTCAAATAACTCCGGGCGGTGTGCCCGGGATGGGCCGGGAGACACCGTGACAGGCAGGTGTCTGGAGCTCTTGGCAACCAGGTCGCGCTTCCCCGCTTGTCACCGAGCAGACAGTGCTGCTGGGACACCGGCCCTGGCTTCGCTCCCAGGCCACATCTGCAATTCCGATCCCCAGGTCTTGACTCGGGCGCTCCCTCTGTGGGACCCAACCCTGCTTCGCGCTCCTCCTGAGCACTCGGGGCCTCTGTCGCCCGCTCGACCCTCCCTGGGGATCAGCCTCCCGTCTCCCGGCCCACGTGGCCTCCATTGACCTGATCGCAAGCTCCTGCTCCAACAGGGCGTGGGACTCGCGCGTGGCCAATCAGAGTGCTCCTTCCCCCATCTGTATAATGATTGGCTCACAGACCGTCATGTGATTGAAACTGACCAATGAGAGCCTTTCCCTGATCCACCCCTGAATGGTCAGACTCTGTGTCTTGAAGGCTGGTAAGTGGCAAGAATCGGTTTCTGGGATTCGGTTTCCCCGCCCCACCACACACGCTTTTTTGCCACGACTGAGGCTCCCTTATCCTGCCTGGGGACAAGAAGCAAGCAGATTCCAGAGGGGGAGCCTTCCAACCTGAAGAAAAAAATGTGAGCACCTTGATCCATCCATGCCTGAAACTGTACTCTAACTTTTTTTTTTTAATCATTTATAACCACGAGGCTCCTGGTTGAAGCATGAATTTATCTTTCATTGAGATGAAATTCACAAAGCATACAACTCACCCTTCCAGCCATTTAAAAATGCATAATCCCTTGGGTTTTAGTGTGACAGGCAGTGTTGTACCCCGTCACCACTGTGTGACCAGAACATCACGTTACAACCCCCATCTCCAAAAACAAAACTAAATAAAAACCACGACCTATTCACACGCCCTCCACTTCCCCTCCCCCCAGTCCCTGTCACCACATGAAATATCTCCCAGGGCCACTTGCAGTGGGTGTTTCTGTGAGCGTCCCCTCACTACAGGGCAGGGTTGTCCTCTCCTGCACGCTGGCTGTGATTTCTTAATCTTACTTATTTTTAAAAATGAAATATTTCAAACATATGGAAAATCACTCCCCGTGTGTGTCTCTTAGGAGAATTTCGATGCCAGGAACTGGGGCTTGATTCCTTCTCCTGCCCCCCAGTACCCAGGGTGGGGCCTCCACCAGAGAAGGTGTTCAGTAAAACAAAACAAAACACCAGGCAGGGCTGCTCCTGACGTCTCGGCCCAGGCGAGGCTGGACCGAAGCATAAAGATTCTGATAAACGTTTGTTGATTGGCTGATCGACCTCCTTAGCAAACATGAGGACCCTCCTCCTGCCTGTGTGTGCCGGCTGTGGTGGGGCTGGGCGGGAGGGACTTTATCTGAGCCGATCACTTCCCACACTCTGACATTTCATTAAACCCAGAACTAAACAGACAGTTGTTTACCATAACTGGGTACCCCCCAAAATTTCCCTACCTCAGAGGCTGAGAGGTAGCATGGTGGGGAGGCTGAGTGGATCAGGGACCGGGCACACTGGCTTCTCTCTCTCAGTTGTCCTGTCTGTGCCGTGGAGCTGATGAGATAAAATACCCCGTAGGGTCGTGGGGACATTCAGTGGGTGACTCTGGCAAGACCTCAGAACTGGTGACTGAGGAAGTCTGCTAACCAGGGGGCTCTGCTGGGTTCACCGGAGCTGCACCAGGTCACTGAGCACATGCAACTCATTCGCCCCTCACTCCACTGCATCTCAGGCTAGGTGCCGCCTCCTCCAGGAAGTCCTCTGGCCTCCCAGACCTTGGGTAGGTGCCGCTCTTCTGGGCTTCTTGGTGCCCATGTATCCCCATCAGCACCAGCAGGGACAGTCTCAGATACCCCCAGGTGCCCTGTGCCTGGCACAGGGCAGATGCCAAGTAAATGAATGAATGGTTTAGTCACACACAGTGGGGCAAGCCTGTAATCCCAGGGACTGGGGAGGCTGAGGCTGGAGGATCACAAGTTTGAGGCCAGCCTCAGTAACCGAGTAAGGCCCGGTCTCAACACAAAACATACAAAGGGTGGGGGTGTAGGTCAGAGGCAGAGCACCCTGGGTTCAATCCCCAGTGTCAAAAAAGAAAAAGAAAAAAGAACATACCAGAACATGCATCGGAGGGTGAACAAGAGTTTTGTTCTTGTCCCTGGCCCTTCTGAGACCGTCCTGGCCCAGGCCCAAGCTCTGGCTCCATCCTCCTGGTGTCCGTGGGAGGACAGGTGTGCAGAGTCGGGCTCGCACCAGCTCCCCCGAGCTCGCCGTGCTCCCTGCCACCATCCTGCCAGCTTGGCACTGACCATTGACCAGGAGGCGGTATTTACACCACAGGAAGCAGCAGACGCGGGACTGGGCTCTGGCTTGTCTCCTGCCTGGTGACTGTGGGCTCGTGGGCTCCCTGTAATCACACTGGGGCCACATGGATGGTTGCTTTGCTGACCAGGGCCAGCTGCCTGTCCCCAGCCTTGGTGTGAACACCGCCCTCGTCCTAGGCCGCTCTCCCCTCCTGGCGGACCGCAGCTCCCTCTCGGCCCAGCACCTCTCGGGGAACGAGCTCTGTGCTCAGCCCAGCCCTCAACCAATGCTTGTTGATTGACTGACAGACAGTTCTTGGTAAATATTTTTGTGAGAGTTTGACCTTTTCCCATGTGAGTGTGGGGAAACCACGGCAGCTTGAACTTTCAGTAAAGCAGAGGCTCTTTGAGGAAGGGAGTCTGTGCCGAAACTCACCCGGGCTGCCTGGAAGCCGAGTCATTGTGGCCCATTCGCCCTGTGCGCGCGGCCTCTTGGAAGAGCCGGCTGTCTCTGGGCCACGGCTGCCTGGCGGAGGCAAGAGGAGGTGGGTGACTTGGGAAAGGGCTTCTTACGGGGCGCGCGGCCCCGGGGGTGGCATGCTGAAGCGTGGCTGCCAGTGCATGGGCCTCCTGTCCTTTGGACCATGGTCTCAGGGGATTGATGGAAGCTCAGGGGCACCAGGCAACCCGGATGCTTGGACACGACGTCCGTCTCCGGCCCCTGCACCCTCCCTGCTCCTGGTTCAGGCTGGACAGTGTGACCCTAAGGAGCAGGGAAGCAGGAGGTGTGGTGACCCCCTTCACTGGCCCCCTGGTGCAGGCGGCAGCTTGGCTCTGTGTCTGATGCAGAGAAAGCACCCGGAAACTGGGCATCTCTGACTTGGCTCCGAACGTGTGCCTGCCATGCCCTTCCTCCTTGCGCCAGCCAGGCACCTGGCACACAGTGACCTGCACATCTTGGTTCATGCGCAAGAGTGCACGGTGTGCTTACACGTGCCTTGCTTCTTTGCACGAGTGTGACTGAACTCGGGCAGGTGGAGGGTCTGCACGCCGTGACGCAGGCGTGTGCAGGACACATGTGCAGATGTGCATCCGCCGCGGGCACGCAGGGCTCCTCTGCAGCCTGGCGCCCGGTGTACTGCTGCCCGGGAACCTGTGTCCCTGCACTCGGGTTGTATGTGCACACGGGTGTGAGCAAGGTTGGGATTTCACGTGCCAATATGCACATGCATGTAGGTGAGCTGAGTTCTAAGTACAGGAGGGGCTCGCGGATCACGGTGCACTGATTGATGGCTCGGGCGCTGGAACCTGGCCAGCCACCTTCAGATCCCGTTTCATGTCTGCTTTTCTGTGTTCCTTTATTTCCCTAGTCTTCTGTGATCTGGGCCAATGATAACGCCGCCTCCTAGAGTCTTCTGGGGGAGTAAATAAGATACTGACATCTGGCATACAGGAAGCGCTCAATGTGTGCTCACTCTTGCCGTTTTTGTTTGTGGGTTGAACACGCCTGTACCTGCCCATGCGTGCCTCCCAATATGACCAACCACCCGAGTCTTAGAGAGATGGGGGTGGTCTCATGGGGACCAAGGGGGCGTGTGGGTTCCAGGGAAGCTGCGGGCTCCTGTTCCGAGGGGGCGGAGGGGTCGGGCTGCAGCAGGGCCCTCAGGGAACTCTCTGCTCTCAGCCTCCGACCCCCTCCTGGCCGGCCTCCCTCCTCCTGGTCAGACAGAGCTTGGTCTCTCCTTGGTCACCTACCGTACCCCGCAGCCTGGACAGGCCAGACTCTGCCAGGTCAGCTGGCAGGCCTTTGGCGAGGCAGAGTGAGAAGAGGGCGAAGAGCTGCCTCCAAGGTAGGAGGGGGTCCCCCGTGGTCCCTTGCTGGCTGTGCCCCCAGAGGTCTGCGGGCCGGATCCTTCCACAAGTGCCCGTAAACTAAAGAGCTGGGAAGGCCAGAGACGGACTGCCGCTCCAGCAGAGCATGGAGCCACCCTGGGGCTGGTCACTCGAAGACCCTGACTCAGGGGTGGCCAGAGCCAGTGCGTGTCCTGGGGTGACCAGGCAGAGGTGGAGCAGGGCCAGCCAGAGAGGAGGACGGGAGTGTCCAGGGAGCACCTGGTGGTCAGGCCCTGCTCCGGGGTGGGGCTCCAGATGGAAGCCCTCGCCCTCAACCAGGGCCCCGGAGTGCAGGGGACAGCCAGCCAGGAGTGCCTGGGAACACACGGGCCGGCAGGCCATTCGAGGAGGGGCGATTCCGACCCCAGGCCAAGGGAAGCAAGGGAAGGAGCTTCACAGAGGGGAGTGTCCTCGCTGGAGGGAGCAGCCGTGCAAAGGCCCTGAGGGGCTGCATGGTGAAGGAGCCGCCAGGTGACCGAGCCTGGAGCAGAAGCAGGAGGGGAGGGGACAGCGTGGAAGGTCAGGAGGCCCTGCCCCAGGAGAGGTGAAGTCCTAGTCTAGGGCAGGCTTCGGAGGTCCATCACCCCCTCTGGCTACGCTGGTCACTCTGGTCACGTGGGAGGCCCCAAAGGCCGCAGCGAGAGAAGCCCTGACGGAATCACCTGTCCAGGGGCTGGCGGCTCAGAGCAGGGGGTCTGTAGTTCTGGGCGGGGCTTGAAGGTAGCGGCAGCCAGAACCCCGGATGGTGGGTCCAGGTGGTGAGAAAGCCAGGGTGCAGGGGTCTGTGCCCCGCGGTCCTGGGCCCTGTGCACGTCCCGGGGAATGACTGACACCAGGTGTAGGTCCCAGCAGCCCCTGCCGTCCAGACACCATGACCTCCTCGCATCTGCAGGCTCACCCTGGGGGTGGTCCCCTCAGCCCACGCGGCAGGTTGGGGCGCAGAGGCTCAAAAGTAAGAAGGGCCTCGCCTGGGTCCCCAGCCCCGAGGGGCAGGGGCAGCACCGCAGACGTCCACTCTGCCTCTGCCTCAGTGATCCCTAGACTGGCATGGTTTTGCCCCCCAGGGCACACGAGGCAATCTTGGGAGAGGCTTTTGAGTGTCACCTGCTGGAGGAGGCATCTGGGGTAGAGGCCAGGGACGCTGCAGCCACCTCATGCACAGGATGGCTGCCCACCCCGGAATGATCCCACCCACCGTGCTCTGGTCCCCGTGGACGTGCCTCCCCTCACCGGCTCTTCAGGGGGCGACCCTGCACCCCCGCTTCCAGGCTCGCAGACATCCCCTGGGGGTGCGGCAGCCCCTCGGGAAAGCGAGCTTGTGCCGGGACAGCTGTTGGGGGCAGTTTCCTCCCGTGACGGCCGCCAGCTCCTGGGAGACCAAAGGGGCTGCTCCAGGCTTCTCCCTTTCAATCAGCCCTGGTCCCTCTTTGCAGCTGATCCCGGGGAGCCTTATGCGTCCCTGGCCCAGCCCGATGGTGTGTCCCTTCGCCGCCTGGGAACCTTCCGTGGCTCCCCGCAGCCGCGGGAGGCCTTGGTCCTGTTCCCTGCGCTGGTCCCGCCTTGCCCTCGGGGCTCTGGCCTCACCACCTCCCCCGGGGTCTCATGCCCGCCTGGTCCCTGCCGCCCACATGGTGCCTCCTCATTCCGCGAAGGGGCGGTGCCACCGCCCGCCATCCTGGCTCACCAAAGAACCGCCTTGGGGCTTGGTGGAGCGACTCTGCGGTCTGTTTCCTTCCTCTTTCTCGTGGCTCTGATCTTTATTATTTCCCTTCTCTTTCTCTGCCCGGATTTATTTTGCTGTCCTTTTCTAACTTAAGCGTGAGGTCTGAACGTGGATTTTCCTCACTTTTCTTCTTTGCTAGTGCGTGGATTCCGAGGCTACACATTTCCCTCTAAAGGCTGCCATACCTGCAGCCCACTGTCGAATGTATGCTTTTTCTACCCTTCAGGACAGTTTTCTAAGTTTGCCTTTGTGATTTTTCTCAGGGTCCCTGGAGTGATGTAGAAGTGTGTTTCACGGTCTCCCCACCCACATTTTTTGGAGTGTTTTGGGATGTCGTCTCTACCTTTCCAACATGATGAGTTGCTCTTTGTCCTTCTAAGTGACCCCTCAGCCTCCCCTGGACGCTCTTCCACACCCCTGCAGGCTGAGAGAGTGGTTGCCTCTCTCCCGCTTCCATTGCTGAATGGACAGGCCACCCTTAAGGCACGTTCAGGTCACATTGTCACGTATCTGTCAAGATCCTTTCAATTGTAAGTGAAAGCAACCTGGTTCAAACTGGCTAAAGCCAAACAGAAACTTATTCTCTCATTACCTTGAGACCAGGAGTGTTTCGAATTTCAGATTTGGGCAGGTGACTGGGATTGTGGCATATTTGCAAATGAGACATTTGGGGGATGGGACCCGACTTTAAACGCAGAGTGAGTTTATATTTTATATTGGCCAGCGGGTAATTGAATACAGTAGTTTCAGTGCACCTATGCTTGGACGGTGACCCGCCCTATGAAGTCAAGCGTGAAATGTTCCTTTTGTGGGCATCACGTTGGTGCTCATGAAGTTCCCCAGTCTGAAGCATTTCCGATTTTGGATTCTTGGGTTAAGGATGCTCATTTTGTTTTAACCAGCTTATTTTGCTGCTGTGACCAAAAGAACTGACAAGAACAATCTTAGAGGAGGAAAAGTGTGTTTGGGGCTCACGGTTTCAGAGGTCTCAGCGCACAGCTGGCTGGCTCCATTGCTCTGGGTCCAAGGTGTGGCAGAACATCGTGGTGGAGGAAAGTGGCTTCAGACCAGGAAGCAGGGAGAAAGAGGCAGCTCCTCTCACCAAGGGCAAAATGTCTACCCCAAAGGCACACCCAGCGACCCACCTCCTCCAGCCACACCCTCTGCCTGCAGCTACCACCCAGTGCCCTTCAGGGGACTAACATTCTGGTTAGGTTAGGGTTTGCGTACCACCTCCAAACCTTCCTGCGTGGTCTCACCCGTGGGCTTCAGGGAGGCGCCTCGTTGCTCAGCCATAACACCCCAAGCACTGCCGCTAATCCCACACCAGAAACGGCACCACCGTCTCTCCCCACAGCCACTGGCTCGTGCTCCCTGAGTCTCCCCGCCCGCCCGACTTGAGCGACTTGATGGGGGGGAGGTCTGTCTGTCGGCTGAGACGCTCGGTAAGCGGGGTGGGGAGAAGACGGGCAATTCGTTCTCAAGCCACGTCCTCACGGCCTCCCGCACCCCTGGAGACGGGCGTCCCAAGCTGGCTCAGTCCCAGGACCCCAGGAGGGGTCAGTCGGCACAGCTGTTCAGTGACTCCGTCTTCATCTGCTCAGGTTCCTGGAACACAAGGCCACAGACCGGGTGGCTTCAAACACAGACGCTCACCTCTCACAGCTGTGAGGCCCGCAAGTCCACCATCGGGGTGCCAGCTGATTCCAGGTCTGTGGGGCTGCTTACCCCGCTGGCCGTGGGCCACCTTCTCCTTGTGAGAGACTGAGAGCAAGGTCCCTGGAGTCTCTTCTTCTAAGGGTGCTAACCCTGTCCAATCCAGGTTCCACCCTTATGAACTCATTTAACCTTAACTACTTCCTCAGAGACCGTATCTCCAAATACAGCCACACTCAGAGGTCAGGGCCTTAACACACAAATTTGGGAGATGGGGACACAGACATTCAGTTTATAACCCGCTGCTGCCGGGTACATTTTCCTATAAGTTTCTAAGACTCAGACACACAAACACTCAACTTGGCAAGAGCCTCCAGGGTCCTGTGGTCCCAGCCAACCCAATCAGACGCCCACATTGAGGGCTTGCATACCACCAGGGACAGGGAGCTCACCATCCATATCAGCTTTCTATTACTGTAACAAAATACCTGAGATAAAAGAGGAAAGGTTTGGGTCACAGTTTTGAAGACTGCTTGGCCTCTTTGCAGTTGGGCCTGCGCAAAGGCAGCACATGATGGTGGTGGGGGATGGAGTGGAGCAAGCTGCTTACCTCATGGCAGCTGGGAAGCAAGAATAGGGAAAGGAAGAGGCTAGAAGTCCCAATATTCCCTCAAGAATATGCCCCCAATGACATAACTTCCTCCCATTAAGCCCCGCCTCTCAAAAGTTCTACCTTCCAATAGCAGCACAGGCCAGGGACCAAGCCATTGACACGTGGAACTTTGAGGTCATTTTAGATCCAAACTATAACACTGTCCATTCCAATTTGGTCACTGAGACGTCACTGGTCTGGGCCTGCAGGTGAATCTCACAGGCCCCAATCTAAACCTTCTTCTCTCTTCAAGCTAAATAATTCTGCACTTCCTATGCTGGCCCCTCTGCCCTCTTGGTTGCCTTGAAATGTATTCCAGTTGGCCAATGTCCTCACAAACGAAGGCCCAGGACTGGACACCTCCCTTGTCCTCTATTAATGCATCCTCAGGGTTCTTCAAGTTTCTCTTGGCCATGACACATGCAGTTGACTTTGGAAAAGCCCCTGAACATTTCCATCTGACATATTGCTTTGGTGGTTCTCATCCTGATATATATATGATTGACATTTGGCCTGAAGTAAAGGGTAATGCATATGTCGTTGGTCAGTGTCTTCTGAAGGGACCGTGACTCATGTCTTTATGGATTTTTAATGCCTCTCCTTCTTGCCGTACCTTTTCTCCAGAAAACTGACATTTTGTGACCTTTCTATTTTTGGTTTCGTTTGTTTTTTTTTTTTTTTTACACAATCCCACAGTGCTGGGGACTCGAACCCGGGCCTCCAGCATGAGAGGCAGGCACTCTACGAGGTGGGCTATATGGCCTGCACTACCTTTCTATTTTTCTAAAATAGAAGCAGTTTTACTAATTTCCCCAGACTATAGAAATAATGTATCATTTAAAAGCCAGACAACACATTAAAAAAATTGAAAATAAACATGCCCACCACCCAGAAATAGCCCCTTGAACACCTGCAGCCACATCAGCCGGGTTCAGATCCTGGTCCTGCCTCTTTCCAGCTGTGTGGCCAAGGCCTCCGCACCCAGTCCCGGGTCTCAAAGGTGCTCTTGATGGGTCTGCCCGGTGCCTGCTCCCGGTCAGGGTCCCAGCACGTGTAAAAACTTGGCACTTTTGCTGTGGATAATGGTGCGTGTCAGAGTCGAGCTTCTCCGGAGAACCAGAGCTGACAGAGAGGCATCTTGGTGGGTGTGGCTGCTGTAACAAAATGCCACAGGTCGGTCGGCTTAAATGACACAAGTGTATTTCCTCAGGGTTCTGGGGGCTGGGAGTCTAAGGTCAAACAACACAAGTGTATTTCCTCAGGGTTCTGGGGGCTGGGAGTCCAAGGTCAAGGTGCGTCCGGGCAGGTTCCTGTGAGGGCTCTCTTCCTGGCTGGCAGACAGCCACCTTCTTCTTGCGTGCTCAAATGGCGGGGAGAGGTTCCCTGGCTCCCTCTTCAGGGCCCGTCCAGTCCCACTGGATAGTCCCTCCCCACCCTGCCCACCTTGGCCTTCCCTCCAGATGTCGTCACTTTGGGGTTTAGGGTTTCAGCATGTGAATTTGGTGGGGGGGACACAATTCCATCCGTAGCCATGATCCCAGCATATTGAAGGGTCCTTGTCTCTGTGGAGCGTGACTCTGTTCCCCTTCTAGATGTAATAACCACAAGATGATTGGCAGTCAGCCGATCAGAGGTGCCCCTTCCTCTGGCCTCGGTAACTTACTTGTCCAGGGATTCCCAGGTTGCTCAGGCTGGTGGACACGGTGGCTTGTGATTCAGTCTAAGCCCATCTACATAATTCCCTGGGATTTAAAAAAAAATTTTTTTTTTCTGGAAAGTTCATGGCCAGCCATTTCTTTCTTCTCTGACTGTGGAGCCCGTTTGGTGCGGGCTCAGCTTTCCTCCCAGCTGCTGGAGGAGAGAGTGCGGCAGGTGCAGAGGCAGCTGCGGACCAGCACCAGCGTGAAAACAGTTTGCTCAGCGATCTCAGCCAAATGCTACTCTTGGGGCAACTAACCAACTGCCAGACTCTGCCCACCTGATGCGGTACATGGCTGTCTGGGCCCAGCTTGTTTGATTTGGTTTTAACATTTGCAACTAAATAATAATAATGTTACTAAAAGTCCCTGAGTGGCCCATGCCTGCAATCCCAGCAGTTTAGGAGACTGAGGCAGGAGGACAGTCAGCTCAAGGCCAGCCTCAAAAACTTAACAAGGTCCTCAGCAACTGAGCCAGACCCTGTCTCTAAATAAAAAAATAAAAAGGGCTTGGAAAGTGACCCTGGGTGCAATCCCCATTACAAAATAAATAATTTTTTAAAAAGTCCCTGAGCAATAAAATATGTTATATTTTATTTTCTGGGATTCGACAGAGATTGTTACTTGTCTGCCCAGCTTGTTCTTCCCTCTTAGGAAAGTCCCTAGTCACTTTCTATTTCTGGGTCAGGAATATATTTATATCTATGTCTGCATCCTCATCATACCTAAATCTGAATCTGTGACTGATCAATCAGATACAGGCTCAGCCACAGGTAGCAGAAATACAAATTGATAGTGGCTTATACACCATCAAGATTTCTTTTTCACGTAATCAGACACAGAGTGGGGACATTACTACCAACAATGCAGAAGAAAAAGGATCGTACAAGGATACGGTGAACAATTGTATGCCAACAAATTCAGACACCAGACGAAATGGACAAACTTCTAGAAACCGTAAGTAATCCTTGAAGACTTCAAAAGTGTCACTAAGAGCAATTACCAAAACTGACTCATGAAGAAACAGAAAACCTTAATAGACATATAACAAAATAAGAGTTGAATTAATCATCAGAGACCTCCCAGCCAAGAAAAGTCCATTGATGAATTCTATGGAGTCTTTCAAGAATTAAGCTCAGTTCTTTTCAGTGTCTTCCACAAAACAGAAGAGGAGGACATATTACCTAAGTCATTCAAGGATACCAATGATGTCCAGGACATCGCAAGAGACAGAAAGAACAGATGAGCATTCCTTGTGAGCATAGATGCAAAGAATCCTCAACAAAATACCAGCAAACTGAGTCCAACAGCATCTTGAAGAGCTTATATAACACGACCAGACAGGAGTTATCCCAGGAAGGCAAGGGTGGTTCAATATAGAGTCAAGCAACGTAGTGCACCGTATTCAAATGAATAAAGGGGACAAATCACCACACGATCATTTATCCTGATGCAGGAAAGCATCTGACAAAATTCAGTACCCTTGCAGGATTAAAACCCTCTGCAAGACAGGAATCCCAGGGAACACCCTCAACTCGACAAGGGCCGGACATGGAAACCCGCCGCTAACGTCACAGTCAGGGGATGAAAAACGGAAGACGGTGCCCTAAGATCGGGAGCAAGGGTGGCCAGCGCTCTTCAGCACTCCCCCGAAGTCAGACCCAGTCAGCAAGGGGCAGAAGTCAAACGCACCCCAACTGGAAAGGAAGAAGTCAAACTACCTGTGTGGACAGATGACGAGATCCTAAATAGAGAAAATCTGAAAGAATCTGTGAAGAAGGGATCGGAGTCAACACCCGACTCCGGCCAAGTGGGAGGAGAGGAAATCCACCTGCGGAAATGCGCAGGCGCAACCCAGGGAGGAAAGGAAGACGTTCCATCCACAGCCGCATCAGGAATAAAGCACCGAGGAAGAGATAAAGCCAAGGAGCTGCAGAAACGTTACTGAAACAATCAAAACGACCTAAGTAAATTTTAAAACATCCATGTTTGTGAAGTGGAAGGCGTGACATCGCTGAGATGGCATCTTAAGATTTAAAGCAATCTATAGGTTCAATGCAATCCCTATCAAAATTCCAATGTCCTTTTTCCTTCTTTTCTTTTTTCTTTTTGAAACTGGGTTACACCCATGGGTGCTTTACCACTGAGCTACCGCCCCATCCCCCAGCCCTTTCAACTTTTTTTTTTTTTTTGAGACAAAGTCTCCCTTAGTTGCCCAGACTGGCCTCAAACTTTTGATCCTCCTTCCTCAGCCTCCGGAGATCCTGGGATTATAGGCATGCAACATCTGAACTGGTGTCTTTTTCTTTTTAAGGAAGAAGTTGATCCCAAAACTCATGTGGAATTGCAAGAGAATAGCCAAGACAGTTGTTAGGAGGACAACAAAATTGGAGGACTCTAATTCCCAATTTCAAGACTTAACTACAGGGTTTGGGGTTGTGGCTCAGTGGTAGAGCACTTGCCTGGCATGTGTGAGGCCCTGGGTTTGATTCTCAGCACCACATATAAATAAGTAAAATTTTTAAAAATCCATTGAAAACTAAAAAATAATTTAAAGCATAAGTAAATAAATAGATGTCCATCAACAACTAAACATATTTTTTTAAATGCAAGACTTATTTTAAAAAATACTACGGAGCTGCAGTGTTCAGAAGAGTGTTCTAGTGGCACAGGGATACGAATTTGATCAATGGTCTAGGTCTATCCACACACAGGTCAGTAGTCTAGAAATAAACAGCAGGGTCAGTTGACTTCCAGTAGGGATACCAAGGCAATTCAATGGGGAAAGACCAGTCTCTTAATTAATTTAATATTTATATTTAACAAAGAAATATTACTTGTTTGTTTCATTTGTTTATTCATTCATTTATTTATTTAATGGTGCTGGGGCAACTGGATATATCTATATGTAAAGCAACAAAGTTTGACCCTTACCTCACACCATACACAGAAATAAATATAAAGTGGATCAGAGATCTACATAGAAGAACTAACAGAACAATAAAACTCTGAGAAAAAAAAGAACACTGGAAGAAATCCCCATGACCTTTGATTTGGCAAAGGATTCTTCTTAGATGTGACACAAAAGCACAAGCAAAGGAAAGAGAGAAATTGTGCTTCATAACAATTAAAAACTCCTGCCGGGTGCAGCCGTACAGCTTGGGAGGCTGAGGCAGGGGGATCACAAGACTGAGGCCAGCCTCAGCAATTTAGCGAGGCTCTAAGCAATTTAGCGAGTCCCTATCTGAAAACATAAGAAAAGGTCTGGGGATGTGGCTCAGAGGTTAAGTGCCTCTGGTTTCAATGCCCAATACAAAATAAAAAAGAAAGAAAGAAATTTAAAACTTTTACTGCCAGGCTCAGTGGCACATGCCTATAATCCCAGCAACTCTGGAGGCTGAGGCTGGAGGATCATGAGTTCAAAGCCAGCCTCAGCAGATTGGAGAGGCATTTAGCAACTCAGCAAGAGTTGCTAAATAAAATATAAAAAAGGGGTGGGGATGTGGCTCAGTGGGTAAACACCCCGGGTGCAATCCCTGATACCAAGAAAAAAAAATCCCCCCAAATAAAACTCTTTTACATGAAGGCACACTACTAAGAAAGTAACAAGACAATCCAGAAAACCGGGAAAGAATATTTTCAAGCCATCCATCTGATAAGGGTCAAGTATCCAGAATGTAAAGAGCTCTTACAATCCAACAATGATAAACAGCACAATTTAAAAATTGGCAATGAACTTGAATAAACTGTCGTCCAAAGAAAACCCAAGTGATGACCAAGCACGTGGAAGACCAGACTGACAGCAAACAGGCCTGAGGGATAGTTTTTTGGTGTTTTTAAGTTTTGTTTTGATTTTTGTTTTGTTTTGTTTTTAAGGAGATGGAAATTTTCCAGCATGAGATCATGGTGAGTTGCACAATTCAACACATTTTCTAGAACTAATGGAAGCACGCAGCTGTATTTTCTGTTATATAAATAATACTTCAATAGAGCTGTTGAAATAAAAATAAAAAAGAGGAAATGGGCTGGGGGAGGGGTAGTCACAATGATTTTCCCCCCGGAGACCACTTGGCTGAAATGCAGAGACCACTTCCTCTTGGTGCCCAGCTCTGAGTCCTCTGAGGTTGTGGGGTTGCGAGGGCCCCAGGAGGTCCCCCCACACCTCCTTTCCAAGGCCACACTCCTGAGACATGGACAGACCCAGAGGGACCTCCTCAGACGACACTTCTCTGAATTCATGTCCTTTTTGGGGGGATGTGACTCTGGCAGCCGTTAAATTTCCAGTCCCCAAACCATCTTTTTAGGTACCAAGGGACTAAGTGGCCCCTGATACGTCCCCCCCACCGCCTGCAGCTAGTCCTGAGCACTCTGAAAAATGCAAATTAGGCTAAGCCAGCCCTCAAAAGCCACAGATGACTCCCCATTTCCACTGGAACAAAACCTGCCTTCCTGCGTCTTCTCTCAAGGTCCTGGGGACACACATTGAGTGCTACCTCCCCGCCTGTTGTCAGTCTGTGCAACCGCTCTGTACCCACGCTCCTGGAGCAAGTCACCTGGGTTCCACCTCAGGACCTTTGAACTTGCAGGTATTCTGCCTAAAACCTTGCCCTTGTGGCTGCTCCCCTTTCTTATCTAGCACACCCTAAGGTTCAACCTGGAGAAGAGGCATCGAGCAACCCTGTGCAACAGAAGCACCAAAGTGAGTTACCTAGCGTGGGCTCTGTAGACCAAATGACTGAGTTCAAATCCCAGCTCACCAGCTGTGTGACCTTAGACAAATCATTCACCTCTCTGAGCCTCTGTTTCCTCATCCGTAGCACACTGTCTTCTCCAGTGATTTTGAAGTTTAAGTGAACCATGCACTGATACAGAGCAAGCCCTTTAGGAATCAGTAACTCCTGCTCCTCCTTCTGATCTTTCAATTGCTGCAAATTCCAGGCCATTGTATCAGAAGATTCGCTTTGAAGATCAAGAGAGCAAAACAGAAAAGCTGGCTCCCCTCCCGAAGTGTGCTCTCTGGAGCTTGGGAGCTATTCTGGTGGTCAGGGACAAGACTGCAGGGCTGCGTACAGGACCAACATCCTGCAAATCGACCACGAGGGAATTTGTACCAAGTTCCTCAAAACATAGTTAGGGGGAAAAAAAAGAAAGAAAAAAAATCAAGAAATAAAGAGCGAGATGCGTTCTCTTTTCTCTGCAGCGATCTTGTGGATCAGCTGGAAGTTGTTTCCCACAAATGCGTCTGTGGGGGATGGATGTGCATCCGCGCAGACCCGGATCGTCCCTCCCTCCCAGGACACACGTCCTCCTGCACGGGACCCCTTTCCACAGCTCGAGGTGCGAACTTAGGACTCAAAAACGCCAGGTTCAAACCGCAGCTCCGGCACTCGCCCTGTGGGATATTGACTCTCTGAACCTCAGTCTCTTCATCTGTACAAAGGGACCAGTCTGGCCTGCCTCGCAGGGTCTGCGGGATGAGACGAGATGACACCAGGTGGCGCGGGTGGTGGTCATGGTGATGGTGTCAGAGGCATTTTTCTGGCTGTTCCTCTTTTGAGGCTGCTGGGCGTAAGCTGGTTTTGTCCCCTGGCTTCTTAAATGTCAACCAGAGACATTTGAACCTGTCATGCGCCCCTGCCTTGTAACAAGACCAAACCTCTCTTGAGAATTTCTTTTCTCTATTCTCTTTTTGCGTCCCCACCTGCCAATGGCTTCTCTCCCCCACCCCCTCCCGGTGTCTGGGTGGCTCCATTTGAGAGAAGGGCAAATCGAGGCCGTGGGACCGGCCCCGGGGGTTCTGGCTTCAAGGACGCGGGGACGGGGCTCACCCAGGAGGCTGGGTGCCAGGGAAACGGGTGGAGAGGAGTCCTGGCCCCGCGCAGCTCAGCCCGGCGGACGGGCCAACAGGCCGCTGGCGCTCGGGGCGGAGGGACCCCTGCGGCCTCCGCGGAGCTCTGGCCGGGCCTCGGCCTCCTCCGCGCGCTGCGGGGCGCGCCGAGCGGTCCTGGTGTCGCTGCGGCCCGGGAGCCTGGTCGCACGTCGTGGAAGCGCCCCCGCCGCCTCGCCCGCCTCGCGGGTCACTACTGCGGACCTGGGATGATGTCACCTGCCCCGCAGGGGCAGATCGTGTCGCCCGTTCCCCAGAGGCAGACGTGGCCCGGCCGCCCGACGTCCCGCTGGGGGTGACCTTCGCGAGCTGAGCGGCCCCACCTCGCGCGGCGGCGGGCGGGCGGCGTGGGCGGGGCGGCCGGGCCACATCCTCCTGGCGACACGGATGGCGGCCGCCCGCCGCCGCCTTGCGCAGACCCAGCGGCGTCGCTCCGCCGGGTGGCCGTGGGCCCCGCGCCCGGGCGCCCGCCTGCTGCTCCCGGGCCGTGCCTGAGGCCGCCCGCCGTCGCCTGTCCCTCTGGACCCGGCCCTGCGCTCCCGCCGGCTCCCCGGTGGCTCCCACCTGCCCAGAAGCCCCGCGTCCCCCAGCCTGGGGACCGCGGGGCAGGCTGTGGACCGTCACCCCAGGCAGGGCCCCTGCCCGCGTCCTCTCCCCTCGTTTCCCGCGCCTCCGCGGAGGCCAGCGGCCACCACGCCGGAGGCCACCAGGTCGCCAAGGCCACCAGATCGCCGAGCCCAGGATGGATTTCTGAGGAAGACACCGGAGGAGCAGGTAACGGTCCCCTCGCGGTCCCCACGCCCGTCCGCGGGCGGACCTGCCCCTTGGTGGCATTCAGTGCCCGGCTGGGCTCTGAGCAGCGCTGAGTGCAGGTCCGGGCTGGGGACGCCGAGTCAGGAGGGTTCGTGCAGAGCTGGGGTGGAGTCCGCTTAGCCCGGCCCAGCCCAGAACGACGGGGTTCTTTGCCGCGGGTCTGCAGGAAGCCCAGGGCTCGGAGGCAGGGGCATGGCTGAGATGACCCCATCTGTAGAAACCAGGCTCCAAGAAGCAGGGGCACCATCGCCTGGGTCCTGGGCAACTATGCCAGGCTGCGGGGACAAAGGGGCAGGGGCTGACACTTCCCCCGGCCGATTTGGTGAGGAGGGCTGTCAACTTGGCCTTGGCTTCCGTGTTTTATCACCTTTATTTTATCTAATCCTTCAAAACGGGACTGGCGAACCCATTTCACAGATAAGGAAGTGAAGCTTGCAGAGGAAGAACGATTTCCTTTGGCGACTCAACTAGGATATAGCAGGGTGGGCAGTGAAACCAGATGACTTGATGGCCATCTCCTCATCTTTATCATGAAGCACAGGGTGAGGGTCAGATGATAAGAGGACACTCCTCTGGTGTGTGGAGGAGAGGGAATGGAGAACCCTGGCGGGGAGCACACATGTGGGGAAAGAACTGAGGACACTCGGAAGGGATGTTGGTTACTGCCCAGTGGGAGCCCAGGACCCAGAGCAGGGGCATTAAGGAGACGGCAGGGGACATCTGTGCTTCCCTTGGGGGATTCAGACACGTGGTGGAGCGGGGAAATCCGGCGGGTCAGAGCCTGGCCATGCGCCTTCACAGGCCGGTGAACTCAGGCGGATCTCCGCCTTGCGTAGCCCTGCGGATCCTCGGTTTTCTCATCTGTAAAATGGGGACCAAGGTCTGTAAGGACTCAGGGTCATAACAGGGGGCAGAGCAGTCCCGGGATCCTCTCCCCTCAGGGACGGAGCTCGTACCCTGGGAACCGTGAGCCGCGGGCAGGGCCAGGCCCCAGGACTGGAAGAGGGTGTGGGGACATTCCCGGGGACCTGCCTGCCCGGTCCCCTGGCCCCAGCGCTCACCATGTCCAGCCCTGGACCTCCCACACCCACAGAGGACCCGGTGGGGGCTGCTGGCCTCCGGCAACCCATTTCACAGATGGCAAGACTGAGGCTTTGTGGGGCATCCTTGTCCCAGCGAACGCCCAGCTCAGTCTCCATGACGGCAAGCTCGCCCCCTGGGGGACAGGATAGCGTGAAGAGACGATCCACGGTCACAGGCACCTTCTGGGAAGGGCCAAGCGGTCAGGGCGGCCAGGGGTGTGGGCGGCGGCGGGGCAGCAGAAGCCTGGCCGCCCGCCCTGGCTGTGGCTGGGTCTCTGCGGGGCCCACGGAGGAGGCTCGGGAAAGCAGGACCAGGGCCGAGCCCTGAGCGCCCGGCTCTGCAGCTCCCAGCTGCCCAGCAAGGTCGGCTGAGGCCCAAGGAGTCGAGGGAGGGAGGCCGGCTGTGCTGGGGAGACCTGCGGGCGAGGAGGCGGGCCACCGCGGCCTGGGCAGGCTGCCCCTCCGCCCGCCGGGGTCCCTGGGGGCACTGGAGCTGACTCACGCTGGCTGTGCTTTTGGAGTCCGTCGGAACTGGGTTCGAATCCCAGCCCTGCCCTCAGTGCTCCTGTGACGTGAACCCCAGGCGCCTTGTCCGCGGTGGGAGGAAACGTCTGTGAGAGCAAGAATCAGGGCTCCCGGAGCGGGAAGGGACACCGAGCGCAGGTGGGGCGTGCTCATCGAGCACACGCTGTGGGGTCCGGCCCCTCCCTAGGTCCTGGGCTTGGCGGCTCAGACGGCCAAAGCCAGCGGCGCGCAGGTGCTGACCAGGGCCGTGAGCTCAGGAACAGCAGCTTTCTCTTTTTGTGGGGTGGGGCACTGGTGATTGAGCCCAGAGGAGCTTTACTACTGAGCCACATCCCCAGTCCTTCAAAAAAATAATTAGTTTTTAAAGTTTTAGGCAGGGTCTCCCTAAATTACTTAGGGCCTCGCTTATTTGCTGAGGCTGGCCTCGAAGTTGTGATCCTCCTGCCTCAGCCTCCCGAGTCACTGGGTGGTTCTACTTTAAATACTACTGGTAATCATACCTGCGACTACTACCTGCAGAGTCTGCCCTGCGCTGAGTTCAACAAGTGATAGCCCTTATGGTGGGTCTGCCTGCCCCGGACAGGGCGGGAAACTGAGGCTCAGAGAGGAGGGGGTTTCCTAGAGTCACCCAGGGAGATGCTTTGAAACGGTGAGGAGAAAGTCGCAGAGACGGGGACTCACACTGTCCTGAGGAAGAGGGTCTTTCTGCTTCCTGCCCGGTCCTCACCCCGAGGGGGAGGGGAAGGAGTGGGAGGAGCACCCTCCCCCCTGGCTCATAGGTGCCACCACCCCCGCTCGGCCCTGGCCCCAGGCCAAAGGGACTTTTCATGACAGCTTAAACGAGAGCGCTGAGTAAACCTGGAACTTCTGAGGCAACCTGAGAATATTCCCCACTGAGGCCCCGCTGCCCGGGACACTTGCAGGAGGGACCCAGTCTGCTGCTCCCTGCAGGCCCCAGGAAGGGTCCAGCCACTCCAGGGGTCCCCGGGGAAATGAGGCAAGTGTGCCAGCCTGGCTCCCTGCTTGGCCCCCAGGCCTTCCTTGCTGTGTGACCACAGGCAAGACTCTGGGCCTCTCTGGGCTTTGGTTTCCTCACGTGCCAGGAGCGCTTGATGGTGTCCAGCAGGACCACACTGCTGCCGCCTCTCTGGGTGAACTGGTGACACCAAGTCTACCCGGGCCAGCACCAGGGCAGGCTGGGGGCCCGCGGTCCCAGGGGCAGGGTGCTAGCTGGAGGCCACCTCCTGTCCCGGCCTCCGAAGCTGTGGTTGAGGCGCCCGCCACCGAGTCTGCAGGAAGTGGAGTCGGGTGCAGCCGCAGGAGCCAAAGCCAGGAGTGGACCAGCCCGGGCCGGGCTGCCCGGGGCACAGAGGCTTCTGGGAGGCAGAAGTCACCGCGCAGGGCAGGGTGCACCCCCAGGGGAGTGCACGGTGGTGGGGCGTCCCAGGGGAGAGGCTGGGTGGGAGGCCAGGCTGGGAGGCTGCAGGCTGGGCAGGCCAGGCCCACCCCACGCTCAGCTCCCACCCGCAAGCTCCAAGGCAGGGCCCAGGACACAGGTCCCCAGAGAGCGTACCCAGCCCTGTCCCCCCGTGAACCAAACGTGCAGCCGCCCGCCACCCAGCGCACACCCGCGGGCCCTGCTTCCATCAGACGGGCAGCGGCCAGGCCTGCTGTGCGCCCGCAGCAGAGCGCCTCCCCCCAGGGCCGCCCGAGAGCCCGCTCCGGTGGGAACGTGCAGGGGGGCCCGGCCTCCCGCTGCTCTCAAGGCTCCTGGTCACTGTTCTGATGACCAGTCACCAGCACGTGGACTCTGGGAGCTGCGGGGGGAGAGGGTAGCTCCTGGGGACAGTGACAGAGCTGGTGTGGAACCTGAGACCACTCAGGGTCGCTCCTTTCACCAGTCTGCACAGCAGTTCTTACCTGCCTCGTCCACCCGTCCACCTGTCCACCTGTTCGTCTATCTGTCTATCCACCCATCCACCCATCCGTCCGTCCATCCATCCACCCATCTGTCCATCCACCCGTCCATCCCTCCAATCGTCCACCCTTCCACCTGTCCATCCTTCCACCTGTCCACCTGTCCATCTGTCCACCTGTCCACTCTTCCATTCACCCACCCGTCCACCCGTCCACCCATCCACCCGTCCGTTCGTCCATCTGTCCACCTGTCCATCCATCCACCCGTCCATCCACCCATCTGTCCACCCTTCCACCCGTCCATCCTTCCACCTGTCCACCCATCCACCCTTCCACCCATCCATCTGTCCACCTGTCCATCCATCCACCCGTCCATCCACCCATCTGTCCAGCTATCCACCCATCCACACTTCCACCTGTCCATCCTTCCACCCGTCCATCCTTCCACCTGTCCACTCATTCACCCGTCTACCCTTCCACCCGTCCATCCTTCCACCTGTCCACCCGTCCACCCGTCCGCCCTTCCACCCGTCCATCCTTCCACCCTTCCACCCGTCCACCCTTCCACCTGTCCACCCTTCCACCCATCCACCCATCCCCCATCCACCCTTCCATTCTCCGTTTTCCTTCAGCTACTTGTTGAGCCTCTGCTCCGATCCAGACCCCACTCTATGCCCTGGGAATCCTATGGGGAGCAAGATAGGTAATGATCCAACCTCTGGGAGCTTGTGCTTCAGGACAGAGACGTTCACTAAACTGATGCCAGGATTACTATGGCCGTGTGGGACACGGGCTGCAGAGGAGAGCCTCTTCAGACAGAGTCAGTGACCTCCGAAGAGGCAGCACTGAAGTTGATTCTGAGGCTGGAAATGCAAAGAAGCTGGAGCAAAAGTGTTCTCAGCAGAGGGAGTGGCATGTGCAAAGGTCCTGAGGTGAGGGGAAAGGTGGAGCATGGATTTTATCCTCCTCAAGTACATAAGATCCACCATGCACAGAATTTAAGACAGAGGCGTCAAAAAGAATGTGATTTAACCCTGGAGGGCACTGCCTCTGTGGATCTTAACGTGGAGGGAAATCGTCCCCATCATTACTAGAGAAAGCCCTCTCTCTCCTCCAGGTTTTCAGGTAACAAAGATTTTGAGCACCTACTCGATGTGAGGCACTGGCTGGTCACACAGGACTCAGCAGTGACCGTCCCTGCCCAGTCAATACTTAGAATGTGCTTTGGTGGAGGGGTGGACTCCGGAGAAGGAGGGCCTCTCACTCCCGGGAGAGGCCAGAGAAGGACACAGAAGGTGACATTTGAACTGCATTTGGGAGGCTGACATGCCAAGCCCAGGAGAGAGCTCTGTGGCTGGGACCCCAAGGGTGTCAGCACCAGGTGAAGGGCATGCTGGCCAAGCTGCTGGCCACCTGGTGCGCAGGGGAGCAGAGGGGACAGAACTGTTGAAAGCCAGGCTGAGGAACTGGGGGTTTCCTTGAAGGGCCACGCAGGCCACGCTGGGGGTGAGGACGGGGGAGGCAGGGGCAGGAGCAGCCCCGCGCAGGTCAGAGGCGTCCTGGAGGACCCGCAGGACCTGGCAGCCTCGCTTCTGTGTTCCCTCTTGGAAAGTCCCCAGTCTTGACACTTCTCCTTCCAGCGACCCCTCCGCCCCTATTTATGGCCTTTCTGGGGAGTCCCTCCCCCCTCCTCATTTCTTCTTGGTTCCCATGGGAAATGGCCACTTTTCTCTGACCCCACACACCTTTCACTTTCAGCCCTGGGGCCCAACCCGGGCCACACGGATTGGCCTGAGGAACTGCAGCTCCCATTGGCTGGCTCGGGGGAGCGCAGGAAGATCGGGAGCCGGGAGCGGGCTCTTCCCGGGCTGGAGAGGCTGTGACCGGAGGCTGCAGGGCGGCCTGACTGCGCAGGCGCCGAAGGAAAGCGCGGGTCTCCCTGCAGCCGAGGGTTCGGTTCCCCGTGGTTCCATCGGCCCGCGCTCGTGGAGGAGGTGAAATGATGCGACCCTGAGCGACAGTGAAGCGGGTAGTCACTCCAGATCCTTGTCAGCGCTTGAGATTCTCTTTTTCAATATGCATATAGTCGATATATATTTCCATATATGTCGGCATGTCTATGAGTTGAAGAAGATATTATAAACATGCATATATGTAATATACAGGCATATATACCTCCCTTGTCCCAATCTTGGTTCCTTTTACATTTTCTTATTGTTTGATGAACAAAACTTCATTTTAACTAAACTTCTCCATCTTTTCCTTTATTCCTAGAACTTTCTATGTGTCATATAAGAAGTGTTGCCTGCGCTGAGTTCTTTAAAACATGTTATCTTCTAGGTGATTTTTGTTTTGTTTTGTTTTGTTTTACTTTCACTTTTAGGTCTGTAATGTATCTGGGATTTATTTTTACATATGGTGTGAGGTAGGGAGTCAAGGTTTCTTTTTTCCATATGAATATTCAAATAATATGCCATCATTTTTTAATGTTTTTTTCTCCATTGCTTTTCTTTTTTCCTTTCCTTTTCTTTTCTTCCTTTCTTTCCTTTCCTCTCTCTCTCTCTCTCTCTCTCTTTCTTTTTTTCTATCTTTCTATCTTTCTTACCAGGGACTAAACCCAGGGGCACTTAACCACCGAGCCATATCCCCAGCCTATTTTATTTTTTTTATTTTGAGATAGAGTCTTGCTAAGCTGCATACAGCCTTACTCGGTAGTGATCCTCCTGCCTCAGCCTCCCAGGCCGCTGGGATTACAGGCATGAACCTGGCTTCCCCTGCTTTTCAATGGTGCCTTTATTGAGAATCAAGTGTTGATGTGTGAACCTGTTTCTGGAGCCTCTCTTCTTTTCTGTTGAGCAGTTTGTTTTTCCTTGAAACAATGCTGTATTTTCTTCATTACTTTCTAAATCTTGACATTCTTCTTTAAAAGCTGTCCAAATTATTTTTAACTTTTTGCATTTCTATACAAATTTTAGAATAATCTTGTCAATTTTTACCAAAGAAAATCCTGCTGGAGATTGTTTTGGACGTTGAGATTTTATTGAAACTGGTTCAACTCAGGGAGAACAGACATCTTTAAATCTTCCAATCCATGAACATAGTATGCACCTTCGTTTATTTCTATTTCCTTTAATTTATCTTAGTAGTGTCTTGTAAGTTTCTGTGCAAAATCTTACATATCTCTAATTAGAGTCATTCCTGGGTATTTAGTATTTACTGTTAATGTACATTGCATAACTTTAAAATTTCATTTGTTCTCAGTGTACAAATACATGTTTTCTTTTCACTTTATATAACTTATTGACATACCTTTCAAACTGGAGTCCCAGATGTAGGAAGAAATAACTAATAAACCCCTAACATGGCTTACTTGATCTGACCACCAGATGAGGGGATTTTGTTATTGTTGCTATTGTGTTATTGTTGGATTGTTTTGCTTTATTTTTGTTTATATATACCTATATATATATATATATTTTTTTTTAATTGATTCTCACTCTTTTGCCCAATCTGGCCTCAAACTCCTGGGATCAAGTGGTCCTCCTGCCTCAGCCTCCTGAGCAGCTGGTGGATATCAGGGCATCTGGCTTATATGAGAGGGCTCTTGCCTTTACTTTTGTAATGTTTTCACTCATCTTCCTCTGCTAACCATATGAGAGAAGGTCCTCTGGTCCAAAGCAGAGTGTCTCAGGCTTGGATTTCATTAACCAGTAAGTTTTTTTACCCTCAGCTACTTTTAAGTACGCAGTCCATTAGAGTTAACTATGTACACATCATTGACTTCATCTTGCATGAGTGACAGTCTAAACCCATCAAGAAACAACTCCCCATGTCTTCCTCCCTCTTGTGCCTGCACCTACCAGCCTACTTCCTGTTTTTATGAGTTTGATGGCTTTAAATACATCCCTATAAGTGGAATCAGGCAACATGTGTCTTCTAATTGGCTTGTTTCACTTAACATACAGTCCTCGGGTTTCATCCATGTGTAACATAGACAGGATTGCCCTCTTTTTGAAAGTTGAATACTATTCCATGGTTAGAATAGAGAACATTTTCTTTATCCATTTGTCTGTCAGTGAATCTAGATTGCTTACACGTCTTGGCTATTGTAAATGCTTCTTTGAGATGCCACTTTTCCTTCTTTGTTATGTACCTGGCATTTCTACTTTTAATTTTCCAAACTATTAACAGAAAAGTACAGAATTGTCCTAATTTCTCCACATTCTTACCAATACGTGTCATATCCTTTTTTTTTTCTTCTACTGCCATCCCAATGAGTGTGAAGTGATATCTCATTGTGGTTTTGATCTGCCTTTCTCTGATGACTAGTGAGATTGAGCATCTTTTCACATGCTTAGCACACATTTGTTTATTTCTTTGGAAAAATGTCTATTCAGGTTCTTTGGTTCTTTGTCAATTTTTTCTTTTTCTTTTTTTTTTTTTTTTTTTTTTTTTTTCTTTTTCATACTGGAAATTGAACCCAGGGGCACTTAACCACTGAGCCACATCCCCAGCCCTTTTTTTATATTTTTAATTATAGACAGAATCTCACTAAGTTGCTTAGGGCCTTGCTAAGTCACTGAGATTGGCCTCAAACTTTTGATCCTCCTGCCTCAGCCTCCTGAGTCACTTGGATTATAGGCGTGTACCACTGTACCTTGTGGATTTTTCTATTTCTGGAAAAAAAAAAAGATAAAGAAGAAAAACTCTGGGATTTTGTAGGGATTGCTTTAAATCCATAATTTGCTTTGGGTAGTATTGACATGTTAAGAATATTAAGTCTTCAATCCCTGAAGGTGGGCTGTCTTTCTATTTATTTGTGTCTAATTTCTTTTAACAATGTTGTGTACTAGTCTTTCTCCTCCTTGGTTAAGTTTATTCCTAAGCATTTTTTTCTTTTTTGATGCTATTGTAAATGGAATTGTTTTCTGAATTTCCTTTTTGTACTATTTATTATTTGCATATAGATATGCAACTAATATTTGAGTGTTGTGTATACCTCAACTTTGCTGAATTCATTTATTAGTTCTTAAGTTTTCTGTGCAATTTTTAGGGTTTTTCAACAAATAAGATCATGTCATCTGCAAACAGAGAAAATTTTACTTCTTCCTTTCCAATTTAGATGCCTAAATACCTCTTTAGTGCCTAATACCAGTGGCTAGAACTTCCAGTGTGTTGAATAGAAATGGGAAAGGCAGGCATTCTTGCCTTGTTCCTGATCTTAGAAGAAAAGATTTCAGTTTTTCACCATTGAATATGTTAAACATTTCTAGTTTGTTGAGTTTTAAAAATTATTATTAAATGGCATTGAATCTTGTCAAATACTTTTCTGCATCAATTGACATGATCATATGATTTTTGTCCTTTATTCTATTAATGTAGTATGTGATATTTATTGATTTTCATAATTTGAGCCATCCTTGAATTCCAGGGATACACCCTCTTTATCATAATGGTTAATTCTTTTAACGTATTGTTGAATTTGGTTTGCTAGTGTTTTGTTGAGGATTCCTGTACAAATATTCACCAGGGATATTGGTCTGGAGTTTTCTAGCCTCTTTTCCTGGTTTTGGTATTAAAACCTCATAAAATGAATTTGGAAAAATTTCCTCTTTTTCAATTTTTGGGAAGAGAGAAGGATTGGTGTTAATCCTTTTAAAAATATTTGGAAGCCATTGGATTCTGCATTTTTTTCTTATTGACACTTTTTTGATTACTGATTAGTTTCCTTACCATTTACAGGTCTATTCAGATATTATGTTTTTTTGTGATTCTGTCTTGGTAGGTTGTATGTTTCTAGGGATTTGTTGATTTCTTGAAGGTTATGCAGTCTGTTGACATATGATCATTCATAGTATTCTCTTACACCTTTTTTATTTCTGTGGCATTGGTTGAAATGTCTCCTCTTTCATTTCCACGTTTAGGGACTTGAGTCTTCTCTTTTTGTGTAACTAAGAGTTTGTCAATTTTGCTGATCTATAGAAATACAATAAAATTTTTATATTGATCTCATCTTCAGTTTCCCTGCTTATAAATTATTATTCTAATAGTTCATTTGTTGGGTATCTTGGATATTTCTAGGTGCCCAATCCTTATAACGTTCCAGATACTTATCTTTTCCTATATTTATCAATTTATTTCTTGTTCTTGTCTATTGTGTTGATTTGGGCCTCTGATACAAGACATTCTTGATTTTGTTTTTCTACCCTCAGGGAGAAAATGTTCAATATTTCTCAGTTGAGGATAATGTCAGCTATGTAGATTGTTCGTATGTGTGCCTATGACCTTTATTGGATTAAAGGGTCATAGTCCTATTCAGGGGAATCATTTTCTGACAGGTTTTAGAAATCACAAATGGATTTTGCAATTCATTAAATATTTTCTGAATACATCTCCTATAAAATTTCTTCATTCTGTTAATGTTGTAAAATAGATCACTGATTTTCTAATGTCAAACTAATCATAAATTCCTAAAATAAGCAAAGTGGGTAATGATACATTGTCTTTGTATATATCACTAGATTCGTTAGTATTCTGTGTAGGATCTTTGCATTTTATTTATGATAAAGATTGACCTACAACTTTACTTTCTTTTAATGTCAACTTTTGCTACCCAGCTTGTTTTTAATTCCAACATTTGATTCATTTACCCTTAAGGAATGTACTATGTTTGGGATTAAGCCTAGCATCTTGCTATTTATTTTATTTTTTATCCTATCTGTTCTTTATCTCTTTTTTCTCCTTTGCCCATTTTTTAGAATAACCAACTTTTAAAAGTTATTACTCCATGACCTTTTTAGATTTTTACTTCTTTGATAATTCTTATTGTGATTATCTTAAAGAGTAGAACAAGCATAGTTAATTTTCTAAAAGCTCTACCTTAAATCAGTATTTTATCTTTTCCTAGATGCTACAATAGTCTTTAACTTTGTTCACCTCTTCTTACCTTGGGGATATCATGATCATGTATTTTTTTTAATTGATCCATTGTGGTTACATGTGACAGTAGAATCCATTTTGATATAATTGTACAAGCCTGGAATAGGGATTATTCCATTCTTGGTATTATCCCCATACTTGGCTGTATCCTACCCATAAACTCCTTAATATGTTGCCTTAGTACATTTAGCAGTTAAAATTGATCTTTACTCACAACACCCTCCGTGGTTCATCATCGTGTCCTTTAGTACTCTGATTCCCATCAGGAATTATTTTCTTTTACCTAAAACAACTCACGCTGGTCTTTCTTCCGCTCAGGTCGGCCAGGGACAAACTCTGTTCTGTTGTTCTTCTCTCCTTCTGACTGAATAAACCTTTGTTCTCTCTTCATTTCAAAACCTGGTGGTCCCGACACATTCCAGGTACTTCGAAATCCCCTCTTTCAGGCACAGCACCCCATGGACTTGGTGGCTCTCCCAAGCTGCGTGACCGTCCGGACTCCAAAACCTGTCACTCCAGAATTCAACCCCGCCCACCCCGTCTCTCCTCCACAGCCTCGGTCCTGGGAACCTACTCCTGTCTCTGCGGCTTTGCCGCTTGGTGACGTTTCCTACAGGGGAAGCATACCCTCTGGGACCTTTGTGTCCGACTTCTTCAGCACCGATTTTCACAGCGGTCAGTTGAAGCAGACGTCGGTCACCCATTCCTGTTGGTGGCTAACTGGTATTCCACTGAGCGGATGGCCTACCTTTTGTTTATCCCATCACATATAGAGAGACACACAGCACAGTGGCTTCATCCATCTGTTGAGGGACACCTAGGTGGCTCCGGAGCTTAGCTATTGTGAACTGAGCTGCTATGAACATTGACGTGGCTGCGTCACTGTGGTCTGCTGATCTGAAGTCCTTCGGGTGTAAACCGAGGAGTGGGACAGCTGGTCAGACGGTGGGTCCATGCCAGGTGTTCTGCGCAACGGCCACACTGCTTTCCAGAGTGGCAGGCTCTGGGCGGCTTCCCCGGGGGCTCCTGGGCAGCACGCGGCTCGGGCCTGTCTCCGTTCTTCTCACAGCCTGCCTGGGAGCCGGGAGCTTGGTCCCCGGTGGCTCTCTGACTTTCTGAGAAACTGCAATGGTTTCCATTTTCCATGCGCCATCCGGTCTCACCCGCCACTCGACGCTGCTTCTTGCCGGCGACGGTGGCTTCGCCATCCTAGAAGCCGGGAGTGGACGCTGCGTCTCTATTTGCATCTCCCTGACGACCAGGGTGACGAGCAGCTTTTCGTGCGTTCATTTGTGCTTCTTCTGTGGAAAAATGTCTGTTCAAATCTTTGGCCCTTTTTTAAATTGGACCTTAGAGTTTTAGATGTGTAGTTGCCAGAGCTCTGCGTGCGCGCTGATCCCAAGAACGCTAGGTCTTTCCCACGCGCGTGCTCTGCAGAGACTTGTGACCATTCCGAAGGTTGTCTTTTCACTAGATATATATATATATTTTTTTTTTTTTTTAATTTGGAATTGAACCCGGGGGCCCTCGACCACGGAGCCACATCCCCAACCCTATTTTGTATTTTATTTAGAGACTGAGTTGCTTAGCGCCTCACTTTTCTGAGGCTGACTCTGGACTCCTGATCCTCCTGCCTCAGCCTCCTGAGCTGCTGGGATCACAGCCATGCTCCACCACACCTGGCTCACTTTCTTAATAGTATTTTTGAAGCACAAACGTTTTAAATTTTGATGTAGTTCAGTATATCTATTTTTCTTTATTTGTGCTTTCAGTGTCACATTTAAGAAACCATTGCCTGCTACAAGGTCACAGAGATTTACACCTGAGTTTTATTTGAAGATTTTAGTAATAACTTTACCTTTTGCATCTAGATCTTTTATCCATTTTGAGTTAATGTTCTATGTTTTATTATATTACATGTCCAGTTTCAACAGTACCCTGTGCTTTATAGACTATTCTTTTAACCATTGTCTTGGCACCCTTGTCAAAGATCAATTGCAAAGCCCCCTATGGTGGTGCATGTCTGTAATCAGACTCAGGAGGCTGAGGCAGGAGGATCGCAAGATGGAGGCCAGCCTCAGCAACTTTGGTATTCCCCCCCCCCCAAAATCATATTATCCAAAAATAGAAATGGTTTACCTCTTCCTTTTCAATCTGGGTGTCTTTGATTTCTTCTTCTTGCTTAATTGCCTTGGCTAAAAGTTCTAGTAAAATGTTTCACAGACTTCACGGAGGTGGAAACCTTGTCTTGTTTATAATCTTAGGAATAAAGTTTTCAAGTTTTCATGATTATGTATGCTATTAATGGTGGGAGTTTCATAGAACCCTTTACCATATCGACCTCGCCTTCACCTTTTAAAGGATGTTTGTGCTGGACATAAAACTCTAAACTGATTTTTAAATTTTTTTCACCTTTTAAAGATCTTGTTCCATTGTCTCCTCTGATATTGTCCCTTGAGAATTCAGTTGATAGTCTTATTTCTCCTTTGAAGGCAAAAAGTCTTTTTTCTCTGTAGTACTTTTAGTATGTCTTGTTTTTAATTTTTAAAAAGTTTTTCCGTGGTGGGCCTAGAGGTGGTTTTCTTGGTATTGATCCTTTTGGGGGTCCATAGGGCTTTTGGAATCTCGGGGTTAATGTCTTGTTAGCTGGGGAAGGAGCTTAACCAGGATCTCTATTATTATTTCCGCTTGTTCTCTCTCCTTTCCTTCTTAACTCCAGTCACACATGTGCCGGACCTTACATGCTCTCTCGTACGTTTCTTTTGCTACTTTCTGTATTTTTAAACTTCTTCCTCTGAATAATTCAGTGCGGGTGTTTTCTGATGACCAGTCTGCAGCTCGCTAGTCCATTCCTTCAGCACTTATACAGTTCACTTATTCTATCTTTCATTTCTAGGATTCCTACTCTTTTTAAAAAAATTCATTTTGGTACCAGGGATTGAACCCAGGAGCACTTAACCACTGAGCCACGTCCCAGCCCTTTTTATACTTTATTTTGAGACCGGGTCTCACCGAGTTGCTTAGGGCTCCATAAGTTGCTGAGGCTGGCCTCAGACTTGCAATCCTCCCGCCTCAGCCTCCCGAACCACTGAGATGACAGGCATGCGCCATGGCACCCAGCCTGTAAGAGAGTTTGGATTTCAAAAGGGTTTAAATAGAAATATAATCAACACCCAGCGAGGTTTCACCCAACTGTTGAGACCGCCAGGGACCCTTTTTCTCGTGAGACCCCTTTTCCGCGCTTCTCCCCACCGTGGATTCCTCGTGCCTTCGTGACGTGGGTCTGTTTGCTTACACTACGGCTTCCTGTGGTCTGAAGCGGTCACGATGGTGACATGCACGTGCCGTTCTGTCTCACTCCATGTTTTCTTTGTGAGTCACCAGCCGCGCCGTGTGCAGCTAATGACTCACTTACACACCGAGCCACTGGGTCGCTATTTATTTCCATCCTCCTGAGGATGAGCGTTTAGGTTGCTCCTAACTTTTCACTTTTAGAAGCAACGCTGCTGTAGTGAAGAGTGAGCAGCCAGAACCAGGTCCAAATGGAGGCTCTCGCTCCGTGCGCCACGCGGTCAGTAAAGAAGGCCCAGAAGGTCCCACGCCCCCCACTCCCTCCGTGGGATCCGGTCAACTAGGCTGCTGCAACTGGGGAGCACTAGCCTCGAACAAAGAGCTTCTCCACCCCTCCTCCAGATCCCAGGGCTCCACGTGGGGACCCCCGGCCGCCTCCCTCTCTGCCCTGAATCCGCCCTCTGCGTCTCCCACTCAAGCCGGCACCAGAGGGCCACACAACTTCCTCCACAGGCCACACCAGCTGTGCTTCCCAGAGGAAGTGTTTTGGAGGGTATAGAGGGTGACATTGCCAGGCCTCGGGAAGGCGCTGGCCTGCTTCCTTGGCTCCAGGCAGGCGACTCTATGGAAGGGGCGTGGATATTGGCGGCAGCACTGATTTACGTTTCCACCGGTGTGATCGGGATTCCAGCAGCAACGTGCGACGCGGGCTGAGCTTCTAGTTCTCTGCCGATCTGATGACATTTAAATGGTCTGTCATTGTGGTTTTTATTTGCAATTCTCTGCACTTCGGTTCTACATTGCTCTTACTTCAACCTGATTTCCTACCCCCAAGCCTCTCGGCTTCCCCCAGAATGTCCCGAAATTTGGCCAAATTTGAATCTGAATGACTACAACCCCAGAAATCACGTCTCAGCACTGGGGCCTGGAGGATAGACGCTTGCGCCAGGCTCCTCATGCAGGGATGCTTTCTGCGCTCCCAACAGACTCCCAGCAAAGATCCACGACCCCCATTTTATACATGAGAAAACAGAATCAGAAGGGTTAGGTAACCTGCCCAAGGACACACAGCGGGGATGCAGTCGACTCCAAGACAGGGACTCTGATCTGTTCTGGAAGAGACTGTGGAGGGGCTGCTGCAGGGATCCCAGGAGGGAAGACGCAGGACACTTCTGTGCTTCCCAGAGGAAGCCTGGTTCACATCTGGAGAGGAAGTTGTGTGGCCCTCTGGTGCCGGCTTGAGTGGGAGACGCAGAGGGTGGATTCAGGACAGAGAGGGAGGTGGCCGGGGGTCCCCATGTGGAACCCTGGGATCTGGAGGAGGGGTGGAGCTCTTTGTTCGAGGCTAGTGCTCCCCAGATGCGGCAGCCTAGTTGACCGGATCCCACGGAGGGAGTGGGGGGCGTGGGACCTTCTGGGCCTTCTTTACTGGCTGCGTCGCGCACAGAGCAAGAGCCTCCATTTGGACCTGGTTCTGGCTGCTCCTCCCCCTCCCCCTTTCAAACCAGGACGAGCTGGATCTGCAGCTCCTGTGAGTGGCAGGCAGGTCCTGGGTCTCCCTGGGTCTCCCCTTCCCACTCCCTGTGGCTCGCATCTGGTATGCTGATGGTCTTGCTTACCCCTCAGGTGAGGCTGCCACAGGCCGGGCTCTCTTCCAGGTGCTTTGCGGGAGGGGCTAATGGAGTCCCCAGGGCCCCGTGAGCCGGCTCGGCTGTCACTGCCCACAGAGCTTAAGTGCCCTGCCAGGCCACAGCCCCTTGGCGGCAGTGCTGGGTTAGCGGGACACGGGCTGTCTGCAGCGGGAGTCCAGCACCCTGGCCGAGCACCTCACGGCTCGCCGCCGCCACGTCTGCTTCCTCGCTGTCCCGTCTCAGCTGCAGGTGTAGCGCCTGCAATTGCGCCCATTTCAGAGATGGCGCCTGAGGCCAGAGAGCGGGAGGACCGAGGGAGGATTTTGCTCCTCAATCCTCAAGTTCCGGCCCATCTCTCTCCTCCTCTGCATCAGACATCCTTGGTGCACGCAACAGAAATACGGTTTGACACAGCTGAGCTAAAGAGGGCCTTTCTGGCTCGTGTCAATGAAAGGTCCGAATGTGGACATCAGGTACAGCTGGATCCAGGTCCTCAAGGGCTGCCGTGGGGACTCTGGGTTGGTGCTTCACTGTATTTTCATCCTTTCCAGCCAGGCTTTAAGAGGTGACTGACCTGGCTACAAGTTTCTAGCAGGTACCCCAAAAAGTCCCTCTGCTAAAGTTCCAGAGGAAAAAAGTCCCAGGACCCCTGACATTGGCCTTGGCTGGCTTCATGTCCATCCTGATCCAATCTCTGTGGCAGGGGCCTTCGTGACAAGTGGGGTCCTTGGATGGGCCGGGCCTGGGTCAGGTGCCCTCCCTGTGGGGCAGAGGGTGGAGTCAGGTGCCACAAACTACGTCGTGGGCTCCAGGGTGCGGAGCACCTGGTAGCGAGGAGAAGCCCCGGGCAGGCAAGCCAGCTTCCTACAGGCCCGGGAGTCGGGTGCGCGCAGAGCTGAGGTAAGGAACGGAGGCGGAGGAGCCTCCGTCCCGGGCAAAGGAGTCTTTTTCCTGTGGCTGAGATGGAGCATTGGGCAGGGACACGGACGGAGCTGTGCCTGTCTGGGGTCGGATCCGAGCTGTGGACCCGCCGGTTTAAGGCGGAGCAACAGGCTTCTGAGTCCACATTCTGCTGCTTATAACAAAACACCTGAGGTCTGGGTTTTTGTTTTGTTTTGTTTTGTTTTGTACTGGGGATTGAACCCCGAGGTACTTAACCACTGAGCCACATCCCCAGCCCTTTTTCTATTTTATTTAGAGTCAGGGCCTCTCTAAGTTGCTGAGGCTGGCTTTGAACCTGCAATCCTCCTGCCTCAGCCTCCCGAGCCGCTGGGATTACGGGCCTGCACTCTCATGCCTGGTCGTTCCGGTCAATTTTAAAAGTCGATTTGGCTCATGGTGCTGGAGGCAGGGAGACCAAGAGCGAGGTTCTGGCATCTGCTCAGCCTCTGGGGAGGGCCTCATGCCGCACCCCCGTGGCGGACGGGTCACAGGTGGGACAGAGCGAGTGCGCCAGCTCTTCCTCTTCTTCCGAAGCCCCTGATGCCGACTCACCCTAAGTGCCCCTTCAGGCCCCATACCGTCCATCCACAGGTGACTTTGGGGATAAGTTCCCAGCACATGAACTTTGGGGGACACGGTCCACATCACAGCACAAGGCTCCTGAAGGTGGCCGGGGGCGTTTGTTCTAAGCTTCCTTTATTCGAATCGCGATGCAGTTCATTTTAAAGTGCGTCAGAGAAAAAAAAAAAAACAAGTCCTGGGACGCGGAATGTGGTTTATTAGGATGAGGCTGGGCTTGCATTTTCGGGTGAGTCTGCTTAAAGAGAACAGAGTAAACGAGCGGTGAACTGCGCGGAATGTTGAAAGAGAGAGGGTCTGGAGCCTCGGCCAGCTGGGCCCGGGAGCTTGCTTCTCTGAGGTTCCACGTTCGGTCGCGAGCACAGCGCGGGGCTTATGGTCGGAGGGACTGTCAACCGTGTCCTGCAGATCACCTCCGTAAATTCTCACGGAGCCCTGGAGGTCTCCACTGTATGAGGCCCAGAGAGGGCCAGCGACCGGGCTGCCGCCACACAGCAGTACTGGGAAAGGCCCTGCTGCACCTCTGTGCCCCTGGCCACTGCTTCCCTGGGGACCTTGTTAAAAGGTCACACACAACTGTCGATGGGGCCAGAGTCGGGTCTGGGGGACCCCCATCGAGGAACTGCTGTCGAGGAGTCGGGGATGGAGTCTGAGGGGAGCTGTGTGTGGGACTGGACCCCTGGTCATCCCTCTGGGCCCAGCGCCCGTGGCAACCCTCCTGGAGGGGCTGATCCAGATGGGGCTCCAGAGCCTGGGCAGGTGGCCCCACTGGCCGCTGGTGACCCCTCCCCAAACAGACCCAGAACTGGCCCCTTTAATAAGCCCAGTTCCAGAAGCGCCTGGCGTGCCCAGCCTGGCGGCCGATCCTCTGCCCCGGGCCTCAAAGGCTGCTCTTCCCAGGCAAGTCATCTGGTCTCCAGAGAGGGCCCTTCTCCATCTTGGTCAGGACCAGGGAGTCCAGGCTGCCCTCTCTCGGGTGGGACTGGATCTCCTGGTGCGCCCCCCAGGGGCTAACCTGGGCGTGGCGTGGAGTAAGAAGCCTCACCGGGGGGCTAGCCTCACCCTGTGTCCGCATCGTCTCCTCCGCGCGCTGCCCTGGACTCCCACGTAGGATGAAGCCAATTTCTGGGGCCCACGCCAACTCGGGAAGGGCCCAGATTGCCATCGGTGAAGCCCCTTTGCGGAGCCGGCGCCCACCCGCCCCTTCTGTCTGCGGCGGGCGGAGGCGCATCCTTGTCGTTCCACGTGCTCCCCGGCTGGGCGAGGCGGGAGGTGGGCAGCCCCTCCTCAGTTCTCCTCCCGTGCTGGGGGCAGGACTCTGGGGAGGACCTCGCCTTGGCGGAGGGCAGGAGGCCGGGCTGCCCCCACCCCGCGGATCCCTCACAGCCCCGCGGGATTCTGCAGGGAGCCGGCCCAGGGGGGCCCGGGGTCGGAGGCTGCCGGAGCTGCGCCCGCTGCCCGGCTCACCTGCCGCCCGCATGTCTTGCAGGCCCAGGACTCAGCATGCCGTGTGGCTGGGCGCTGCCCTTTCTCCTGCTGCTGTTCCAGGGTGGTAAGTAGCTGCCCCCGATCTGCACGTGGCCAGGGTCCCCTCCTCCCCCCACAAAGCCCAGCACGAGCTCCTGGGCCGTTGGGACCCAGCATCGATGGCATCTGTCCACTTGAGGCCGATACAGGTTCAGCGACTGGCCCTCCGTTAACCAGAACCCAGCTGACCAAAGCACTCCATTAACCAGAAGCGGCCGCCTGAGGCTGGAGTGGCCCGAGCAGGGGTGTGGGGCTTCAGTCTCCCCGGGGTGCGCCCTGTCGTCCTTCATTCCTCTGCTGGCGGCCTGGGCTGGCTCCCGACCCCCAAGCGGGGAAGTCCTGCCTTCCGTCCAACCTTTGTCCCTCCTCGTGTAACGACTTTGCTCAGGGATGCTTTCCGGCAGTCTCTGGACCCTCCATGGGCCCTGGGGCTTCTCCCTCAAATCAAAGGGAGCCCAAGGGCTAGAGTCCACTCTGGAGGTCCAGAGGTGGACCTGAGGCCACAGGGAGCAGCGGGCAGGAGTCCTCCTGAGGAGGCTGCCCAGGGCGGAGTCCAGGAGGCCTTCCTGGCGAGGAGGCCCGGGCAAGCTGGAGGCCGGCGGAGGCGGAGGGGAACTCTGCCCGGCTCTGCTGACTCGGAAGCGCTGCTCTGGGTTTTACCCGACGCCCAGCGCCTCAAATAGCTCCTCAGGAAACAGATGTCGAGCTTGCTATTCTCCGTTCTGAGGGGCAGCACCCGTCCCGGCTCTGGGAAGCCTCTGGGTCCCTGGCGTGTACCACACCCAGGGGAGCAAGGAGCAAGCCTTGAACTTCACCTCCTTCCGTTCTCCTGCCGGCCGGAGACCCGTGTGGCAACAGCGCCCTGTTCTCAGTTAAGGCAGCTGAGGCTGGGGTGAACAGGGTCGGGGGTCAGGGCCACGCAGCTGGACGGCGGCAGAGCGGAGAGGGACGCATGGCTCTCCTGGGCTGTCTCGGCCCGTTTGTGCTGCTGAACAAAAGATAAAGGGTGGAGGTTGACTTCTCACAGTCCTGGAGGCTGGGAAGTCCAAGGTCAAGGCCTCGACTTCCAAGATGGCGCCCTGAACGCTGGGTCCTCACATGGCGGAAGGGATGGAGGGACCAAGGGGGCAAAGGCTGGTTCCCTCCTGCCCTTCTGTAGGGTCGTTAATCTATTCAGGACTCCATGGCCACCCAGGGGCCCCAGTTCTGAGTCCTGACACCCTGGCGATGGAGTTTGGGATCATGTCCATCCAAGCCCTATGGTCCTACCCACCATTATTGGGGGACCTATGCCACCTCATCTGGACACTCCATGGCCTCTGGGACAGTCTGAGGTTCCTGTCCACAGCTGCTGAGCGGAGGGGAGCCCAGTCCTTGGTGTGCGTTAGCTGCTTCCTGCGTGCTTAACAGTGCCAGCCTGAGGGGCTCTGGCCGTCTGCTGCTGGTGGGTGCTGACTGAGGCCACCGCGTGGCAGTTCAGGGGCTGTTCTTCCATTCCCAGAGTTTTATCCCAAGTTTGGGGACAAACCTAGAGGCCTGAGAGCTATCAACCAGGACATAAATCCAGAGAAAACACAGCCCATGGGTTCGGATTCTGCACAAATCAGTCCTCTTCTCTCCACAAAGGACCCGACCTGGTCCCTTTGTGTCCCCTTGACAAGCCACATGCGCCTCCCCAAGGAAGTGCCTCCTACAGCAAGATCCACTGCTGCCCCAGCACAGCCCCCTGGGTAGAAGTGGCCCGGAGGAGCGTGCTCAGGAGGATTCTGAGGCTGGACCTGGCAGAGACGCCGTGATCCATGAGCAGGGTCTGGCCCACGTGGAAACGGGAAGACCTGGGGGGTCCAGGCTTCTCCTTCCCTGAGTGAGACTCTGAGCAGACCAGACCGGGAGAGACCCCGAGGCGTGGGCTAGCCTCGGAGCCTCGGGCTAGCCTCGGATCCTCGGTGGGTGCAGGTGGGCGTGGGCGGAAGGAAGGCTCTTTCCAGCCACAGCGACTCTGAATCCAGGTTCTGACCCAGGAAGGGAGGGACGGCCACCACCACCCGGGTCCTCGCGAGTCGGGGGAAAGCAGGGCAGGGCCACTGGAAATGAATCACTTTGAAGGGGAGACCGTTAGTGTGTCCCGGGAGACCTGTTGGCAGTGGCTTTTGGTTTTGCAAAATAAGAATCGTCAAGCTTGTGGTGTCTGACCCTGAACGAGATTCCCACCTCGACGGCGCCTAGTTTGGGAGCAGAGTGGAAGGATTTTTCTTGCTGGCGGGCGTTGCGTCTCCAACCGGGTCTGCTGGGGCGACCCACCCATGCCGCCACCGGGAAAGCAGAGGTTTCTGCGAGAAGGTCCCGATGTCCGGGGTTCTCTGCTCCTCCGAGCACCGCGCCTCACCCAGGAGCTCGTCCTCAGGGCCCCCCTGGCCGGGGCTTTGAGGCGTCGGCTGCAGGGCTTGCGTGGCTCCGAGGTCCTGGCCCTCCCGTGGGAGGAGGGCATCTCCGCTACCTCAGCCCACCCTGCATCTGGGGGTTCAGGACCTGAGTGGGCTGTCCCGAGGAGGGACAGGGGTCAGATGGGGACAGCGTGGTTTAAACCACGTCACATCGGGGGTGACGTGCCACCACAGCCGGTCTCGAAACACTGGGACTCGCACGGGCGTCCCCAGGTGACAGGGATCCCTGTGTCCTGGGCCTATTCGCGGGGCCCCTGGGTCCCATGTTCGCCCGGGCCCTGGGGCTGCCCCGACCACCCTCCGGCCGCCAGCTGGCCCCACAGACCCCACTCCCGACCCTGCAGGCTGGGGCTGCTCGGACCTCGTGTGTCACTCCGACTACCTCCAGACGGTCACCTGCGTCCTGCAGACCTGGAGCCCCCACCCCAGCTCCCTCACTCTCACCTGGTAAGTGGCCCTGGGGACGCTCCTCAGGGCTCCTGTGGGGCTGGGTGGGGCTGGGCCCGGAGACCGCGGCCAGGCTGGAGCGGCCCTCTGCGCGGCAGGCGGGTCAGTGGTCAGCAGAGCAGGGGCTGCACGGGGCCCCTCAGCCCTTTCACTCCAAGAAAGACCCCGAGAGTGGGCGCCACTGTGCCCACCTTGCAGATGACCACTCAAGCTCTCAGGACTGCCCGGAGCTGGGGCCCAGGGGCCACGCTCTCCTGCCCACGCAGGCCCGACTGGTCTTGAGCCTCGGGACAGCCAGTCTCCCACATGACTGTCCAAGCCCCGTAGGTCTCAGGTCCCCTGCCACATGCTTCCCCTGAGCTATGGATCACGTCCTTCCCTCACAGTGGTCACACCCATTTCCCAGGTGAGGACAATGAAGGTCAGAGAGGTTAAGCAACTGGCCCAAGGTCACACAGCCAGTGAGTGGTAGAGGTGGGATTCAAATCCACCTAAAGTTACTAAGATAACTTAAAATTCCAGGGTCCTTATCTATCCATGTGCCACTCAGGACACAAAACAGCTGCCTTTCATTCTGTCACCTGATCCACTCATTCACTCGAAGCATATTAATTAAGGTCCTGCCAGCGGCATTGTGGGTACAGGGGATGCAGCAGGGCTCAAGACGGCAAAGGTCACAGTCAAGGTCACCTGCAAGGTTTGGAGCTGACATAGGGAGAGGGGTAGTGTCAACTCAGAGGAACAGGAGACTGATGGGGAGCACGGAGACCGGAGTCAGGGGAGGGTCTCCTCGGCCAGGCAGCCAGGGCAAACGTCCTGGATGAGAAGAGGCCACGAGAGGCTGGGAAAGCCAGGAAGAGGGCAAGAGCCAGCGAGTCCGAGGAGTAGGAAGAGGCCACGGGGTAGGAGCCAGGTCAGCCCGGGGAGAGGTGCCCCAGGGCCAATGTGCAGGGTAGGAGTGAACAGGGGCCCCCAGAGGCTTTAGGGAGGGGGACGGGGGCTTTTAAAGGCCCCCCTGGCTGCTGTAGGAGCCCGCCCATCCAGACTGGTGTTCAGACACTGGACACCTAGATAAGGATGTAACTAGCCGGAGAACTCCTACACATACTGCAAAACCCATCCCTCTGCCCAGCGGGAGTTAAAAAACCAGAGCATCTCTCGCAGCCGCATCCCACCGGCTTCCCTCGCTCTCCGGGGCAGGGCTGAGGCTCGCTTGGGTCTTCAGCGGGTGCCATGACTGGACAGAAAGGAAGCACAGACACCCCAAGTGCTCAGCCCCTTCCTGTAGGGCTGCCGTCCAGTGTTGGAACCGAGCAAGGCCTGATCCAAATGAGTGTGGTCCAGATTCCCAAAACCCACACAAGGAGGGGAGAGCCCCGCTGGGGCGTGCACCCCGCCCGGACCACCCCTCAGGGCTGCTGCGGGGGAGGGAGCCTCCCTGGAGGGGCTGCTGAACCTGGAGACCCGGTCCCACCTCAAAGGCCCCTCCCAGCCTGAGCGCCCGGCATCTGACCTGAGCTCGGGGTCTGGCCTCCGGCCGCGACCGGCCTCGGGCCTTGACCGGCCTCGGGCCTTGACCGGCCTCTGTCTCCTCCAAGGCAAGACCAGTATGGCGAGCTGGAGGACCAGGTCACCTCCTGCAGCCTCCACAGGTCCAGCCACAACGCCACGCACGCCAAGTACACGTGCCACATGGAGGTGTCGGGCTTCATGCCCGACGACGTCTTCAGCGTCAACGTGACAGACCCGCCCAGCAACGCCTCCCAGGAGTGCGGCAGCTTTGTCCTGGCTGACAGCAGTGAGTACCCTCCGCCCTGCTGGGGCCCCGGGGCGCTGGGCCCAGCTCCCTGCCCTCGGGCCGCTCCCCGCTCCACCAGCAAGGGCCTGTCCGCCCGGCCACCCCTTAGGAGCCTGCCCTTGGGCGCTCTTCTTCATACTAGAGTGTGATGGGTTGTGTGAGGTTTGGCCCCTGAGGGAAGCAGTGGAGGTTTGGAGAGAGCCGGGCTGGGGCCAGGACTCCGGCTTCGTCCCGGCTGGGCCCCGCCCGTCGGCGTGGCTTTGGACAAGGTGTGTGTCGCCTCTGGGGCTGCTTCCCGTGTGTGGAGAGGAGGCCCCTCACACACCGGCCCTCCGGGATGCCGGCCCCATGGCCGGAGGAGCCACCTGGTCACACCAAGGGGGTCACACCTGCGACCCCCTCCTGGGCCTAGTGAGGCTGGAGGGTCCCCTGGCCTGGAGGTGGGGTCCCGGGAGCAGGAGGGCCAAGGGATCCTGTGTCCGTGAGCCCAGAACCAGGCCTGGCCAGGGAGGGTCTAGAGGGGACTTTGGCTTGAGTGTGTGTCTGTGCATCTGTGTCCCCGTGTCTGTGTCTGTGTGTGTCTATGTGTCTGTGTCCCTGTGTGTGCATGTCTGTGTGTGTGTGTCCCCATGTGTGTGTGTCCCTGTGTGTGTGTCCCCATGTGTGTGTGTCCCCGTGTGTGTATCTCCATGTGTGTGTCCCCATGTGTGTGTGTCCCCATGTGTGTGTGTCCCCATGTGTGTGTGTCCCTGTGTGTGTGTCCCCATGTGTGTGTGTCCCCGTGTGTGTATCTCCATGTGTGTGTCCCCATGTGTGTGTCCCTGTGTGTGTCCCTGTGTGTGTGTGTGTGTGTGTCCCTGTGTGTGTATCTCCGTGTGTGTGTCCCCGTGTGTGCGTGTCCCCGTGTGCGTGTCCCCATGTTTGTGTCCTCGTGTGTGTGTGTTCCCATGTGTGTGTCCCTGTGTGTGTGTCCCCATGTGTGTGTCCCTGTGTGTGTGTGTGCACACGCTCCTCCTGCCCTGCAGGCACAGCGCTGGTCTGGGAGCCCCGTCCCTCGTCCCTAGTGGCAGGTGTGTCTGGGGTCCACGCTCGGGGTCAGGTTGCTGAGGGAGTGGAACCTCCAGGCTTCACACGCCTAGACACACCCACATGCTCACACTCAGGCTCAGCTCACGCCACACGGACCTGAATGCAGCCTCGACACACCCTCTGCTGGTTCCCCAAGCCCCAGCCTGCGAGGCATGGGCGCCGAGGCCTGAGACACACACACACAACTCACAGACACACAGACACACACACGCACACACACATGCTCACACTATCGCACACATGCTCACACACTTGCACACGCTCACAGTGAGGGGGAGGCTCTGGCACACACACTGCCCCTCTGCTGCCTGCCCGCCGCCCGTCCGCCCGCAGCCCTCAGGAGCAGAGGAGAGGCCAGGGTGGGAGGGGACAGGGCGGCCACTCCCCCTTGCTGGGTGCTCCTGGTCGCGTCTCTCTCAGGGTCTGAGGCCAGCAGGAGCCTCCCCTCCGGGCCTCCTTCCTCCTCCTGGGCCTGGGCCTCCCTGCGCTGAGCTGCCCGGCAGGACCGCAGACTCACAAGCAGCCCTGGGCGTGAGCAGGGTGGTTCCACCACCTGGTCTCTCCCTGAACGGATCCCGGCACTCAGCGCAGGTCACGGTAGAAGCCCAGGGTCAGTCCCCGGCAGCCCTGGGGAAGGGGAAGAGCGATCAGGAACCATTCGGGTGCCAAAGGGCCTGGATAACAGCAGGTCGGAGGAGGCGCCTCGGGCGTCCGTGAGCCTGCGCCGCCTCCCCTCCAGCAGGTCGGCGCCCCAGCAGCCGGTCCCTCTTGGAAGCCCCAGAGGGCCGCGTGCTCACTCGGCAAGCATCTGTCCAGGCCTGTGTGCCCCAGGCGGGGTCCAGGAGCCAGCGCAGGCGGGATGGAGGTGCAGCGCGGGCACAGGCTGGGCCAGGGCCGTCTCACGGCAGGCGCTGGTCACTGGTTCCCGGCGGTTACCGCCTCCTGCTGTTTAGCTGGGCCCCTGGACTTCAAGGCCCCAAGAGGTGGAAACTGGTTCCCTGATCCAGGAGCGGGAGGTCAGGCTGTGTCCTGCTCAAGTTCCTGGAGGGAATTTGGGGTGGAGCGGAACTGGAGCGGCTCTGACCTTCACCCGGGGACACCTGAGAGGCAGGGGTGCTGGCCCAGAGCCAGCTGGGGCCTGGTCAGGGGGTCTGAGGCGGAGGGCATCTGGCCAAGCTCAGGGGCCCCCGAGAGGGTCAGTCTGCCCAGCACAGAGCAGCAGGGCAGCAGTCACTGTGGACGCGGGGCCTTCCTCTTCCTGGGGAAGCTGGGTGAAAGACACAAGGCTTCGTCCTTTAGGACCAAAATTGAAAAAATGAAGGGCTTTGGCCGCACGTTCTTTAGAAGGTTTTTGCGTTAGACGGATAAGACTTGAGCGACAGGCCAGGAGTGGTCACTCAGCCTGTGAGCCCAGCGGCTTGGGAGGCTGAGGCAGGAGGATCACAAGTTCGAGGCCAGCCTCAGCAACTCAGTGAGGCCCTAAGCCACTTAGGGAGGCCCTGTCTCAAAACTTGAAAAGGGCTGGGGATGGGCTCAGTGGTACGGCACCCCTGGGTTCAGTCCCCAAAACAAACAAACACAAACAAAAAACACGTAAGGTCACGTGATCATCTAGACGTCCAGGCTTCCTGCGTCTGTTTTCCCTTTAAGCCTGGGGACAGCCCTGTCTCTTCCATCGCCTCTCGCCTGCGCCCCCAGTCTGACTCCTGCCCACAGCAACTGAGTTTGTACCCACCCCTGTCCCAGATCTTTCTCACCCTGCCTTATCCTCTGGGTTCTTCCTCCAAGTCAAGCCGGCTCCTCCCTTCAACGTGACCGTGACCTTCTCGGGACACTACAACGTCTCCTGGTGCTCCGACTACGAAGACCCTGACTTCTACGCGCTCAGGGGCAAGATGCAGTACGAGCTGCAGTACAGGAACCGCGCGGACCCCTGGGCTCTGGTGAGGAAGCCCGAGGGCGGCCGGCTTCGCGGAGGGCGGGGTAGAGCGCAGGCAATGGGGGTGAGTGACAGGTGAGTGACAGGCGAGCTCCGCTCTCCAGGACACACCAAGCACGGCGCCCACTCAGCACCGCCCTGGGCCGGAGACCCCCTGACCTCCCTGACCCTGTTTCCTCCCCGGGTCCCCCCCATGCAACCATAATAGAAGAGGTTTCAGAAACTTCTCAAACCTTCTGGAAACTTCCACCTGCTTAGGATGGCCATAGTTGGAGAATTCTAGACATATCGGAGGGGCCAGGGTTAGAGAGGCCATTGTTTCAAATGTGAAGGCCTCAGAGGTGTCCTGTGCTCAGTCCTGGGCTGCTGGAGTGGCCTTCTGTCTAGAGCGGCTGAATTAGCCAGCCAAGGCCCAGGCCCTGCTGAGAGCGGCCGCAGCCTGGGCCGGAGCCTGATTCCTGTCACAGGAGAAGGGACCCCGGCCCCTTCCGTGGAGGCTGCTGAGAGATGGTTCTGTGAGGGGCAGGGCCCCAGGGGAACTCTGACCGCTGCGTCCTTTCTGTCCGGCAGAGCCCGGTGACAAAACTGATCTCAGTGGACACGAGGAGCGTCTCCCTCCTGCCCCAGGAGTTCCGCAAAGACTCCAGCTACGAGCTGCGCGTGCGGGCGGGGCCCCAACCGGGCTCCTCCTTCCGGGGGACCTGGAGCGAGTGGAGCGACCCCGTCATCTTCCAGACCCCGCCTGAGGGTAGGTGTGAAGCTGGAGGGGACATCCCACCCCTCGGACCCACTCCTAGTCCAGCCTCCCTGAGCCCTGGGAGGTGTCCATTCCCTTGTCCATCTCCAGATAGTCCCGGTGGGTGCAGCTGCTGCTTCTGGGGGGGACATTTGACTCTGAAGTGAGGATTGTTATCCCCAATTAGCAAATTAGGAAACTAAGGTTCAGAGAGATGAAGTCTTTTTTTGGGGGGGTGGGTACCAGGGATGGAAGCCAGAGGTGCTTAACCCCTGAGCCACATCCCCAGCCCTTTTTAAATTTTATTTTGAGACAAGCCTTCCCTAAGTTGCTCAGGGCCTCACTAAGTTGCTGAGGCTGTCTTTGAACTTGCAATCCTCCCGCCTCAGCCTCCCAAGCTGCTGGGGTTACAGTAGGCAGAGATGAAGTCAGTTGCCTGGAGTGGTAGGGTTGGTTTTAGTCGGTTTTCCCTCACTGTGACAAAATACCTGAGATAATCAACTTCATAAACGAAAAGGTTTCAGAGGTTTCAGTCTGTGGTCGATTGGCCTCTTGGCTTTGGGCCAGTGGCAGCAGAGTCCATCATGGCAGGAGTGTAGGACAAAGGAGGTCCCTTACATCATAGAGGTCAAATATGAAGAGAAAGAGGAGCCAGGTTCCTGTGTCCCCTCCAGGCACGCCTCCAGGGACCCAGGTTCCTCCTAGAGACCCGGCCTCTTAAAGGTCCTCCCCAGCTCCCTACAGTGCCCCGGGCTGGGAACCTTGCCTTCTGCATGTGGCCTTGGGGCACATTCCAGACCCAAACCACAGCAGGGTTGGAACAGGACCTGAACTCGGCTCCCTGTCGTTGGGAGGCACCTGCAGCCTCCAGCCCTTCCACCCCACCCCCCTCACGCCCACCCCGTGCGACCTCCGAGAGAGGCTGACCGGGCATTGGCTTCCCTCAGAGTCCAGGAAAGGCTGGGACGGTCACTTGCTGCTACTGCTCCTCCTCCTGGTCATCTTGGGCCCTGTCCTTGTCTTCCTGGGCCTGAAGATACATCTGCCTTGGAGGTGAGGCTGGGGTCCTAAGCAGGGAAGGGGGATGGGGCACGGCCCCTCCAAGCAAGACCCTCCCGGGGCTGGGGGACAGGCCTGTCACCTCGATGGTGATGCTAAGGGCCAGCTCACATTGACCGTGCACCGGGCCCCTGCAGAGCTCCTGCTTCACCCACAGCAGCCCACGAGCCTAACACACCACAGGTACCCCTGCTTGACAAATGGAGAGGTCAAGGCACAGAACCGTCAAGGAACTTGCCCAAAGCCACACAGCATTAAGCAGAGCTCTTGGTGGGGACCTCAGCTGTAATCTTGTTTGCTGAGTTTTAAGCTTTGAGGCCTGAGCAGCACCAGGGGCTGCCAGGTGGTGTGATATGCTTGTCCCCACCCCTCCACCCCTGCCTCCCGCCTGCTTCAGCTGAGGGCTTGCTTTGATCTGCTTTTGTTTTTCTTTTTGGGGCACCAGGGATTGAACCCTGGGGCGCTTAACCACAGAGCCACATCCCCAGCACTTCATTGTATTTTACCTAGAGACAGGGTCTCACTGACTCGCTCAGGGCCTCGCTAAGTTGCTGAGGCTGGCTTTGAACTTGAAATCCTCCTGCCTCAGCCTCCCGAGCCCCTGGGCTTACGGGCCTGGGCCACCGCGCCTGGCTTCGTCTGTTTATAAGGGGTTCGCTGAGCGTGGCTATGAGACAGGATGCTGCTGATTGAAAGTAAACCCACCCACCCTGGCGGAGCGGGTGCCACCCGCTGAGCTGGGGACGGCAGTGGTGGCAGAAGCTTTGCCACGTGACAGGCATCAGGCATGGGGCTCTGGGTCTGCAACCAGACACTGAGCAAAGATGGGGACAAGGATCTGGAGGGGGAGTGATAAGGACCCCAGGAGCAGCTCATCCGTGGACCCAGCCGCCGGTTCTCCTGCCCTGTGCCGCTGCCCCTGCCGGTGGTCCCTGGAGGGCCAGCTCAGGAGGGGCAGCAGGTTTGCAAACAAAAGGCTGCAAAACCCGTAACCTCCTCCTGTCTTCAGCGACGGCTGCTCCCACTTCACAGATGGGAAACCGAGGCTCCGGAGGGAGGGTGGTGCCAGGCTGGGTCTCGGAGGTGTGGAGTCTCCTGCAGGACAAGGTGGGGGCGCCTGAGAGGGAGGCCAGGCCGCCCCCTGGCCGCCGTCACCGCCCGTTGATCTCTCCCCTCAGGCTGTGCAAGGCGGCGTGGGCGCCGGTGCCCAGTCCCAAGAGGTTCTTCCAGCCCCTGTACGAGGGCCACCGCGGGGACTTCAAGGTGAGCAGCCTGCAAGGAGCCCCTGACCCAGGCTCCCTGCCCCCAGGCCCAGAGCAGCTTGGCCCTGGCCGGTCGGGAGCCGGGCCTGGGCTCCCGGGCAGTGCCGGGCGCGGCGCCTCCCAGCCCCTGGTGAAGGCCCCCCGACCTGGACCTGGGGCGCAGGGACGGGGTCCCACAGGACGAGGCCTGCGGCCACTCACACCCCTCCCCGCTGGCACCCCCAGGAGGGCCCAGGGAGGACGTGCGACAGGGTGGGCAGGGCAACCTGCGGGCGCCAACTGACCTGGCTGTCGGACAACCTGGGGCATTGATTGAGCGCCTGCTGTCTACCTGGTGCTTCCTTTCTGCTCCCATTCTCCCAGCAGCCCCCGGGGCTCCAGGGGGAGACGGAGGCCCAGAGAGGGTGGCCGCCCTGGCGGGCAGGGGAGGAGCCTGCAGGCCCAGCCGCGGGACCCACAGTCCCTCTTGCCTGAAGCTCACGTCACGTTTATCGTGCCTCGTCTCAGCCCTGGTGTGGCACCAGCGACCCTGGGTCCTCTGTCAGGGGCTTCCTGCACATTAGCCCAGGCCTCCGACACCCCGTGGGGGGCCCATTCTATAGATGGGAAACTGAGGCCCAGGGAGGGTAGAGAACTAGGTCACGGCCACACAGAGGTCACTTCAGATCAGCCGGTGCCCAGACGGCCCTTCCCAGGGGATCTGCTCCCAGCCGGGGGACTCCTGTTGTCGGGGATCCTCTCTGCGGATTGGAGGAGACCCCCACGTCCCGAGAGGGTCCCCGGCAGCTGAGGGAGGGTGTCCTCAAAGCTGAAGGGCTGCCGCCTCCGTCTGCCTGGCCTGTCACCTGAGTCACTTGGCTCGTTGATTGAGCGCCTGCTGTGTCCATGAAGGGAGGAGGCGGGGCTTCTGTGCTGGCGGAGGCCCCTCTGATGGGGACACTTAAGCAGGGGACACAGAGCCTGTGGAGCATCAAGGAGGAAGTAAGACGGGGACCCAGCAGGGGTTCCGTCACCCAGACCCCCAGGGCCCCACCCTGTCACGGGGACTTGGGGACTCAGGAATTTTGTCCCTGCATCCGGCAGACCCCAGGCCACCGGCCGCCCGTTGTCCGAGCAGGCAGGCTACTGAGGGCAGCGGCTGCCCACTGTAGTGGGGGCACAGGCTCAGAGTAGGGGAGGGACCGCGGTGGGGACCCGCGGGACAGGGGCCCGGGAGGTCCCGATGCCTCCCTCCCCCTTCTCTCGTGTCTGTCTGTCTGTCTGTGTGTCTGTCTGTCGTCTGTCTGTCTGTCGTCTGTCGTCTGTCTGTGTGTCTGTCGTCTGTCTGTCTGTCGTCTGTCTGTCTGTCGTCTGTCTGTCTGTGTGTCTGTCTGTCGTCTGTCGTCTGTCGTCTGTCGTCTGTGTGTCTGTCGTCTGTGTGTCTGTCGTCTGTCTGTCTGTGTGTCTGTCAGTCTGTCATCTGTCTGTCGTCTGTCTGTCTGTGTCTGTCTGTCGTCTGTCTGTCTGTCTGTCTGTCCGTCGTCTGTCTGTTTGTCGTCTGTCTGTCTGTCCGTCGTCTGTCTGTCTGTCGCCCCGTGACGCGCGGTGTCTCTTCACAGGAATGGGTGGGCTCGCCCTTGTCCTCCTCCCGCCTGGAGCTGGGGCCCTGGAGCCCCGTGGTCCTCTCCCGGCTGGAGCTGCCCAACCACAGCCCCTCCCGGGCGCCCAGCAAGGGGCCCGAGCCCCCGGGGCTGGGAGGGGCCGCAGACCTGCTGGAGGCCGACGGGGTGGCCGGGCCCGGCGCTGGCTGCTCGGAGGGCTCGGCTGACGGCGAGGAGAGGGACCGGCCCTACGGCCTGGTGTCCATCGACACGGTGACTGTGGTGGATGCAGAGGGGCCGTGCCCCTGGCCCTGCCGCTGCGGGGACGACGGCTACCCAGCCCTGGACCTGGACGCCAGCCTGGAGCCCGGCCCGGGCCCAGAGGACCTGCTGTTGGGCACAGGGAGCCCCGTCCTCTCCTGCGGCTGCGTCTCGGCGGGCGGCCCTGGGCTGGGCAGCCTCCTGGACAGGCTGACGCTGACCCTGGCGGAGGAGGACTGGGCCGCGGAGCCGCCCTGGGGCGCTGGGCCTCCGGGAGGAGCCTCGGGGAGCGAGGCGGGCTCGCCCAGCGCCGGCCTGGACATGGAAACCTTCGACAGCGGCTTCGCGGACTCCGACTGCGGCAGCCCCGTCGAGTGCGACTTCGCCAGCCCGGGCGACGAGGGGCCCCCCAGGAGCTACCTCCGGCAGTGGGTGGTCCTGTCCCCACCACCCGGGCCCCAGGCCAGCTAGCCAGGCTGCCCGGCCGTGGGCGCTGGCCACGTCACTGAGCCAACAGCAGAGACACGGTCACCTGGGCACTGGCAGGAAGAGGCCTCAGCCCTTGGTTCACAGCGTGTGTGCGTGTGCGTGTCCACGGGTGTGAGCGCCGCCCTGGCTGCCACATGCCTGCTGCCCTCGCGGGAGCCGCCGGGCCCCACCGCACTAGAAGGGCCAGCTCCCCGGGCGCATGGGTGTCCCTGGGCCCACAGGGCCTCCGGGCTCAGGCATGGCCTGTGACAGGTGCCGAGTCCAGACTCCCGGGTCCCGCTTCCAGGCTGTGCCTGCGGCTTCCCGGGAAGGGCTTGGGGGTGTAGCGAGCCCGAGGTGACCCTGCGGGTAGGAAACTGTGGGGCTCAGGTGCCCCCTGCTGTGCTTCCCAGTAGAGTGACTCCCCTTCTCTGGGCTCGGAGACCAGGCTGGCCACAGCCTGAGCCGCCCCTCCGCGGGCACCAGCTTCCTGCCCCTGCAGAGCTGGGTGGGGTGAGAAACCCAGGCGACAGGGACAGCCAGGGCCCAGCCCCCTGAAGAGGGCACTGGGGTTTCCGGGCCGCGAACCACTCAGCCTTGTCTCTTAGAAACGGCCCCGCCACCAAGATTTCTTTTTCTGACTTCTGCCGCCCATTTAAAAAAATTCCCCTTTTGCACCCCTCCCCCCAAAGAAGTATTTATCAAGCACCGAGGAGGAGCCGGGCACCGTGCCAAGTGCTGGGGTCCAGGGTGCAGAGGATACCCACGTGACCTTCCTGTGGCATTCACGGGCATGGGGGACACAGAGGAACCCGCGTCCTGCCCCAGCCCCGCTTCCATCTGAGGTCTTATTTATTCATCCCGGGGACTTAGGGGCCGCTGGTTTTCTTGCCGCTGATTTCTCAGAAAGCCTGTTGAAATGTGAATGAAGAAACTCGGAGAACGCTTCTCGGCCGTGCGGAAGCCGTGGCTGGACGTGGGTTTGGAGTACGAGCTAGCTCTCCGTGCCAGGCAATGCTTAAAACTCTCTTTATTATTATTATTTTTAAGCAAATCGATTGCTTTCCCTCCCAGGGTGCCCACTGTAGAAGTGGCTTGGCTTTTCAAGGTGGCTGAGCAGAGTTAAGGTGGCAGAGTCTGAGTCTGAGTCAGCTCGGGAGCCCCAGGGGAATCCCCCACCCACCCCCGGAGCCCCCCGGGCCCTACCATCCCCCCAAAGGCCGGTCTCTGCCTTGGGAACAGGGCCAGGAGTCAGCAGCAGGTAGTTCTGCTGGAAGTCTCCCCAGGACTCTCCATAAAGCAGGGTAGTTAGGAGAAGTTGCTGAGAGAACCTTGGAGAGTCCTCGGTTGGAGACTGGAAAGTTCTAGAATGCTGGGGACTACGGACCTGGGATCGGGGTGTGTGCAGCTCTGACCATAGCTCGTGCTCATGTGAGCACCCCAGGCCCCCGCCGGCACCGGGACACTCAACCTGGGCGGCTGTGGTTTTCACACCTCGACAGAGTAGCCGTTTGCAGGTGCCACCTGCAGGCACCACCTGAGCCGCAGGCTCCCTGGGAACCTGGCTCAGCTCTCCACACGGAGCTCATGTCAGGCTGTGGAGACAGAGGCCAGGACTGGGGCAGATGGGCCCCTCGCTGCCTCCATCTGTGAGGGAGATGCAGCTCATGAACAGGGTGCCAGAGGTCGGGTGAGAGCAGCCCACCCGGAGGCTGGCCTAGTAAGTGGGTGGCTGGACAGACCAGTGGGGGGGACGGCGAAAGGCTGGAAGAAAGAACAGATGGATGGAGAGACAGAGCTGGGTGCAGGGGACGGGTCACGAGCAAGCTCCTGAGGTCTGTCTCCTTCACTGCTTTATCCCCAGCCTGACGCATAGTAGACACTCAATAAAGCCTGATTTGTAGCTCTGCTTCTTTCCCTGGTGTAAATTCTTCCACCATAGCCAATTTCAAGCTGCAAACTTGACCCCTGGAAACAGACTTGGGGGCAGATGCACACAGTGGGCCCTCCTGGCAGTGAGGAGGTGGTTGGGCCCGCAGCCGAGGTGACCCCAGAGTGGAGCTCGGGGCAGGGACTGAACAAGGAGGGGGAGGGGGCTGTGGAACAGTGGTCAGGGGCCCCGGCTCTTCTGGCAAAGGCTGGAGCGTGTGAACAAGGACCGGGAGCCAGTGGAGCAGGTGACTCCTTGCTCCCCAAAGTCCAGGCCAGATCGCTAATGACCCCTTGGAAAAGGAGGAGGATCCATAGCTGCAACTCCGTGCCCACCTGCAGGCTCTGAGGGGGCAGGACAGTGACCTGCCCGAGGCCATGGCCAAATCCTTCAGAGAGCCAGAACTGATCTGCGGAGGCCGGATCCTGGTCCAGCTCTTCCTCACCTGGCTCTGCTGCAAGGGATCCGGGCTAAAGGTGAACACTCCCAGCAAACGCCGGGGTGCTGGCTGCTTTTGCACCCTGTGGGCGTGACTGATCCAGTCCAGGGAGCACCTGTGGCCCCAGCAAAGCCACCAGAGCGTTCCATCCCCTGGCCACAGCATAGCTTGGGGACAGACGTGTGACCCAGTCTGTATCATGTTCTCTCTGCTGGGACTGCTGAGCTGTAGGGAGGGACCGAGCCTGGGAGCTGCCAGGGGACCAGGAACAGACAGCTGGCCTGAGATGAAGGCTACGTACAGGACTGAGATGTGGAACGTGCTCCTGGTAATACCTCTGAGTTCCTGGATCCCGTCAGACCTGAAACCATACACCTCCGGGACTTTGAGGTCCATGACTTTGGAAGTCATTATGCTCTTTACCAAACATCTCTGACTTCGGCCTCCTGGGCACATGCCAGGATCGCACTTCCTGGCCCTTTGTGGTCCCACGAGGTCACACAACTAGGGCTGGCCAATGAGCTCTGAGCAGCAGTGGCAAATCTCACTTCTGGACAGAGCATTTCACTATAGTCAAAATGCCCCTAGAGTGCTTTTCCTCTGTCACAGTGATCGGTGGTGACTGAGATGGTGACTGCTCCATCAGCCTGGGTCCTTGCAAGAGGAGGTGAGGCCCAGGGTTCCCCGTGTACCTGTGGCGGACGTGTTTTGTGAGACAGAAATCCATCCTTTGTTTTCTGAAGCTGCTAAGATCCTGGAGCTGTTTGTTACGCAGCACGCCCCAGACTATCCTGACTGAGGCAATATGTTTCCTTTCTGCACTTGAGCTGGTTTGAGGTGGGTTCCTGTTGCCTGTAGCAGAAAGTGTTCTAGCATTATCTTCACATCATCCCTGCAAGGAGAACTCGCTTTCCACCCCAAGGAAGGACCATATTTAAAGGGATGCAAGCAGTCCGGGCGTAGCTCAGTAGCTCACTGGTAGACTAGCATGCTCGACTAGCATGTCTGAGGCCCTGGGTCTGATCGCCAGCACAGTAGGGAAAAAAATTCAAAGGGATGGGGACCAGGCTCTGACACCTCTCATAAATGACCAGGGTGAGGTGCCTCAGTTTCCTCATTTGTGAACTGGGAGCAGGGATGAGCCTCTCAGTTTTCTTTGGGGATGGGAAGAGAGGGCGGGACAGGAAGGGACACACTCTGACCCTTCTCAGAAGCTTTTGTTCTGGTTTGTTTCTTTCTGTCCTGACCCTGGCGGGCCCCCTCCCAGCCCTTCCCCTCTCGCCTCCCCAGAGAGTGGACCCCAGAGCTGCCACTTAATCACCTGCTGGGACCAGCCCTGACCCGACCTGTCTGCAAGGCCACAGCCTGGTTGCTCTGGGTGTCCTGGTCCTCTCGTGTGGAAAGGAGGCAGAGGGTTGAGGTCAGACCCAGCCCTTCACCTGCCCCCCGCCCCAGGGAAACGGAGGCAGAGGGAAGCGGTGACCTGCCCCTGTCCCCGCTGTGCTCCTCTTGGCCTCTGGTTGGAGGGGAAGCCTCCTCCCCTTCCCTCTGGGCTGCTGCACCCCTGCTGGCTTCACCCACAAGGCAGCGCGGCCTTCGCGGCTAGCCGAGCCCCAGGTGCGCCCTCAGAACCTGGAGCAGGAGTGGCGCGGTGCGTGGGCCCCGGGGTGCGGGCGGCGGGCCCTGCGCCTCCCTCCCTCAGCCCCAGACTCCTCTGACTGGTGAAGGAGAACCGGAGGTCGCTGCAGCCTTGACCACTGCGCCTCCTGGGAGGTGGGAGGGTGGAGTCCAATGGCCCAGGGGACCTGCCCGCAACGGGCCAGGGTCACACCTATTGTTCTGGCTGCTGAGATCAGGGACTCATGGTGTAAAGAGCCCAGGACAGTGTCCAGTGCCTTGTGCTCAGAAAGTGCTGCTGTTGTTACATCATCGTCACTTTTATGGGCACGTCACCCCCACTCGGGGTGGTTTCCGCGGGTCTGGGCCTTGGTGAAGGGACAAAGCGCATCAGGCACCGCTGGCCATCAGGGAAGGAGCAGCCTAGGCCGCTGCTGCCCCCTGCTGCCCAGAGCTGGAACTGGCAGGACCTGCAGGAGGCCGCACCTGCTCGGTGCTGCTGGGTTTGTACTGGTGCCTGTAGTGACAGGGGACCCTATGGGCCCTCGTCACAGAGGCCTGCGTGGGAAGCGTCAGCAGTGAGGGCGAAGGTGACCTGCAGGGTGTCTTGGATACCAGGAGGTGGGTGGCGCTCTAAGCAGATCAATTACAGGGACACTTTTGTGCACATGTACACACACACACACACACACACACACACACACCACTCACATATACACATCTGAAAATTCCCTGGTAGCAGTGAGTCGAGGGTCCAGGGGAAGGATGGGTGGTCAGGGGAGGTCAGAGGACAGAAGGCCGCTCAGCAGGGGTGGCACCCAGGCCTCGGTGGAGGTTGGGGGTCCTCCGGCCGCAAAGGACTGGACAAGGTCTGAGCAGAGCGGCGGGAGGGGGTGGAGCCCAAGCAGGCAGCCCGCAGGGTGCGCCAGGCGGGGCGGCTGGTCGGCAGGCAGTGCTCACCGCGGGGAATGGACTCTGCAGGCCGCGCTGCATGCATGGGTACAGACGTGCAAGCGATGTCGTGGGCACACGGCGAGCTGGTGAATGGCATATTAGATGTCAAAGGGCATCTCAGGTGCGTGTTCTCCGTGTAAACGCAGAGGCCTGGGAGGGCCCTAGGGACGACCCCGAGGCTGGAGCCCTTGGAAGGCTTTAGGTTTGCAAAAGAGAACGAATTCACGTACTGCTTATTTAAGGGAAAATAACTAAAAGAACGAGGAAGGCCTCCCTGTGTGACAAGTGGCAGGGAGGTGACAGTGGAACGCCACCTCGCCCTGCTCTGGTGGCTGCAGAGGGGCAGCAGACCCGCGGTGTCCCTTCGTGAGTTGTATCTAGCAGTTAGTGCCGGAGTTCTTTTCATCTGTATGTGCACCTCTAGCCCCAGGACTTAGCCGAGGCCCCTGCTCCGCATATGCTGCCTGGCTGCCCCGGCAGCTCAGCTCACAGCCCACCTGCGCTGTGTGTGGTTTCTGGAGACATGGTGCATATTTTGGGAAGACAGAGAGCCATGTAGAATGAATGGATGGGTGGATGGAAGGATGGATGGATGGGTGGATGGATGGGTGGGTGGATGGATGGATGGGTGGATGGATGGATGGATGGGAGGATGGATGGATGGATGGGTGGATGGATGGGAGGATGGATGGATGGATGGGTGGATGGATGGGAGGATGGATGGATGGATGGATGGATGGGTGGATGGACGGGTGGACTGGTGGATGGATGAATGGATGGATGGGTGGATGGCGTTGGGTGGGTGGGTGGATGGATGGATGGGAGGATGGATGGATGGATGTGTGGGTGAGTGGATGGATGGACGGATGGGCTGGTGGATGGATGGGTGGATGGATGGATGGGAGGATGGATGGATGGATGGGTGGGTGGGTGAGTGTGTAGCTGGATGGTTGGATGGGGGGTGGGTGAGTGTGATTGAATGGATGGTGGGTGACAGGTGGATGGACACATGAATGAATGAGCAGGTGGGTGGGTGGAGGAGGAGATGGGAGGAGGGAGTGAACAGACCGCCGTGGGTAGAGAGTGACGGGGGTGGGGGCCGAGCGGTGCTCACCAAGCCCATCTGTGCTTGAGAGCAGCTCCCTGAATCCCTGTGGTGCTCCCCAGACATATGCCCACAGTGGCCCTTGTCCAGGACGCACGGGGAAGGAACCCCTGTGCTGAAGGCTGCCATGCGGCCGTCCTGGGTGCCCTCAGCGTCTCTGACCCTCCTGGGCCCTGGGCCCGAATGCCGACTCGGGTTCACGACAGGGCTGCGGGGCTCCCACACACCTTTCCTCCACACTGTGCCCAAACAGTGAGCATCCGCACCGTACTCTCTGCTCATGAAGCACAGGGCATTCATTACTCTACCTTGCCTCCTTAAAACCTCCCATAGAACATTCTTTTTATACTAGAGTGAAAATGAAAAGGAGACCAAAGGGCTGGTGTGCTGGGCTCACCTGGAGCCCAGGCCTCACGTGTCCTTGTCCCCCTCACTGAAGCATGGCTGCAGTGACCGGGGCCCTGGCCTGCAGAGGGGCTGGCCTTGTGGACAGGGGAGGGCCCTGGAAAACTGGAGGCATGTCCCCGCACAGGGAGTGGCCTCTGCTCACTTCAGACTGCCTGACACAGCAGCTGAGTAGCAAGAACTTTCCACCTTTCAAGAGAAGACAGAAATCTAAAATTGTTTAATTGCAAAATCTGAATTTGCTTAAACAGTGGCAACTAATAATTTGAACGTTGTCAGGATAAGAGATCTTCAAGCAAGACACACGCCTGTCATCCCAGCAGCCCAGGAGGCAGAGGCAAGAGGGTCACGGGCTCAAAGCCAGCCTCAGCAACTTAGTGAGGCGTTAAGCATCTCAGCGAACCCTGTCTCAAAATAAAAAATAAAAAGGGCTGGGATGTGGCTTAGTGGTTAAGTGCCCCTGGGTTCAGTCCTCGGTACCGAGAGAGAGAACTTAAGAGACGGAATCCCTTCCTCCCACATGCCTGGCAGGCGCTGGCCTGGGCAGCCGAGGGAGCGGGGCCTCGGAGGGGCCATCCTCGCCGGCCCGGGAAGTCACTCCAGTTTCCTCAGCGGAGGGCAGGGAGCCCCTCGGGGTTCGACGATCGTTTAGGAAACACACAAAACCAGGTGCATTTGATTTCACTTTAATTTAAAAAAAAAAAAAATAATAAATACATGCCAGGGGGACTTGTTTTTAAATGAGAAAAGAGGATGAAAGAAAAAAATCAAAGCCAAGTCCTACAGGGACACCTCCCGTCCAGCCTGCAGCTGGCAGTGCCCAGGCTGGGTGTCCTGTCTGGAGAGGTCCCTCATCTCGGTGGCGCTGGGCACGGCAGGGGGTGCCAGCAGCCCAGCTCCCAGGCTGGCCTGACCAGCTCTGGGCCTGGGAGGGGTCCAGTCCTGCGGGCCTCCCGAGCTCACCACCTGCACAGCCGGCAGCAGCGGGAACACGGGGGGGGCAGGGAGCAGAGGGGACCCAAGTGGCCTGGAGCTACTCCCCCGCATCCCAGATGCACGGCCGCAGTGTGAGGAAGCACACTCCCGGGAGGCTGGGAGGGACGCCTGGCAGGCGGGCAGTGGGTCCCTCTCCCCGGCTCCAGGGCGGCCCAAGGCGGCCCAAGGCGGCCCAGGCCACGAGCTGAGCACCACGGGGTCTCCCGGGCCCCAAGACAGGGGCAGGGCGCGCTACAGGTGGATCCACTTGTTCCAGTTGACCTCGTGCGGGAACACGCGGCCCAGCCGGATGGTGCAGTCCAGCGTGGGCTCGTAGAAGGCCGTGGTGTGCTCGCCGGGCACCTCCGCCTCTTCCACCACCGGCCTGGAGAAGAGCGAGGTGGCCGCGGGCTTCCTCAGCAGGCGCCGTCGGATGCAACCGAGGAACTCCAGGCCCTGGGGACGCAGCAGACCAGGTCACGGGCCTGCCCCCACCACGGGGCACTGGGCCTTGAAGCCTGTGTGGGGCGTGCCCTCTGCACAGGGGCGCCTTCCCAGAGTGAGGGACACCTGAACACAGCCCCAGGGACCAGCACCCCGCCCAGCACATGCGCTGTCTGCACAGCCACGCCCACAGCACGGCTGCGCACGGGCCTCCTTCCGCCAGGCCTGTCTGCTGGACAGTTCAAGGACTTTCAAACTGAACTTGGGAGCCCAGGCACGCGGGCTGCGGGCGCCCCCTGGAGGTGGTGGCTGAGGGCTGGACCTCAGCTCCCCGCAGAGTCCGAGGGCTCGGGGCCAGGCACAGAGAGGGTCAGAGGTGGCCCTAGCTGTTCCGCTGGTGCAGGCGCCAGCTCCCCACCCTGGCTGCCCGCTGGCCCTGGGCCCTGCCCACCCCGAGGCGGCCCACCTGGAGCAGCTCCCGCACGGCCACGGGCTGCAGGACGCCCTGGTAGTGCTGCAGCAGGCAGCGCTCCGGCACGCCGGGCCGGCTCATGATGTGGTAGAGCACGGCCTCCAGCATGCCCTTGCACACCGGCACGTTCAGGTGGCCGTCCACGCCGCGCCACGGGCGGCCCACGAAGCAGATGTTCTCACAGTCCCTGTGTGGGGGGACAGCCTGGTCACCGAGGTCCCTGAGGGCAAGAAGAAGGCACCTGCCCAGGTCACGGGCTGGCCTGTCCACCTCTGCTCTGACCTTCCTCTTCCCTCCTGTCCAGAGAGGAGGCCCAGCACTGGCTGTGTGGGGCCCTGCTCAGCTGCAGCCACCAAGGCTGCGATGAGCCAATGGCCCGTGTCACTCCAGGCTGGCAGGAGGGGCACCTGACCCAGGATTCGGCTGCCCAGCCTCACCAGGCAGCGGGGCTGGGGGCTGCTGTCCTCTGGCTGGGCTCTTGGATGTCCTCCCCAGGAGCTCTGCCCAGCCACAGGGCAAGGTCCAGACCCCTGCCTTGGGTAGAGGTCTCTGCTACCACCCAGGACCTAACCAGCATCACCGGCCCAAGTGTGGGACAGCTGGCACCTGCCCTGGAGCCAGGGTGGGCCCTGAGCTCTGGGAGCCCGACAGGGAATATGGCCCTGCCACCTGGGGCAGGTGCCCTCCCAGGCAGGCCTCTGGGAACCTGGGTGTGGCCCTGGGAGGCGGCTCTCAGGCCTGACAGGTGCAGCCTTCGGCTGAGGGCACAGTGGTCCTGGGGCACAAGGTGCAAATCCCTGAAGACAGGGTTGCCCTGGGCTGGCGGTTGAGCTCTGGGGTCATCTGGTCATGCACGGGCTGTGTGACCTAAGGCAAGGACAGCACCTCTCTGGGCCTATGTCCTATTTGTAAAGTAGTGATGAGGACACCTGTGGCCCTAAGGCCCCAGGGACTGTCACGTGGAGTGCCTGGCTGGCCCCTCTCAAAGAGCACTGTGGGCATCTGGAAGGGCCTGCTCCAGATGGACCTGGGCACCACTGGCACCTGGCAGGTCCCTGCCACCGTGCCTGTCCAGGTCGCCATGGCTGAGAGCCCTGTGCTGAGCACACACCGCAGGCTGTGCTCCTCACTGACAGCGGGTCGCCCGCATGGCCCCGAGGACAAACCCCTGCCATGCTGACCCTCCCCCCGGGCCCTGAAGCAGACCGCCCGCTCACCTTTCCTGCGCCGCCTGGGAGAGGACGCCCGCCGCGTAGCTCTCCGTGAGCCCTGGCGGGAGGAGACCGTGGGGGACGTCAGAGCGGGCGGGCCGTGGCCGCCTCCCCCACCCCACGAGGTCCTGTTGAGGCGCTGGTGGCCCCAGCAGGCGCGGGGCCTGCAGACCCAGCCCCAGCCCGGCCCCAGGGCCAGCCAACACCGCACTCCCTCCCGGAGCCCTGGCCACGGGCCGTGTGCAGCCTAGGAGGAGAGGCCCAGGGGACGGCCCAGCAGAGACCCCGGGAGAGCCAGCGCAGCTCAGCGACTCCCAGGAAGCGGCCCGGGGGCCCTGCCTGCTGGGCAGCAGCTCCAGCACCGCCTGCCACTCTGGGCTCCCCGCTGCCCCGCGGGGCCCACCTCTAGTGGGGACGCCCGCAGCAGGACCCGCCCCCAGGTTGGAGGACACGGGACGGGGTGGGGGCCAACTGGTACCTCTAGGGTCTTCGGAGCCCCCTGCGAGCGGGGCCTGACAGCTCAGCTGCTCTTGGCAGGGGACGCTGGGGCCACCGACACCTTCTTGGTCCTCCTGCCCAGGTCCCCCTGCACCCGTGTCTTCAGGTGCTGGGGGCAAAGTCACGGCCTGGCCTTCTGCCCCGGGCCTGGGGCTGGGGGCCACGCGCACGTCCTGCAGTGTGGGCCTCTTTGCAGGGGGCTTCTGGGCGCCCTCGGCGTCAGCGTCGCTGCTCTGACTGGCCCAGTGGGCTGGCCGCTTGGTGCCCTGGGGGCTGCCATCCTGGCTGGCGCCCTCCGGGGGCCTGGCCTGCGCGTCCTCTGGGGCCTCAGCCTCCTCCGGGTCTTTCAGCCGCACCGAGTGCAGGAGCCAGGGCCGGGCGGAGGCCATGGTCACCAGGCGGACAGTGTTGCCGCCCACTTCCAGCAGCTGCTGCTGCGCCAGGAGGTCCTGGGGTGGAGACAGGTGGTCTGCATGGCAGGGGGCTTCTGACGGGTGACCAAGCTGTGCTGCCCCTGGCCGAGTGTCCACTGCCCTGGGCAAGCAGCAAGGCCATCGGGGGCTTCCAACCCGGAAGCTGCCACCCACCACGGGATCCAGGGCAGTGGCTCCTCCCGAAGGTCAGAGGCATAAACGCCGGGCACCCTGCCTGGCGAGCCTCCTGCGGGACTCGGCGCCCGAGCTCCCCAAGTCCTTCCACAGAAGCAGCCGCCTTTCCCACGAGGTGGCGAGAGCCCCTCCGCAGGCTGCCACCTGCCCGCTTGGCCCAGGAGGTGCTGGGCACTGACGCCCTCCCTTTTACATCACTCGGGCCTCGTGTCCACCCACGTAGGTCCGAGACGGGTGCTGCTGCAGTCGCCCTCTGGGACCATGGGCAGGGCACCTGGGGCCCTTGCCCACAGCTGGTGGCATTTGCCACCACAGCCTTGGGAAAGCTGAGCCACCTCCGGGCTCGGAGGCGCCCAGAGTTCTGAACACTCGAACACCGTGGACGGCACCTCCTGCATCAGCTCGTCTGTGGCCACAAGCGCCTGCACTTGGCCTCTGGGGACGTTGGCGGTGGCTGGGTTTCTGAAGCGACCCCATCGGTCCTCCAGGTCTCCCACCCCTGGAGGCCACAAGGCCCGAGGGAGGCCCGAGTCCCACACAAAGGCCAGGTGGGTGCCTTCAGTGTCACTAGCCTCTGCCCGCAGCTGCTGTCACAACATTCTTTGGGCTCAATGGTCACTGAGTCCGAGGGACCAGGCAGGTGAGGTGGCAAGTCCAGCAGGCAGGGAGTGACAGGCTGGGGGACACGGCCTCCTGGGAGGCCAGGGTGGCGAGGCTCAGCCAGCTCACACTCAGAAGCTGCGTTTGGGGGCTGCGCCCTGGGTTTTCAATGCTGATGATTAATTTCAATTAAAACAAACCCGACCACCTCGCCATCAGAGGCCAGCGTCGCCCACCGCAGGCGTGGCCCTGGGCGGCCTGGCCGCCGCGGCTCACCTGGACGTAGTCCGTGAAGGTCCTGGTGCGTGACCCCGTGGCCTGCTCCAAGGCCGAGAACCGCCGGCCCAGCCTCTCCCTGTCCACCCCGAAGCAGCCGGAGGCGGCGACGGCCTGCTGGACCTCCAGCGCGGCGGCCAGGTCTTCGGGGCTGTAGCCAGACAGCTCTGCCTGGTGGGCAAAGGCCTCCAGGCCGCCGGCGTCCCCAGGGGGCTGGATCAGCCTGGTGAAGGTGGCGGGGAGGCAGGGGAGTCCCACCGAGAGCTCTTCCAGGGGCGTGGCTGCGAGGATCGGGAGGGTCACGGTCGGCCCCGGGCAAAGGCCCCTCCAGACCAATGTGGTGGGATGCCCAGCGGGGACCTGCCCCACGCCACCTGCTGCTCCCCAGGTGGCCATGGGGTCACCTTCTGGGGGACACACTGAGCCCTGGCTGTGGGACTCCTGATACACGACCCTGGGCTCCCTGCACTGCAGCCCTGGCACTGACCACCTGGCCACCCTGCCTCTCCTGCTCGGGACAGTGCAGTGCGGACGCCGGGCCTGTGCTCTGAGGGAGCCGCGACACCAGCAGCCGGGGCCCAGCCCTCCCCGTGCCCTGCTCAGCGCCCCTCAGACCTGGGGACAGCCCAGGCCTTCGAGGACATTCCCGCTTGGGCTCCCACCAGCCAGGTGGGCATCTCTGCCAAGACCGCGGCCTACAGGTCACCACTACGCTAGGGCACAGCCCAGCTCCAGACCCAGCGTGGCACCCTACTGGGCGCGGAAGCCATCGGCCTCAACCATGGCCACATACAGGGGTCGGCCGAGGGCGTGGGGGGAGGGGAGACCCTCCTCTTGTCTCCTGCGGCCCAGGAGAGGCCCTGAACCTGAGGGTGGCAGGAGGCCGGGTCCCTCAGCTCCCACGGCAGGGGCGAAGGACAAGGCTGAGCAGCAACCCCCCCAGGGCGCACAGCACGGCCGGGCAGCCCCTGAGGACGGGGTCTGCACCTGCCCTCAGGGTCGCCCTCCCCAGCGGAGGCAGGACACTCACCAACAGGCCCCAGCCGGGTGGCCTCAGGGGTGCAGCGGAGCCGGAACCTGACCTGGCAGGAGTTGACCACCACGCTGTCGTTGGGGTTGAGGTTGCGGGTGCTGATGCTGCTGGGCGCGCAGTAGCCCCGCATGAGCAGGTACTTGGCGTGGGAGGCCTGGTGGGCCTTCACCTCCACGCCCTGGCGCTTGCCTCCCGAGCCTTCGTCCAGGTCTTCCTCCTCGTCCTCGTCGTCATCCAAGCCCCCGTCCTTCCCTAGGCTGGGAGCATATGGGACCTGAGGGCTGGACCCGGCCCAGCTGCCTCTGCCTGGCCTCCCTCCCCGGGGCCCCTGGGGCTGGCGTTGGTGCCCAGAGGCCAGCACGGTGCCACTCCTGACCACCACCTACCTCCCCTGAAGGCCCAGCTCACACTGGCAGCCCCAGGGCCTGGGGCCAGCGTCCTCCCCGCCATGCTTCCTACGCTCTCCTCTGGAGGCACCAGAGCCCCTGGAAGACCCAGCAAGAGACCCCTCCCTGGACATCTGTTCCGCAAGTCCTCGTCACGGATAGAGGCCGTGTCCCCAGGAGCTCCAGGAAGCCCCCGCGACACCCTCTTGCATTGTCCAGCAAGTGCCCGGTATGGGGCCAGACCCTCAGCAGCAAAGCCCAGCACACGCTGGTCCAAGAAAAGGACCAGGTGACAAGAGATGAAGCTGCCAACCCAGGGCGATGGGAGGGGTGACGACCCGTCCCAAGAACAGGCTTGACCCCTGCGGCCAGAGCGGCAGGTGGCCGGGCTGCTGCGGACCCGGCCCTCACCTCTTCATGACCTCGCTCTCCACCACGGAGCTGTCCACCACCACGATCTGCTCCGGGATCCTGACGTCCACGGACACCAGACCCAGGGAGAAGAGGGTCAGGGCGGTCACGCAGTGTCCCCCAGGGCCGTCTAGAGAAAACGCCACCAGGTCGCTTGGGGGGTCGCTCCCGTCCTGGTCTTTGAAGGAAAAGCGGTCGGGCCGGTCCTGCTTGCCGGCAGCCTGGATCCTGCTGTAGTACTGGAAGGACTCCGTGCAGACGGTGCTGGGGAAGCGCCAGGTGAAGAGCCTGTGGGGAGGGGAGCTGAGCTGGGGGGCAGCGCCTGCACAGGACGCGGAGCTGGGCCTCAGCCCATCAGGGTCCTCCCTGACCTGCAACACCAGCCAAGGGGAGCCGGGGGTCCTCCTGGCCTGCTGCCCACCACCTGGGTTCAGGTGACAGCGCGGGCTCCAGGTCAGCGCCTTGCTGGCCTGTGCTCATGTCTTCTGCTGCCCCACCTGCCCCCACCCCAAGCCCAAGGAGGCGGGGCCGTCGGGTGGGGTTCAGGGAGGGGCGGGAGTCAGAGGCGAGGGCAGGCGCCTGGGCAGACGGGCTGGGGCAGGGAGTCCTGCAGGTGGCTTGGACGGCCTTCGGGACTTGTGGGCGAGTGGTTGGGTGCTTCCCAGGGCGCACGCTGCCAGGGGGCCGCGAGGTGCGCAGAGCAGCCGGCCGGGGGTTCTGAGTCCCGAGGGTGAGGACTGAGGCCTGTGCCCAGCTGGGACAGTGGACTTCTAACTGAACCGTCATTAAATTAGAAACTGACCTGTCCCCACCTGATGGGGAGGGAGACAAAGGACCTGCTGCGTGGCCCCGCCCCGACACCCCGGAGCGCTGGCCTGTCCACACAGGCCAGGGAGCAGGGCCAGGGCCCGCTGTCCGAGGTGCGCGCACCTGTAGTAGGACTGGGACAGCTGGTAGGACATGGGCACGAAGGGCAGAGCGCGGTTCTTCTTGGGGCCCAGCGTGTGGCTGACCCGGCGCCGGTTGACCAGGCTGCGCTTCTGGCACTCCACAAAGGCCCGCACCAGCACGTGCTCCCTGTACTCGCGGTAGAGGCGGAAGGTCTGCAAGACAGCGCGAGCCGCCCAGGAGAGGCCGGAGGCCGGAGCGTGTCCAGGAGGGCCTGCAGGCGGCCGCGGCCCAGCCGCACAGTCCCGCCTCTGCCCCTCACCCAAGACCAGGTGGCAGCAGGTCTGACGTCACCGTCCCCAGCCTCTGCCCTGTCCCCAGGTGCACCTGTGCTGACACCACGCGGTCCCGGCCACCACGGTTTCTCACAGGGCCTCTGGTTATCTGGCCGTCCTGCTTCTCCATGTCACCCGTCCCCAGGGCCCTGACCTTTCTCCACAGCCACCACCAATCCTTTCCCGATGAAAGCAGACCTTGTGTTCCTTCCCTGCCTGGGGAAGCCTGGTGGCCTGTCCATGCAGTGCCTCGAGGACCCTGGGAGTGGGGCCGTGCCCACCCGTGGACTCGCCTCCTATGACCCCCCCGGCTCCCCACCTCAGACAGAGGCCCTTCCTGGCCTCGGAGCTGTGACTCCGCGGCTGAGCCGGCTGGATCCTGGGGGCCTGCACCCTGCTGGAAAGAGCTGCAGGGCCGCAGGGCCTTTCAGTGACTGGTGGATGGACATTTTGCTGAGTTTTCTTACTTTGTATTAGGAAACCCCAAGATGTAAGTAAGGAAGAGGGACGGGGACCTCGGGGCCCGTCAGGCCGTGTGCGCCCAGCCCGTGCCCGGGAGCAGCGTGCCTTCGTCCTTGAGCCTGGGTCTTGGGCTGTGTGTGGTCCAGAGCCTACTCTTCAGCTCAGCCACTTGGGGCTGGAAGAACGTACTTTGGTGTCGACACGGACCTGTGAGGTTTTAACGCGGGGTTCTGTGAACTGGGCCTGGATGACTTCACTGCACGGGTCTAAGGGCGCTAGGCTCAGAGGCTCGTGAGCGCACTGGCCCCAGGACCCCCGAGTGGCAACGCACACTGAGTGGCATCCCACGGCCACACTACCAGGCAGGGGTGCGACCAGTAGCAGGGGTGGCCTTCCCGCTGAGGGCAGGAGACAGGGCCAGGCCAGGGCCAGTCAGGGCTGTGGACAGCACGGTGTGGCCCCGGCTTCTGCAGACAGCGCCGCGCACGGGAGGCCTGCCACACTGCAGGGGCAGGAGCCATGGGGCTGCTGCCATCCTTCCCTCCTGAGAGACCTTGGTGCAGCCAGATCCAGCACGGCGGCCGCCTCTGTGGCTCTGCTCTGCCCGTCTCCCAGGCGCACTCTTCAAACCCCGCTGTGGCTGGGTGTGTGGCCACCCACGCCTGGGGAGGAGGCGGGATGGGCTGGCCCAGGGACCCAGGTCCCACACGGCCCCACCTCCTTGCACTCCGAGTCCCGAGACCGCGGGTGGCGGGGGCACCCGTGGGCGTCTCTGGGGGCCTCTGGCGTCCTTGCTGATGGCCTCCAGTCCCCACCGCCAGATTCTGGGAGCCTAGCTTCCCTGGGAAGGGGAGGCCTGGCACCAGGGTGACGGGGCCCAGCTCTTCCTTCTCCCTGGGCTGCCCGGCTCTCCGTTGGGCAGGAGGCCCCTGCCCAGTGCCCAGCCACGCTGGAACCTGGAATTCTTATGTGCGGTGTTGGCAGTGGTTAAAACACAAGCCATTTGTTTTCTTTTCAGACAAATGAGTGAAACAAAAGAAATCCAGGGGCCAGAGGTGGCCTGTGGCTGCTCCTTCTTCAGCTGCAAAAGGCTGGGTGCCAGGCGCACGTGGCACCAACGCCAGCCTCTGGCTCTGAAGCGTGCTGGGTGTGAAGCCCGCACCAGAAGAGAACCCAGGGCTGAGCGAGTGGCAGCAGAGACCAGGGGACACTCCCTGCGTGGAGTGCAGAGGTGGGGCCGGCAGTGATGGCCAGGCCTGGCCTCCCTGAGCCCCTGGGGCTAGAGTAGCCAGCACAGCCTGGAGCTGCGAGCGGCACCTGGCTGGGTCTCCATGGCACCTCCTCAAGGGCACGCGAGCCCTGGCACTACGCTTTCAGGCCCCGCCCCTCCACTCCTTAAGGAATCTGTGAGGGGCCTGGGGGCCATGGCCCCACGGTTCTCTGGTTGACTCCGAGGTGCCCTAGGGCTTGGGAGGCACCATCTAACCTGCCAGCGGGTTGGGAAGTAACGCTGTTTTCTTCCTTCCCCCTCCAAGGCGCTCTGGGTTGGTTTGCTAAGGTAAGCGGAGGAGCAGTTTTAGGTCTGCAGATCAAATGCAAAAGCAAAGAGGCTCCACTGGGAAGCTGCTTGTGTGACTGTTACACCAGAGGGAAGATCACACCCTGGGCAGCGCTGGCCCAGGGGACAGGCCCTGGCAGTTCAGGTGGCATCCTGATGTGATGACCGAGCCGTGTGACCTCGGGCGTGTGTGCTGACTGCTCTGAACCTCAAGTCTCCATACTCAAAGAAGAGTTCTGAGGCCTCGCTTCCCGGGCTCCACGTGTGGTTAAGTAGGACTGGCCCTCCTCTCTCCTGCCCTTTTGCCACAAGGAAGCAGAGGCCTCAGAGGACCACCACTCATCGCTGCCAAAGGGCAGCCTGGCCCTCACGGACGCCTCCCGACCACCTGTATGCACAGGTACAGGTGGTGATCTGGAAGGGGCCGTGGGGCGCAGTGACCTTCCCAGTTGGTGGCCACACCTCATTTCCTCTCCTGCCTAATTTCATTTTAAATATTAGACTTACAACCTCGGCCGTGAGGGGGCTGTGGAGGTTGCTGGATCCTGTCCCCACACTTTACGGATGGAAGGAGGAAACGGGGAGAGGTTGGTGAAAGGTGAAGAGCTTCGTCACCCTCATGCGGGGTGGATCAGCTGAGATCGCCACGCAGCGCAGGACTGCGGTGCTGAAGCGTGTGGACGGTAGGTCCTGCGTGTTCTCAGCTGTGACAGGCGGCTGAGCCGACTGGCCTGACGGCGGCCACAGTTCACAACGTGTACGTGCTCAGATCATCGGCCCTGGGCCTCAGACATGCAAATTCAGTGATGCAAACACAGGACAGGTGCAGGTGGGGAGCAGGGCAGAAGCCCTGCCCGCCTGTCCCCGTGCGGGGGCAGCAGGTGCCTACCTGGAAGGACTGACAGGACTTCATCTGGCTGTTGGAGAGGGACAGCGTGCTCTGGATCAGGTTCTGCAGCACCAGGAAGTGGATGTCGTCCACGCTGAAAGAGGCAACAGGGCATATGAGGCGGCCGGCCGTGGGCTGCGGCTCGCAGTGAGAAGTAAGCGCCCCGTCGTGCGAGAGGGACGCGAACGCTGACCATTTGCACCACGAGGCACGACCAATGGCACGTTTGGGGCCTTAGCAACAGTCCGGTTCCAAAGGGAGCTTTTTTCTGGCGGGTCCGGGTGATGTAACCTGGGCCAGCGTCTAGAAGGGAGAGGGACTCGGTGTGTAGGTTTTCCGTCCTCTAATTCTGCCGAGTTTTCTCCCAGAGAACGGTTCTCACTGAGTCACGGGGCTGACGCTGAACTCTGAACACTAACCACACCACACGCGGGCGGGAGCTGAGCTCTCCACTGAGCTCTGCTGGGACGGCTCAGGGTCTAAGCCTAGGGCCAGGCCAGTGGGCCTGAGGTCAGGACGTCCTTGTGGGCTGCAGGGACTCTGCTGGGACGCCTCGACTCGCAGGTGCACAGCACGGCTGGCACAGAAGCAGGCACAGGCCAGCCGGGCACCCGGTGCCGGCGCTCACCTGTTAAGCTCGTCTTCTCTGGTGACCTGGTCTCTCTCGTCGCCAATCGCCAAGACTCGGTATCTGCACAGAAACAGAAGCGCATGACGACAGGCCCAGGCAGGCCGGTGGCCGAGCTGCCACGGCTCCTGATGGCCACACGCTGCCTGGGACACAGGAAAAGGCCACACTCAGCATGAGCCAAACGCAGGTCATGTAAATTAAAATAAGAAGACACCACGTGCCGCCCCTCCGATGAGCCCGATTTAAGAGCGAGGGCTGAGAACGAGAAATAAATGTTCCCTCACTGATGGTCGCGGACGGGGCACTGCTGACGGCCCAGGCTGTAAGCTGTGGGCTCGCCATGATGAAAAAGAAGCACAAGGAAGGAGGCAAAGAGCACACCCCGCGGTGGTCTAGAAAGGCCCGTCTCAGAGAACAGAGCCGCCAGGAAGGAGAGGCGCAAAGGAGACCAGGCACCGACTTCAGGCAGACTGCAGACGCGCGGTTCAGTGCCAGAGCAGGCGGGGGCCTCAGTTAACAACCGCGAGCTGCGCATCTCCAAATGGCTGAAATATGCACGCACACACGCACACGGTGATGGGGTGGTGCTTGGCTCGACGTGATCTTTTCATGGTGTGTACACATGGCAAAGCATCACACCAAACACTGTAAAGACGCAATTCTCATTTGTCAATTAAAAAATAAATACAAACGTTCCAAAGAGGGTAGCAATGAGCCGGTAGAAGGCAGGGTGCCCATTTGCTCCCGGAGCTTCACGCAGTATCACCTGACTGTGCACACCAAGCAAGTGAGCCACAGAGCTGACTGTAGGAACAGCAAGACCCTCCTTTGGTTCTAGACAGCTCAGGTCAAAGTTCATCTTTGCAGGCTGGGGCTGTGGCTGTGGCTCAGTGGTGAAGCACTTGCCTAGCACATGTGAGGTACTGGGTTCAAGTCTCAGCACCACATAAAAATAAAAAATATTTTTTAAAAATTTCATTTTTGCAACAGCAAATTCCTCCTAACATCTATTGCCAAGAAAAAGCACCTCTTCAGAAAAAAATATCAACTATTTTTAGTCAAACAGGAAAAATATGGACCCCTTTTTAAATCTGCTTTGGCTATCAGAATGCTCAGGATTCAAATGAGTGTTCAGCTGTTCCAACTGCAACCTGCACTTCCCTCCAAACGCCCCCGAGTTCTCCTTCTGCCATCTTTAACTGTCTTCGCTTAGGACTAAGAGTCGCCCATAACTTCACTGAAAGTACGTGGGGCATCGGTCACACATAGGTAAACAGGCCACTGAAAGACTGTTAAGACCGAGCGTAAACCGTGCCAGGGGAATTCCAGAGAGCAGGCTACCGCAAAAACCAAACAAAATTCAGAAAATGGCTAACAGATGTCAACTCAAAATGACTACGAATCATTTCTGAGGCCAGGTTCGCAGCGGACACTACATCATGCTACACTGCTGAGCGAAAGAAAAAACAGGATTTCCAACTGGACGCAGAGGGCCAAGGCCCCACCGTGTGGCTGCGGCTAGGAACCTGCTGGCGAGCATCACCTCTCCACAGGAAGAAGTTCCCACATGCAGGGCTGGGCGGGCTTCTGCATGAGGATGGTGGGCAGAGGGAGCCACGCCTGCAGGATGCTGGGGACACAGGCCCAGTTCACAGAACCCCGCGTTAAAACCTCACAGGTCCATGTTGACACCAAGTACGTTCTTCCAGCCCCAAGTGGCTGAGCTGAGGAGTAGGCTCTGGACCACACACAGCCCAAGACCCAGGCTCAAGGACGAAGGCACGCTGCTCCCGGGCACGGGCTGGGCGGACACGGCCTGACGGGCCCCGAGGTCGCCGTCCCTCTTCCTTACTTACATCTCGGAATTTCCTCATACAAAGTAAGAAAACTCAGCAAAATGTCCACCCACCAAGCAAGGCGGCTAGGTGATCTTGATGGGAAAGGGGTGTAGGTGCCCGGGGACCAGAACGGGCACTCTTCCCTGTTTCCAAGTTCCCCGCGAGAGATCAGGAGGCCCCTGGAAGGTCGGGGCAAGGCCACACGCACCCAGGCAGGCGCCGTGGGCTCCCAGTCCTGCTGACCTCTTGCTCTGGCCTGCAAGGACGAGGCAGACCCAGCCCAGGAGACGCGTACCTGGCAAACAGCTCCTGCAGCGTGTCCGGAATTTCCAGGTTAGGATTCCTGAGGGCCGAGCTGAACTTCTCTTTGAGCTTCTCCACAAATTCCTTAAACTCCTGGGCACAAACCTTTGACATGGAGAGCGAGATGTCAACCCTCTCCTTCTGCGAAGGGGGTTTCAGGAAGAGGCACCTGGGAACATATTGTGACAACTTCCGCGGCAGCTACGCCCAAGAAACACTGACCACACTGCCTTCCCTGACTTTCCATGTCCATGTCCATGGGTCACCTGTCACCTGAGAAGGCCAGTACGGAGCAGGCAGCAGACACTCATCTCTGCATCAAGAAGCTGAGACCCTGGTGCCAACTAACACGGTGATGGCCCCCAGACCTGCATCCCAGGGGATGCATGGCCCCCGCCCCAGGGAAGACTCGGACACGTCCCCCGAGGCCCCAGAGAGCAGCGGCACCCTGGTGGCAGGCTGCGCTGCCCTTGCCCTCCTGCGGGCCGTGGCTGCTGCTCTCGGCCCAGGCCTTGCACAGCCCGACATAGCAGCCTCTGGGTCGGAGCCGAGGGAGCGAGGGAGCGAGGCTGGCGCAGCCCGATGGCACGTGGCTGCTCCTCCAGCCCATGCCTAGGGGGACTGGATGGGCCCCTGACAGCACACTGGTGGAGGCCACTGCCCTGGGCCTCAGCCTCCCTCAAGGCCTCGGCCTCAGCTGGCCCCACCACTTCCCAGGCTCCGTCCAGAGCTTGGCACTTGAAGAGCCCGCAGCGGCAGACGCTCTGGCGGCCAGTTCCCTGTGCCCACTTTCCCCTGGTGGAGCCTGCCGGCTCAGGTGTGTGCAGACAGGAGCAGTCGGGATGTCTCAGCCACCCAGGCCTCAGGCCTCCTGTGCCTGCTGCCCTCTGGGAGCTGGCGGCACTGTGCATCAGGGCCACCGCTTCTCTGCCCGTCCCACTGTCTGCGACTCCTGCAGGGAAGGGAGTGTCCTCCGCCTGGGCCTCCCTGACACCAGGCCCGACGCCCACGCGGCAGCACCGGGCTAGCCCAGCCACGGAGAGACGCGGGGGCCAGAATCGCAGCTCCTTCCTTGTAGCCGCCTCCCAGCCCCGCGCGACGGCCCGCTCCACAGAAGCACTCCAGAGGTCTGGCGGCGGGCCCCTTCTACAGGGCTGTCCTACCCTCCCCACAAAACCAAGTGGCAAGTTCAGTTCCAACCATCTTTAAAAATGAAGCTTGGAGTTAAATCAAACGAGGTCTGAAGCCAAAGGACGGACAAGTAGATTTCCCAAACGAGCAGGACAAGAGCCACGCCTGGGACCGGCAAGGGCACCGTGGGCCGGGGAGCAAGCCACCCAGACGCCTCCTCCAGGCCAGGCTGGGCCCGGCCGCCACGGCCTACCTTAGGGTCTTCGTAGTCACGCTTTCGGTTCATGAAGTCCCCGACGAGCGCTTTGTCCTGGTACACCTCGGCCAGGCAGACCCTGCAGGAGGGCCAGGCGGTGAGGCCTGGGAGGCGCCCCCACGCCCACCACACCGGGCATCTCCACTGCGGCTCTGGCCCGGCCAGCTGGAGCACGGCAGGGGCCCACGGTGCTTGGAAATGAGTGGCCTGGGCGAAGCGAACCTGGCCCGAGCCTGTGGCCACCGCTCCCCGTCCTCGGCCAGGGTCACATGCTGGCGGGTGTCTGGAGACAGCACAGAGGCCTGGCGGCCACTACTCCACCCACTCTCCTGAGTGCTCTGCCCCATGAGCCTGTCCCCTCTGCAACACAGGAGGGGCTGGCTCGCCCACACGAAGCAGAGAAGACCACCTCATCCTGGAGCTCGCCAGACTGTCGTCCACCTCACGGCTTGGTGACCAAAGGGACCCCCTGCCCCAGGTCACACTCCCAGGACAGGGGCAGGCGATTCTCGGGCCATCGTCCTACCTCCCAGGTGAGTGAGGAATGGACGCCTGGTCTCTAGCACCGCAGCCCCAGAGACCGAGAGCAAGGACGGAGCCCTGCGAAGCCCCCGCCCCATATCCTCTACAGCCACCAGGGAAGGACAAGGGCGTCAGCCGAGGGCCAGGGAGCCAGGTCTCAGGCCCCACAGTGGCCCGACAGCGCACACCCTCTGGCTGCCTCCCCATGCGGCTGAAGTGGCTCCCAGCCTCGGCCTAGCCTCAGCCTTGCCACAGCCGCCACGTGCTGGGGGGCGGCCGGCCTGGAAGCCTGCTGTCCCCACCTGCTCTGAAGGGCACTCTAGAGTCCAACAAAGCCAAGCGGTGCTGGTGACCAGAGCCACGCACGGCCCTGAACAACACTAACTCCAACACCGAGGGGGCCTCACACCACGGCCCTGAGCAGGCGGGGCGAGGAGCGCGGGAACAAGGGGCCCCAGAGCCCTGCAGCCAGGGGGCCGCCCGCGAGCACGCTCACTTGTAGTTCAGGTGGGCCTGGGGGTTCTTGACGATGTAGCGAGCTCTGCGTCCCACCGAGTGTGACGTCTTATCCAGAGATTCCTCGAAGGTGGCGTGTAAAATGTCCCGCACGACCTGCCAGGGCACAAACGGGCCCTTCACCTGGATCAAACAGAGATGGTGTTTCCACAGCGCGGGTGGCGGGGGTCGGCGGTGAGGGGTGGGCCTGTGCCCGCAAGCCGCCTCCCTCCTGGGCAGTCGAGGCTGCCACCTCACATCTGGCAGCCACCACGGCTGGGCCCTGACGTGTGACGGCCGGCATCTGGGGAGGCTGGGAGGCAGCACGTGCCGTATCAAGGGTTCCAGGCGCTGGGGCCACAGAGGCACTGAGTGGGCACTCAGGACGCCTCAGCAGACAACACACAGGGAGGGCTGGTCGGCGGAGGCCCGAGAGGACCCGGAGGGCAGTGCGAGTTCTAGAGAGCAGAGCAGGGGCCTCGGAGGACCTCAGGTTCTGGGCTGCACCAAGCGGGGGTGGGGAGGGACGTCACTGTGGGACGGCAGCGGGGCGTCTCCCAGGCCCCTTGCAGAAAGGGCTGGAAGGACTCAGGAGGCCCAAGGCCGAGGGAGTGGAGGTCCGGGAAGGGGGCCTGTGAGCCGCAGGCCCGCGACCCTCGCCGGCTCCCTGTGCTGGCCAGCAGGAGTCCTGCACACAGCAGCTCTGCAGAGCTGCCCGCCTGCTCTCCCTGGAAGGGGCCCTGGTCAGGGTGGCAGCACAGAGCCCTCTCCTGCTGGCTCCTGCCAACAAGCCTGGTGGACACCTGCCCACACCCTGCTGCAAACTGAGAGGACCAGGACAGCACCACGCAGCAAGACCACAAGCCAGGGGTCGAGGGGACACGGCCAGGGAAGAACTCTGGCCCAGGCTGCGGGGCCTCCAGTGACGTCAGAGCACAGAGCGGGCCACCTGCGGGGTTTAGCGACATTGGCTGGGAGGGGAGTGAGCCCCAGGGCCTGCCCAGCCAGGCCACGCGAGTTCAGCCACAGCCGTGTGACCGTGGCGCAGCTTGGGCTGCGGCCAGGAAGGACGATGAGAAGTGCCTGTCTTAGGGACAGCCCTCTGGTGACCAAGGGGCACCACAGGGAGAGCTGAGTCAGGCCCTCCAGCGGACAGGTCAGTGACTTCCCAGGGAGGACAGGGAAGCGCAGAGCTTCAGCAGGGAGGGCAGGGCTGGGACCGCAGCCGGAGGCAGGGCACAGGGGACGCCGTGCACCGGCAGTGCTGGGAGCCGCTCCTCCCGGTGGCCGAGCAGGGCAGGCAGACCCGCGACCCGGGCCCACGCGGGCACCTTGGCATTGAGGACGTTGCTGGCGATGCGGCAGAGCATGAGCAGCCCGTCCTCCTGCAGGGACCAGGACACGCGCAGCCGCGTCATCCGCCGCAGGGCGCTCCGGTCCGCCTCGTCGTGGTAGCGCGGCCGCCTGCTCCCTTCTCCTGTGGCCTCTCCTGGACACGGGGGAAGAGGGCCTCCTGGACATGGGGGAAGAGGGGCCTCCTGGACACGGGGGAAGAGGGCCTCCTGGACATGGGGGAAGAGGGCCTCCTGGACATGGGGGAAGAGGGGCCTCCTGGACATGGGGGAAGAGGGCCTCCTGGACACGGGGGAAGAGGGGCCTCCTGGACATGGGGGAAGAGGGCCTCCTGGACATGGGGGAAGAGGGGCCTCCTGGACATGGGGGAAGAGGGCCTCCTGGACATGGGGGGAAGAGGGGCCTCCTGGACATGGGGAAGAGGGGCCTCCTGGACACGGGGGGAAGAGGGGCCTCCTGGACACGGGGGGAAGAGGGCCTCCAACGACCGGGTAGGAGCCTCCGCTCAGGGCGGGGCCCTCGGCTGCTAGGAGCCCACCGCGCAGACCGTCCCAGGTTCACCCTCTGGTATCAAATGAACCCCAGGCTCGGCCCCCCGGGCGTGCTCACACCCCCCACCTCTCTGGTTAAGCTCTGCCACGGCGGCTGGGCCCAGGGCGCAGCCTGCACCTGGCCGTCTGCCGGTCTCCAGTGGCTGCCTGTGACTGTCCTCTGAAGGAGCCTCACAGGACACTCGCAGGACAGTGACCAAGCTGCCACTGGGTCCCCAACACTCCCTCAGGGTGTCATCTCTGGCGCACCCTGGGGACAAGACCACCTCTCTGCTGTCTTGGGGACAAGAGGACGAGAGCGCGTAGAGAACCCAGCGCAGAGCAGCGACAGCATTCTAGAACATCCGCTGTGTGCCAAGCAGGCAGTCTGCAGAGCAACACTTGGCAGCGACCTCCGAGAGGGGCGCAGCAACCCCTGCGGTCTGCTGTGCCGAGCCGCGCAGCGTTGTGGGGGGCAGGCCTGGGTCCACAGGCTCTCCACGGTCCCCGCCCTCAGGAGGCTTGGGAGCCCAGGCACTTCCTGCCAGACGGCGCGCAGGATCCAACCTCGGCAGTCGGCGCTGCGAGCCGGACTGGACACCTGCGCCTCAGGGCGGAGCTCTGGCCCGCGGAGGCCGGCACAGCTGACAGCGCAGAGGCCTCAACAACCCACACGGACCTTTCTTCCTCCTCTTGATCTTCTTTCCAGGCTCCTTCTTCAGCCGTTTCCGCTTCTGGCTTCTGCCGCCCCTGACCCTGCGGCTCCTGCCCAGCGTGGGCTCGCGGTCCACCTCGAACTGCTCCTCCCGGTCGGCACACAGCTCGGCACCTGCCTTTGCTTCTCCCCAGAGAGCCAACCGCCCGCCGCCTAGCGAGGTCAGAGAAGAGCAGCAGGATGAGAGTGCAGGGGCCAAGGCAGGCCAAACGGGAAGCCCGCCATCGCCTGGGCTGTCCGCGTGGACCCTGCACATGTACCTGCAGCACCGAGTGGCAACGGGCGCTTGGACAGAAAGGTCTGCAGCCTCACCGTGAGCCCGTTCTCCGCGTTGGCGTTCTCCTGAAAGACAGGCAGGTGCCGGGATGGGTGCGAGCCTCCGCAGGCCCAGGGAAGCCGGGGCGGCAGACTCTGGGGCCCACCTGCGGGGCCGGGTGGCCATGTGGCGACCGCAGGAGCCAGCCCGTGAAGCCCTCCTCCTGCACAGGGCCCCCTGGGCCGCGCACCCCAGCCTCTGTCAGCCGGCTCCTTCTTTAAAAGTCGGGGGCCACTGGGACGTGAGTGCCCGGCGTTAGGGGCCTGACGCACCTCAGCGCCAGCACCTCTGTTCCTGGCTGACTTATTTCCCCGGGGGAGGCGGGTGGGGCAGCACGGCTCCCGCCCCTGGAGCCCACCTTTCTGGCCTTGTTGATGATGTAGCTGGTCCAGATCCAGTTGCGCTTCAGGTGTGCGTAGAAGCTGGAGTCCAGCCCGGCCGCCCCCAGCCCGTCTCCAGGAATCAGGCCTTCGTCCACCACCTCCCGGCTCCCCCTGAGGTGGCAGAGGAGACGCACTCCTTGGAGACGAGCGGCCCGTGGGGCGCACGCGTGTGGACTCATCTCTGACCCATGCTCCCTCCCAAGGGAAGCGGCCAGTGGGCAGGACTGAAGGCTCTGCAGCCCCAGGGGTGGTGGGTGGCCGCTTTGTCCCTAAGTCAAGACCCCTGGAATTCTAGGTGGAATCCCCGACTTTGGGATGTTCACAACTGGTGGCACCTCAACACCCCGAGGGCTGGGAAAAGCCCACCTAGGGTCAGCCTCGCCCTGGGCCACCAGGCTCCGGCCTCTGCAGGGACCCGGCCCTTCCGTCTGTGGCCTAAGCGGGGGAAGCTGGGCCCGCCGGCCGGGGACAGCGGGACAGGGACGCACGTGGTGTACTCCAGCATGGCGCACTTGCGCTCCAGGTTGTGCTTGTCGATGGCGCTCTCCTGCTCCTTCTGCAGGCTGCCCTCCTTGCTGCCGCCCTGGTCTGGGCTGCTCTTCTGGACGCACGGGCAGCGCACCACGCCTGAGAACCAAACGCGAGCCCAGCTGAGCAGAGCTTCTGGCCGCGGCTGACCGCCGCGGGGGGAGGCGCGGGACTGCTGGCCAGGAAGGAAGGCGTCCCCACTGGCCGGCCCTCCATGCAACACAGCACAGAGAGGAGGAAGGGTGGAGGCCAGAGGAGGAAGCCGGGAGATGGGGAGGCCCGCGGAGCTGCGTGGGCCACGTGGGCGGCGGCAGAGGAAAGGCTGCACTCGGTGGCAGGGGCCTCCGACTGCCCAAGAGATGCCCTGATGTAGCTGGCACGTTCCTTCGGACGTTCTGCAAGGTGACGTGAGCTACAAGTACACTACTGGACGAGTAGGCAAGGGAAGGCTCCGGCCCCAGCGAAGGCAAAGAGGCGCCTGTCGCGCGCCCACAGGGAGACCTCGGCTTCCTGGCGCAGCCAGTCGCAGCGCCACACCTCTCAGCTGGACCTGGACCTCGCAGGAGCCCCGTTCAAGCGTCCCCTCAGCCCCGTGACGTGGTGCTCGTGTTCTGGGTTTAGAAATGAAGAAACTAAGGCTCAAGGTCACAAAGGGCTTCCCCAAGGTCATTATCGATTTGGATGGACAGGCAGAATTCTGAGGCCATGTCTCTCGTGTGCAGATCACAATGTGTTACTGGGTAGGGCCCAGTAGCTGGCATGTCCCGGGGCGACTCTGCGTGGTGACTTTGGGCAGCACCTGCTTACAACGCGACTCCCTCTCACTCTGCGATGGTCGCCCACCCCTGGGACAGAACCTCTGGGAACGTCTGCTGAAGGAAGGGCTAACGCTAACGCTAAGCTTCTGACGTCTCTGCCCACGAACATGAAGCAACGGAAACCCACCAACCGTCAGGCCTGGAAAACTTCGATCCAGATTACACGGAGACTCACAAATTATCTTCGTATAAAATATGGAGGAATCAGGGCATTTTAAATGTCTAAAATGGTAAAGGACCTCCTTACTACCGAATGCCACAGGGTTCTATGAAACGCATAGTGCTAAAATTTGTCTGGAGCCCTTGAAGTTTCTGGACACAGGGCTCGGCTCACTGCACCACTGGCTTTAAGTGTCAATAAACCTGTAACTCTTGCTTTGCAAAAATCAAAGTATGATACCAATTCCTGGGCCCTGTGGCGGGAGAAGACTGCACTCTTGCAGGTGCAGATCAAACGTGGCATCCTCTCTTCTGGTGAAGACGGCAAGAAAAGGTCAGGGAGGTGGCGAGGCTCAGAGGAAGCACTGGGGTGAAGGTTCTAGCACCTTCCACAAATCCCGGCGCTCGCTATAGGTGTGAGGACGCCCACTGTGGACAGGCCCTGTGTACCACCTGGGGATGTGCTTGAGGAATCCACAGAATGAAACCAGAAGAGGAGGAGCTGCCAGCCAGGTTTCCCGGACAGACGGTGCTGGTCGCCGAGGGGCCATCTGCAAGGCCCCTCGAGTGTGGGGACGCTCCCAGGAGAGGAGCGCACCAGCAAGCCCTGAGCCAAGCCCAGCACCGCCAGCTCCCCGCGACGGCCCCTGGGCTGTCCCTCCTCGCTCTCAGACACGAGGTGCAGTCCCACGGTCACCCTGCTCTCACTCTCCACACATGGCCAGGGTGAGGTTTCAACACATGAGCCACCTTGGTCCTCCTTGCTCACAACCATCCTATGGCTCGTCACTGCTCTGCAGATAACCCCAAGGGTCCCCAAGTTTGCTGCCATCCATACCTCCATCCGCAGCTGCACAGCCCCCTCAATATGCCAGTCTCTTCTCTTCATCTAACATGGACCCCAGGGCCTTTGCATGAGCTAGTTCCCTGCCTGGAATACACTTCCCCATCCTGGGTGAGGCCGGTTCAGCCCAAGCCACAGGAATCCCAGCTGGTTTCACAGGAAAGCTATTCCCACGCAGCCCACCAAAGTGCTCTGGATCCACATCCCCATGCTGTCCCGTGGCGCTCATCATGCTCGGGGGCTCTGTGAGCTGTCTCCTTCTCATTACAACAGCTGCTGTGAGGGCAGGGACAAGCTGCGATCTCATCACCGCGTAGCAAGGGACAGGAAATGACACACAGCAGGTGCTCAATGGGCATCTACTCGGTGAGCCCAGGAATGAGAAGCAGAGCTGGGCTCAGCTGGGGGGGGCCCAGCGGCCCCGCGGGCCCACTCTCCCTCTTCCTAAGGGAGCCCCAGGGACATCCTGGTCTTGGGAGCAGTTGAGAAGCCACCGGGCTGGGAGTGACGCCCAGCCTCTCTAGCTCTGAATCCCGCGGAGGGTGGAGAGCAGGGGCGGGAGTGGCAGGCGGTACCTAGCGGGGTGTTGAGGCAGACGCACTGCAGGTCAAACCAGTAGTTCTCCACGTCCTGCATGGAGTTCAGGACGTACAGCCGCCTTTCGAAGGGCCGGGTGCTGTGGGCCAGGTTGTAGTGGGGGTCGCAGATGGTGGTGTCGATGATGACCGCGTTCCTCTTCAAGAAGATGAAGACCTGCAGGAGACCCGAGGGGAGAGGGCACCCCGCGGGTCAGCACTGGGGTTGACTGCCTGGGGCGCCTGGCTCGGGCCTGGAGGCATTACCTGGTCTTTATCCTGAAACTTCTCCGTAGGACCAAACTGCAGCAGCCCCATGTAGCACAGCCGCTGGAGGTTCTCGATCACCGAGAAAATGTAGCGCCTGCAACAGAGCCGCCTGCTCCCGCCCGCGCTCCAGCAGGCAGCGAGGGTCTGGTTTGGGGTGAGGGATGCGACTCTCTTCTACCTGGGCACCTGGAGAACCGGCCTCTGGCCTGTCCTGCCCTGGCCACCCACTTCCCAAACCCCAACCAGGGCAACGGAGGCTGATGCCACACTCAGGGTTTGATCTGGGAAGTCAGCGTAACAGAAGGGAAAACCAAAACGAGATGAAACAACACCCTAAACACGGCGGGCCTTAGCAGGTGCTGCTTGACTTGCTGCTTAAACAGTAACCAAACGCACCAGCTCCTCCTCCTGGGGGGCAGACCCTGCTCCTCTCCCCGCCTGGGGGCTGCAACCAGGGCCGCTGGGTGCGGGCAGGCTCAAGGCCCTCACCTCTTGTACAGGAGCTGCTGGCGGATGGGCCTGGGGAGGAAGCGGATCAGCGTGTGCTTCTTCAGAGGGTCGCTGAGAAACTCCTCGAGGTTGTCCACCTAGGGAGGCGTCTGCAGGCTCAGCTCCGCCAGAAGGCCAGGGCGCACCCGAGCCCGAGAAAACGCCCCCCCACGCTCCCAGCCTCTGCTGGGTCTCCACACTGCCCTCCACCAACCCCTGGGGGCCGCTGGCAGGTGCCCTGGTGCTGCTGCGGGCAGACTGCCAAGACCCTTCCAGGAGGCAACGGGGGACAGGAGACATAAAACACGAAGAACACGCTCTCCCTCGAAGTCGAAGAAAAACGTCTGGAGCTGCCCACCTATGTATGCTCCAAAAGGCATCCATCAACACGACATTCAGAAGGAGAAATGGGCATTTAACTAGAAAATACTGGTTAAATACAGTACGTGCTTAAGAAGGAATACTATGAATCCATCAAGTTAAACTTAATGATGTGGAAAACACAATAAATTGTTCAGTGGAAAGAATAGGTAATAAAAAAGGAAACGGAATCTCAATTGGGTTTTGTTTTGTTTTGTTTTAAAACACACACACCACACCACCTCCCACCATAAAAAAGATGAGGAGTCGTGCAAGTGATCCCAGTTATCTGGGGAGGCTGAGGCAGGAGGATTCCAAGTTTGAATCCAGCCTCAGTGAGAACTTGTCTCAAAATAAAAAATAAAAATAAGGACAAGAAGAAAAACTACCAAAAGCTAGTGCCTATCTCTCTGGATGATAAGGATACAGGTAATTTCTTTTTTTTTCTGCTTTTTTTATACCTGTCCAATTTCTAAAGATGACATGTGCTCCTGCTGAGCCACAATGACCTGTCCCCCTCCCCTCCTCCTTGCCAGCGACGGCCCCGCGGGAAGAACAGTCTTCACCGTCCTCCTGCCAGCACTCGCCGCGGCCAGGGGAGGGAGCCCAGCGCCCGGTACCTTGTAGCTGACTTGCACAATCTGGACGAAGAGGGAGAGAGGCAGGCAGAGGAGGATGTCGCTGACCAGAGCCCAGCCGAAGCCGAAATCGCGGTGGACGGGGATGGGGGGGATGTAGCGCGTCCAGGAGGCCTCGTCCACGTACACTAGGAGGAGGGCGGCGTCACTGCCAGCAGACAGCACCCCGGCTAAGGCCCAAGCCCCATCTGTCACTCCTGGCCCCGCCGCGGCCTGGCGCCTCACCTGCCTCCGTGGACAGCTCCACTTCGGCCTCCCAGGAGACGCTGTCGTGGCTGTCCTTGGCTGGGCCTTCGGAGGCCTCCAGGTCACTTCCTGAGGGGTGCCGGGCGCCTGCCCTGCCGGGCTCCGGCTTTCTCCTCTCACCGCCGACGCCCGGCTTCTCCACTGTGTTGCTGGCCGGGTGGCCGTAGATCAGGTACCACAGAAACATGTGGACCACCCGCAGGCGGGGCATTTTGGGCAGGAACCCCAGGGAGCGCCCAAGTCCGGGAACTGAAGCAAGAAGGGGGCAGCGTGCTTAAGAAAGCCCTGCGAGGCCCGCTTGGTCCCTCAGCTGCTCCCCAGCGCCCCACGGCCAGGTCTAGGGAGACGCAGGTGCTGGCATTCCCGGGGCGCTCACCTTCTTGTGGGAAATGACACAAAGTGACACCACAGTGGCTCATGAGATGGAAGGAGCTGTGCAGCAGTGAGGGGCGCAGGGGGGCAGGGGAGCGGTGCACCCGGACAGACACAGGCGCCCAGGATGGGGGTCAGGAGCAGAGGGCAGGTGAGGCGAGCGAGCGGGAGGACAGATGGGGTGACAGCTGTCACTGAGGAAGACCCCTGGATTAGGTAGAGGGTTTCATGGGGGACCAAAACAAAAATTTGTTTTTTTCAAAGTAGCTTATTTCTGTGTTGATACCAATAAGCTGCCCCCTGACTTTCCCTGGTGACGAGGACAGGGTGGGACAAGAAGGACACAGCAGGGATCAAACACACTCATTGCCTTCAGCCCACTCCCGGGCACGGGCTGCTTGGCCACGGGCGGCTCCTGCTTCTCTGCTCTCTGCCTAGAACCTCGGGTGAAGGCCACGCTGCGTGGCCACATCTCAGGAGGCCCAGGCTGCCCGTGACACGGAGTCAAGCCGACACTGCCTGGTGGAGGCTGGCCCCAGGAGCCGCGCCCAGGTGCCCCGTGCCCTCGGGTCACGGTGAGCAGTGTGGTGGGCGAGCAGAGAGCAGCCCCGTGGAGACCGAGGCCAAGGAAAGGGGAGCCGAATGTGAGGTCAGGACGGGGGAGATTTCTCTGTAGCTTATGGAACGTTCCCGCCCAAGGACCGTCAGAAGGAATTCACCTTTGTAAGTACTGCCTCACGCTGGGATCTACCAATCTCATGAGTCTGTCAACAGCCTTGGGAGGCACACTGTGCAAGAATCGTCTCCATTTTGCAGATGGGGAAAAGGAGGTGCTATGGTTTGGAAGTGAGGTGTCCCCCAAAAGCTCATGTGAGACATGCAGGAAGCTGGAGGAGGTGGGCGTTGGGGCGTGGCTTGGGTTCATATGTGTATCTGCTGAGTGGAGTTTCTCTCTCGCTTCCTCATCTCCACGTGAGCTGCTTCCCTCTGCAATGCTCTCCCACCGTGACGGAGCCGGCCTTCTATGGACTAAGACCTCTGAAACCCTGAGCCCCATGCATAACTGTGCTGGTTCTGTCTTTCAGTCGCAGCAGTGAAAAGTTGACTACACCAGGAGGCCAGCGTAAGTCATGTGACCAGCCCAACAGGATCTAGCTGTGATTCAAACCCGACTCAACTGCCTGCAGCCCAGAGCCCAAGTTCAGAGCACCAAGTACACACAGCATCTCCGAAGTGACAATGAGATGTGGCCCAACTCGGACAAGAGGCTGCTCTTTACCTACGACTGGGTGGTAATTTTTCAGTGGCGTTATGCCCATTTTCTCTTCGGTCTTTTTCACCCGTGTGTTGTCCGGCTTAGAGGAAATATTCAGGTCAGAGTCTCCAGATTCGCTTGGGCCCTCCTTCCCTTGACTCTCTTCCTCTGCCTCCTCTGGAGGTGCTGGAGGCTGGGGGACTCTAACCCTGCAGTCCAAACACGAGGTGCAAGAACACATTTAGAGACCCAAGGCCAGGAGCAAAGAGGTTCGTCTGCATGAACTGAATGAAGGCATCCGGCCTGGGGCGGGGTGCCAAGCCACCATCTGCAGAGGCCAGGCAGAGGATGCAAGTGAAGAGTGTGTCAGTTCCTAGGACGTGGGGCTGGGGGCGTTCCCAACTGGGTTGCTTCTGCCCTTTGAGAAGGGAGCTATGTGGGCGAGGTCTTCCAACCACCCAGCATGGCCACGATCAGGAGGGTTACAGGAAGTCAGCTGGAGGCTGATCCGAGTCTGCATGGCCATACCCGGCAGACCACCCCAACCAGCAGCTCAGCAGATCAGCCTCTGCCCACCTGCGGCCAGCTCTAGCTGACAACTGGCTAAGAACTTTCTCCTACTGTGCATTTTCTCCCAGGCTATTAAGTGGATTATGAGCTCGATTAAGAGGCGAGTGAAATCATTAGGCAGCACCGAGAGCCCAAGTTCCAGGGATCAGAGGCCTGTGACGGGCGTGCTCTGAAGACATGCCGTCAGACACACCAGAGTTCAGAACCCTAGGGTTTTGGTTTTTCTAGAAGTCCAGGGATGGATCCTTGCTTAGAGTGGCGGGTTACGAACCACAAACTCCAAACCAGGGAACGCACTGATCCCATGCAAGCAAGCACAAAGGGCTTTTGTGAGGATGCTCCTGGACACGCATGCCCAGGTGCCTCGCTGGGGACCCTTCTGGGCACTGCCACTTGCCTGTTGGCGGTGCTTGAATTGGAAATCCGGAAGCGAACCTGCTCGATGGCACTTCTCACCAGAGGGTCGTTCTGGTCCATGGACGGGTGCACAACCAGGTCCACCTGCAGAGAGAGTCAGCGTCCCTGTGAGCAGGGAAGAGCCGAGGCCCCGGTGGGACACTGGCTGTTGTCACTGACATTTCAGAAGACAACTGAGAGAGGAAGGAAAGCGTGCTGCTGAGCAGTCTGCCACCACAGCTGCTGGCTCCGAAACCCTCGGGCGACCAGGCCTGGGGAGAGCCACCCGCCCCGCAGTGCGCCGGCTGGCCCCAGCGGTCTCTGCTGCTTCCTGGGGGACATCCCCACACCCGCTGTTATCTGCCAGTGAATCCCAAGTGCATCCATCTGGAAAGGTAGGCGGCTTTCCTCAGGCTCGGGGGCTGCCGCTGCTCCTCCCAGGAGTACGTCTGAACAAACCGGCAGGGGTCTGCGCAGCTTTCACTTCCGCTTCCCCCAGGAACCGAGGCAGAACCCCGAAGGTGGGTACCATTCCCCCAGAGCTGTGGTGAACAAAGGGACCTGGGCAGGCCGTGCCCTCAGCACCCGGCAGAGGGGGTCGGGCAGAGCGGGTGAGCGTGGCCGCTGGGCCGTGAGTGACGAGGCTACAGCCTGGGCACCGGGAGCCAGGCTCTGACTGACCAGGACTTTCAGAGCATCACCTGGGGCCAGCAGCTCTGCTCTAGAAACGGGCTCAGACAGGGGAGTGGCAGGGGACAGACAGAAGGCCCGACAGGCCGCTCTGCTCAGACGCTCCCGCTCGTGGGTGCAGACCCCTCCCCACCTCTGACCCAGGACCTCTTTGTAGTGTTACGAGACTCAACCGAGACAGGCGACAGCTCAGAACGTCTATGAGCACAGCACGCACGCACTTTCACTGTTCCACTGCCCACGGACAGCAAGCTTCCAGAAGGCCCGACGGCGAGGACAGGACGCAGGACAGAGGCTGGCAGGGGCAAGGGCTGCAGCCAGCAGCACGCACTCCGGGGCCAGCACAGACCGCCAGCAACCAACCTGAGCTCTGAGCTCCAAGTCCACCGGACACAGAGCTGCAGCCACCACGGTGCCACCCGCGGCCCATGCTGCGCACTTCCGTTTATGAGGTCATGTGACCCCAGAGCTGAGCTGCTGCCCTGTCCCTTCCCGCCACTGCTCACCGGTGCCTCTGCACAGAGGAGCTACAACAGCTGACACTGAAGCCAGCCGGCCTCTGCCCAGTGCCCAGCTCGGGAGGTTTCCCTGCCCTCCATCCCCTAGGCTGCCATCTGGAGGGCCAGCTCTTGAAGATATCAGAAACCGGGTGCAGCTGACCGGCTGGTCTGTCCTTCAGTGAGGGGTCAGCGCAGGGCCTGCTGTGCCGCAGGGGAGCGTGCGGGCTGTGGGGAGGGGTCAACGATGGATGGTTTCATTTTAAAAGACTTATGGGCAGCAGCAGACACTGCTTCTTAAGTCATCTGTGAACTGCTTTGTCTTTTTCAAATTTCTTCAGAAGATAAAGCGAGCAGGCCCCGGGGGCGCAGGCTGCAATCCCAGCTAGCTGGGGGCTGAGGCGGGAGGAGCCCAAGTTTGAGGTCAGCCTGGGCAACTCAGCCAGACCCTGTCTCAAAATAAAAGTAAAAATGAAAAGGGCTGGGGACATGGCTCAGGTTCCAGCGCCAGTACTGGGGACACGAGAGTGGAAACCACCTCACCCGCCTACCAAGAAAACGAAGCAAAATGTCAAAGCAGGGCTTTCTTAAGGCGGAGGCGGAAATACGGTCAGGAAAAAAGGTCAGGAAATTGGAAGTGACCGTCCCCCAGTGCCCAGCTGCGCCACTGCAAGTTACTGTGACCCTGAAAAACTTATGTCCTATAGAATATGCAAAGCTGCAGAGCCACAGCCACCGTGGGAACGGCCCGAACTTTACATTTCATAGAAACAGAGTGAGACGGAGGCGACGGCGGGTCCCCTGGAGACGGCAGGGCACCCTCGCTGGGCCACCACCGGCTTTCCTCCCCTGCTCCTGCTCTCACACTCCCCTCCTGAATGCCACATGGCTCCTCCGACACTGCCTGTCGGCCGCCTTTCCTTCTGTTGCTCAAGGCCAGCTGCGGGCGGCACCTTAGACCAACCGGGGTGTCACCCTCTTCTGTGTCCAGCGTCCACAGAGCTGGAAACCCCTGCTCCCCAAATCAGGGGGCATGCTGGGACACCGAGTCACTGACAACCAAGGACCGAGCGGAGCGCGAGGAGGACGAGGTACCTTCTTCTTGATGCCGTCCTGGATGACGGTGGTGCGGTACAGCCTCAGGAGGCCCTCCTCCGACAGGTTCCGCACCAAGCGCACGATGGACTTCTTGCAGCACTTGGTGGGCACGCCCTCCTGCTTCTCCTGATCCATGATCATCTTCTGTATCCTGCCAACCAGACAGCAGTTCACGTCCCCAGCTGGACAAGGCAGGCCCCTCTGCACGCCAGGGGACCCGCCTCGTGGACCCAACACAAACAAAGGCATTACAGGGGTTTCGCCCCAGGAAGGGGGCTTCCTGGACACGAAGACCTCCCATGGCGAGCGAGGCAGCCACGGGCGGCCCCGTCCCAGTGCCCACACGCCAAGCCTTGCTGTGACCCGAGGCATCACGGGATCCAGGACAGCGAGGGGAGGGAAGCGGGCCAGGTGGCTATCGTCCTCACCAAGCCTACGTCACACTGTCCCCCAGACCTGAGCTGCTCCTGTTCCTAGCACGACATGTCTCACTCTAGGTCTGAGTCGCTACAGTGACACTCCGAGGTCACTGGTCTCAGAACTCCAGGCCTAAAAGGCACGTTAGGAACATCTCACCAAATCCCCACTGCACAGAAGAGGGGCCCAGGGGACAGTGTATCTGCGGACGGTCCCTGTCCCTGAGTTCAGCCCTGGTCAGGGACAGAGCATGAAGAAGCCATGTCCTTGACGAGGGTGAGGCTCCTGCTGAGGTGGCTCTCACCGCCGGCCCCAGAGGCGCGGGGCCAGCCCAGCCCAGCACTGGTGGTGCCCTCTCCTTCCACAGAAGTCCCCCTGCACACAGGCCCCACAGGGAGCCCCAGCCTCCAGGCCCCCGCCTCCCACGGCCGCCTCAGGTGAGCAGAGTGCCCACGCTCCCGGCCCCTCCTGCTGGCCTCGCCCGCCTGGCGTCTGCGTTCCTCTGCGGCTGCTTCTGGAAGGCAGGAGCACGCTCTAATCCTCTCGGCCACAAAGGGACACGAGAACGCAGAGCAGAACAGAGGTTCACGGGCCTCGGCCGACGCCAGCGTGCTTACGTGAACAGGCTCTCGATGAGCCGGAGGTTGGTGACGGCCTCTATGATCAGATTCCTGCGCTTCAGGAGTCGGTAGGTCTTGTGCGGCTTGTCCTGGCTTGGGCCGTGCTTGCCGGTCCTCTGGGAACTGCTGCTCTCCTGGAGGACAAGGCAGGGTGGACTCGCTGGGGCCGGATGCGCCGAGGGGCACGCGCCCTCCAGGAACACCTACTCCCAGCCCTCGGGAGGGAAGTCAGGAGGAGGGTCCCTACAGGGGTCCCTGCCCAGGTCCCGCCCTGCCCTCCGTGTTCTGAAGCAGCAGAGCCACCTGCCAGCAGAGGATCCTGGGCCCTGTGACCAGTGGTTTCAGAAAGGCCTCAGGCATCCACTGTAGGACCCCAGGGCCCACCGCTGTGGCTGTCCTTCCACAGGGAGAGACGAGGCAACATGTCCCTGAGGACTCCATGGGGCGTCTGTCATCAAAACACTCAATGGCCTTCTCAGTACTGTCCCCACCTCAGAGAGGAAGAAGCCAGGGCAGCGAGGCCGAGGAACGTCCGGGCCGCCCAGAACGGGAATGCGTGCTGGGACGCAGCCTCTGAGCCTCCCTGGGGAACCTCGGGACAGGAGGCAGAGCCATCTCTGGAGTCCAGCCCAGGTTCCCTGGGGTGCGTTAAGAGGGCTGGTAGTGCGACAGGAGGAGAGGGGTCTGCACTGCCACCGGCGCCCCGCTGCCCAAGGCCACTTCACTGAGTCCCTTTGCTGGTTCCCGTGAGCTCAGCAGGAACCCACACCATGCGCCCCAGGTCACGTGAGCCCTGAGCGGAACCCTGAGCCCAGCACACGCCTGTGGGCCGCTGGGCACAAGCTGGCCTGGGGTGGGCACAGCTGCTGGTGCCCGGCTCGCTGGCCGACTCCTCGCTCCTGGCCTGGGGTAGCACCTTCAGGAGCGAGGCACTTGGCTGGGGACGGTTCAGAAGAGCCGCGCGGGCGCACTGCCACCGTGGGCACCGGGCCAGGCAGCACCCTTCCACCAAGGGGGACGAGCTGCGGGGACCCAAGAGGGCTCCCTCGAGTGTCAGTGAGCAGATGGCAGGCTGCCGGCCGTGGGGCGCTGGGCAGCGGAGACACGCTCTGCCAAGAGCCACCAGGGCGCAGAGGACGCCCTGTCCCCAGAAAGATGCAAGAGGTGGAGGCAGCGCTGCGTCACTCGGGGAGTGACTTTCCATCTGAGAGAAGGGCCGAGTGGGCAGAGGCCACGGAGCTCTCGGCACAGAGAGCGCGTGCCGGGGTGAAGGGACGAGGCGGGAGAGGAGGGCAGGGAGCCACGCAGCCCGCTGGGGCCACCGCGGCAGGCGCAGGTGCCTCTGCCAGCAACAGGACCAGTCGCCCGAGGAGGAGGAGCGGCGCGGAGGGTCTGGAAGCGCCTGCCCGCCCCAGCACGTCTGCGGGGACAGGACCAAGGCACAGAGAAGGAGCAGGCGGGGTGAGGCCGCGCCAGTGCTGTCCTCCCTGGTCTCCACTCAGAGGCGGTGACCTCCTGGGGGCCCTGCGATCCCCGCAGCCCTGAGCTGGGCACCGACCGCGCAGCTGCGACCGTGAACCAGCAGCAGTGGCATGGAAAGCCGCCCACCCCCAGCCCACTCCCCGCCGGGGGCCTCCCTCTGCTCCGCTTCCCAAGGCCTGGCAGTATCTGAGGCACCTTTAGGTGACAGAGGACACCGCTGAGTTGGACCCCAGGGGAGAGGGGCATTCCTGTGCCTCTCATCCTTTAATCCTTGTGGTCACCCCGAGGCGAAAGCCTCGGATGACCCCGCTGCGTCTGTACCACCGTGGCGTGCAGAGGGTCTGGCCAGGACGAGCACGTTTCTAAAACCCTACTTTAGGGGCACCTTCTTTTTTACGGCAAACGTTACCGGCCCTGCACGTAAAGCAGGCCTCTCAACGTGGCCGTGCAGCGTCGGGCGGATGACGCCCTGCTGGAGGACGGGGTGGGGCTCCAGGCACGCGCCAGGTCCTGGGCCTCGCCCCAGAGCTGCGAGGAGAAGGAAGAAAACACGCGGCCACAGTCAGGAGCGCGGGCCGCCTGCGGTGGGGCTTGCTGGAGGCTGAGGCACGAGGATCACTGCAGCCTGGTTCAGGGCAACAGGCCAGGACCCGTCTCAAATCAACAGCAGCACAGCCAGCACCCCGCCTCGCCACCCGCAGCCGGGAGAATGCCCTCCCTAAGTCATGACGATCAAAACGTCCTCTGGGGGCAACACCCGCCCGGGCCATCTACACTGGCCACAGAATTTCCCTGCAAAATAAATGAGAGTGAAAAGCAGCAGCTGTTGGAGACGGAAGCCCAGGGGCGGAACAGTGCAGGAGAGTTCTGTGCAGGGCGCGGGCAGTGAGGGAGCGTGGGAAGGAGGACCGTCCTCCCGTGAGCAGAGCTGGCACTCGGTGCCTGGCACACCCCGCCGACCCTGCTGCTGCCTCGGTGACTTTCAAGCAGACGTGAGCACACCGGCGCCCAGCGGCCAGGTTCCCTCAGGGACAACGCCCTCCCCTGGCAACCACTGACCTTGGGGTTGTCCAGCCGGACCTCCTCGATCACGGCGATGTCCCCATTGTTACTCTCCACACAGTGGGAGCCAAAGGACACGTTCAAGTCCGAGTTGCTGCTGGTGTCCAGGAGGCCGTCCCTGCCCACGGAGCCCCGGCTGGCCCTCTCCTCGGCCGCTCCCGCGGAGGAAGACGGCTGCTTCTTCAACGGGTGCAGGTTTAGGACTTTCCACCCACCTGTGACGAGGGCAGAAGTGGAACGATCAAGAGGGAAGGGAGGAGGGGCTTCTGTGCCCACAGCCACGCAGGGCCATCAGGCCACACCTGCCGAGAGTCACCAAAGACAGGTGAGCGTAGCAGGAGCCAGCGCCCCTCTCAGAGGCCGAAGACAGAACTGCGAACTGCCCCACCCCAGCTCCCGCGTTCTTAAAACGCTGATCTCGGATCTAAATAAACACCCGGGGAGTTTTGAATAGAGGTTGGAGGGACGGTGACAGAGGAAACTTCCAGAATTCCACCCCTTTAACAGTAAAAATCTGAAAACACATTTGCCAAGGAGACTGCTGTGCAAGCAGCAGGAGACAGCATGTGCCTGGGCCCCCACCAGGCCCACAAGTGTGAGATGCAGGTGACGCCTCTGAGGCCCTGATCAGGGCAGCACCCCGGAGTCCTGAGGAGCTCCCTGTGCTTGCTGAATGGCTGCTTCCTGCAGGGCCCAGCGGGCAGACGCACGGCCCCGCCTGCTCCGCCCCAAGCTCCTACCCTTGGTTGGCGTGGAGTGGCGAGGCTGGCTGCCGGGCCCCGCATCCACAGCAGACCTCAGGTGGCCCTGGGCGCCCCTGCCCCTGCGCTTGCTGCGGCGGCTGCTCTCCTCCTCGCTGTCCGACTCGGAGAGGAAGGTGTCCTCGCCCTCGGGCAGAAGCGTCTCCTCCGGCACCGAGGCCAGGCTCACGGTGGTCAGGAGCTCGCTGCGGGCCTTCTCCCGAGCATACTGCCGGCTGAGGTCACTCTCCTCCGCAAACACGCAGGAGATGTACTTGGTTGTCCGCTGCCGGCCCTCGTCTTCCATGAAGCCCTGCAGGGACCACAGGTGTGCTTGCGTGCTGAGAAGAGCAAGCCGAGCCCGCAGCACGTGGGGGCCCAACCCCGCTCTCCCGGGTCCCTCCCGCCCCGTGGTCTCTCGGCCCTGCTTCCCTGACCTGCTGGGGGGCCTCCTGGACCGTGGTCCTGACCCGCTGGCGCCAAGGCTGCGAGCTCCTGGAGCAGGGCCCTAGCTTCGTCCTCCCACAGCCTCTGGCCTGACACAGGCCTGGCTCACAGGCACCACGGTCAGTAAACAGAGGGCTCGCTGCACAGAATTCAGTAGCCGCCAGGCACTGCAGGGCACCTGCTCCCTCAGCCACAGCCACAGGGACTGATGGCCTGGTCATCACTGACCCGGGCTCAATTTACCTTCTGAAGAGGGGAAAGGGGCTCCCAGGACTGTTACTGGGATCAAGAGTGACGTCTGTGCACACCGCACGCCAGGACAGGCGCTGCGGATCTGCCATCACCAGCTCATTTTGCCTTCAGGCAAAATGGCTGAAACATGAGCAAGAAGCGGGTGAAGTATTCAAGAGGGTGACGTGTTAGAGTCTGATTCCCAGGGTGGTGCTACTGAGGGTGAGAGGCCTCTCAGGACTGGGACCTAGCGGGAGGTGCTCAGGTCACGGGGGGTGTGCTCTCAGAGATCATGGGACCCAGCCACCTTCTCTCTCCTTTCTGGCTCACGAGATAAGCAGTTTGCTTCAGCATATGTTTCCGCAATGATGTTCTGCCCAAAGCAACAGACTAGAAACCTATAGAACCATGAGCCCAAATAAACCTTTTCTCTCTATAAGTTAATGCCTTATGTATTTCATTATAGTTACAGAAGCTAACACAAATATCAAGGCTGAGATGGCGGGTTTGAATTACAGAAAGGGAGCAACAGACATGCAGTTAGTCTGCTTGATGCCCTCAGGTTCCAGAAGAGTCACATAAATGAGGAGGGCAGGTGAGTAGGCACTCGCCAGCTGCCTGTCCCCACATGGGAGTGAGCTCCAGGCACCGACTTTTCCATGCTGACAACTCTTCCAATTTTTAAAAAAGTGGAAACAAACAAAAGCCTCAGTAGTAAGTGGGGGAGATGTAACTTGCCCGTAGGCTGCCTGCAGTCCCCAGGGAGCCTTTGCCTCCTGGTCACAGATGGCAGGTGGTCTGCCTCTCTGACTGTCTGAGATGTGGCTTTGTAAGCATGCACTAGGTACAGCCAAATGGTGTTACCTTGACAACCTTGAACCTCTGAAGAAGCCGGCACAGCATCCTCGCCTCCAGTTTTCCCACGTTCATGGCCACTCGGATCTCGGCTTGGGAGATTCCTTTCGTGCCTCTGCGCTCGACTGTGAGGAACAACACCGTGAACCCCAGCGCGGGCAAGGGGCAGCTGTGCAGTCACCTCACCTCCCTCCTTGGGGAAGGCGCCTGAGTGCAGAAAGGCCAGCAGAGCAGGAGCAGGCCTCCCTCTGCCCGCTGCCCGGCTTGAGTAACGCACTACTCGGGGAAGAACGAAAGCAGCTATTGTTTCCGAGAGCTTGCCAGTGGACTCCACCACGTTCAAGGGACACGGGAAGCGATCGGCAGCTGTCTATTAGTGCCAGGAGCGCCATCTTTACTCAGCAGCAGGAAATCAGCCCTTTCACTGAACCTTTCCAGCTAAAGGAAACTGACCGTCTCGAGCAAACCACCGGGTGGGTGTATGATCACGTCAGAATGAACCCTGCGGTGACGCAGGCCTACGACACGCGACTAAAAGCATCACAAAGTAACGGTGAACAGAACTTCTTCTTAATGGGGCTTTTTCATGTTTCCTTCTCGCAGACGTGGCGGTAAAGCTCCTGACAGCTCAGAGACACTGGAGGCTGCCAGGAAAAACCACCAGGACGCGAGGCACTGCCTCCTGCAGGGGCACCAGCAGGCCAAGGGTTGGCGGGTTCCTTCCTAACAGTCACATGCTATAGGTGGGGACAGAGGGCTAAGGGACGCTGCTCCTGAACAGGTTCCGAGGAGCCCATCCTGCCACCTGGCCAGCAGCCCTCTGAGGGGCCAGGCTTTGTGGCAGTGCGGCTTCCGACCTGCTGGCTGGGCCACAGCTGCCACCTGTCCTCCTGCCCGGGGCCCCGAGGCTACACCACCCAGGGCACTGGGTCCCTGGTGACCTACACAGACTGGGGGCCCAGAGGAAGGGTGAGAAACGGAGGGTTTTTGCCCCTTGGTCACTAGGACTCCCAGCTGTGGCCACTCCAGGCCAGTCTTGGAGCCAGCGGTGGCTCTTGAGCCCATGGACATGAGTGCTGGGGTCTGGACTTAGTTTACCCCCACCAAAACCCACCCCACCTCCACGGGGTGCTGGGAGGTGGGACAAGAGGGAGGTGCTGGGACCGGGGGCAGAGCCCCTGTGATGGATGGATGCCAAGGAGTCTCCACTCTGGGCCTGGATTAGTCCCCATGAGTGCAGGTTGTCCCACTCACAGCAAGGCTACTCTGTGCTTATCTCCTCCCCACAAATCTACTTCCCTCTGGCTTTGTGTCTAGGCTAGGCATGGAGTGGCCCAAGGCCCTCACCAGAAACTCCTTGCCCTCCACAACTATAAGGCAGAAAAAAATCTTTTCTTTATAAACTACCCAGTCTCAGGTGCTTTGCTATAATACCAGAAAATGGACTGAGATAAATAGCAATTTTTTTAATGCTTTCGACGTACCAGCACAGTTCTAGATATTTCAGTCCTTTGTCACTTATCCTCATAATGTGCTACTATAGGTGCTACTCCCACACGCTGGTTAATTTTAGACACTGACGTGGCTGGATGCAGGGATACCTGGTAAAGCACCATTTCTGGCTGTGCCTACAAGCCTATTTCTGGAGGAGACTGGTCTGTGAGGTGCTAGGCTGCCTGGGAAGATCTGCCCTGAAGTGGTGGGCACCAATTAATCCGCTGGGGGCCCAGGGAGAACAAAAAGGCAGAGGACAGGTGAATTCACCCTCTCCCTCTTCTGAAGCTGGGGTGCTGGGACGCGAGAGCTCCAGGCTCTGGCCTTTGGGCTACAGGCTCCAGCTGCGTGGGGCAGGTCTGTGGTAGGCCTCTCAGCCTCCGCGATCACGGAGCCGACTCCCCTGAAGAACTCCCCTGAATCTCGCTCTACATACGGCCAGCTGGTCTGCCTCTCTAGGGAACCCCAATGCATCCCACTTTACAGATGGGGGACCGAGGCTCAGAGACCTAGCTAACGGTACCCAGCAAAGCGCCACCGAGGCTTCAAGCAGGAAACTGGCCCTGAAGCCAAAGCCCCCAAGGGAACCGCGGTGCTTCCGACGGCTCCACACCCTCCCGCCGAGCCGGCGCCCACGTGGGTTACGTCCGCGACGCCAATGCTCAGGAGCGGCGTCTGAGCTGCGAGGCAAGGGACTCACTGAGCTCGTAGGTCTGCGTGAGCATGTCCCGCTCGAACACGATGTCCACCGGAGGCAGCCCCTTGGAGAGGACCTCCTCGTCCTCGTCGTCATCATGGTCATCTTCCACCTTCCGCTTAAACTCCTTCAGCAGTTTGAGGCAGCGAACCATGACATCGGTCCCTGGGAACAGGAGCACAGGGTTCGCAGCCGTGAGGACACTGGGCCTGAACTGTCACCACAGACTCCGCAGAGAGAGACGGTCACCCCTTCGTGCCTGTGAGTTCGCAACTCGTGGCTGACCTGAGACCTGAAAATTGACTCCACCAAACGACTTTTGGCTGTTATTACAATTAATTAGGGAACGAGGAGAAGCAGGTGAAAGGAACCATGAAGTGCCCTGCTGGTCCAGCGGACAGTAGCCTCTCCTGCTGGACGGCAGCTCTGGGGAGGACCCGTGCCCGACCCTGCCCCTCTCTTCCCAGCACCCGGGACAGGGCCTGCGTTCAGGAGGCGCACAGACGAGATCAGCCGACAGGATGAAAGCTGGCTACTTCCTCCAGGTCACGGGGCGTCCGGGGCCCCTCAGCCCGGGCCTGGCACCTGGGGAGGCGTCACCGACATCAGGGGTCGAGGACTGTCGTCTCCTCCTGCTCTAAGATACGCCCCGTCGCTGGCCTCGGGTCACATGGCCTGCCTCCTGAAGACTCGTGGGGACCTGCCCTGCTCTGGTCCTGAGCACGGCCTGCAGCCTGGTCAGTCAGGCTGGGCAGGGAGGCTGAGGAGGAGGCGTGAGACCGCGAGTCGTCGCTGGGCATCAGGGGCCAGGAGAGGTGCTGTGGCCGGCCTCCCCGTCACCGCCGAGCCTCGTGTGGGCCCGATGCCCTCCAAGGAGCAGAGCGACTCAGCTGGACGGGCCCGGGGCGTGCCGCTCGGCCTGTCCCCAGGCACCGCCAGTTCCTCTACCATCCGTCCCAGCCACACTTTCTTCATACCCATCAGACAAGTCAGTCCCATTTTATTGACCCAAACTGCCCCTGCACTTCCTCAACACCAATCCCGGGAACGCTGCCTTCCCCAGTTACGGCAAGCACACCTCCACTCTGGAGAAGCTCGGTCGCAGCAGCCTGGCTCCAGAGCTGGGTGAGCCCTGACCCCGTGGGCCCAGGCGACAGGCCGGTTGACCTTCCTCAGCCTTAACCATCTTGCCTGTAAATTTACCGGGCTAGAGACAGCACTGGCCTCCTGGGAGTGTGGGGGCATCTGAAGAAATAACAGGCAAGGGAGGGCGGGTCGGGGCTCCCTGCTTCCAGGGGACCCAGCTTCGCCAGCCCTCACGCCACACCTCTAACGGCTCTGGAGTTTGACCGGCCTGAGAATTTCAATTCTGGGGGGCTAGGGATGCAGCTGGGGGGCAGAGCCTAGCATGTGTGAGGCCCAGGCTCCATCCCCAGCACCGCCAAAACAAAAAGACAAGACAAAACAAAACCCTCAATTTTTATTACTGAAATCCCCTCAGCTCTTATGTGCCATTTCTGAGGAGCCTGTTCTAGAATATAAGTCCGCTAAAGCCAAAAGTCAAAAGGTCCCAGTGAGCGACCGGTTAGCACACACACCCCAGGGCAGCTGCTCCCCCTCCACCTGAGCCGCACCATTGGACCCTGTGCAGGGCTGGCTCTCCAGGAACACAGGGCCGCAGAAACAGAGCCAGCCAAACGACCATGCCTGAGGAATCTCCTAAAGACACAGCGCCCCGAGGTCAGCAGTTCAGCACAAAGGAATCCTGCTGGAGACCCAGGGCGGCTGAAGGACCCCGAGGAGGCCGCAAGGGACTCCTCACCCTGTTAAGACCAGCACCAAGCAGGTTGGTACCCCACAAGTCACTGTTGCTTTAAGAAAAAGGAAACCGAGGCTTAGCGGGATCATGAGACCTAAAGGACCTCCCCCACAGGCCACTTGGTTAGACTAGAATTTCAAATCCCGCCAGACAGCACCGTTCCCTGGAAGAGAAGACTAGGGCGGCCGTGAGATGGGCACCAGAGCCCGCACGTCCGTTCTCGGGGAGAACTCTCATCTGGCCGCCTGGCTGACTAAGGAACCTGGGAAAGAAAGAAGGGCGAGACCAGAGCAAAGGAGCACCAAAGGAGTGGCAAAGGAGCGGCAAAGGAGCGGCAAAGGAGCGGCAAAGGAGCGCCGGGTGGACGTCCCCCTCAAGGGCCACAGGCAGGGAGGGCTGCTGGGAGCTGCCCACGAGGGTGGCATGAATTCAGTCACCACTCCGCACATACCCCACGCCCCCCTGCGCGGAGCCACGCTATCTGCTAAGGGTCACTCAGTCTGGAACACCACCATGCAAGGCCACCCAGGAGGGATGCAGGGACCTGACAGAGCTGGAAGCCCAGACTCAGGGCAGCCAGCAACGATGGCGGAGGGCACTGGCACAGGAGGAAGCGTGGGCTGCAGACTCGGCCCGTGTGCTGGGGACCTGCTCTGCCAGCTGCACCACCCCGCCTAGGGAACGTGTCCTTTGCACCTCAGTTTCCTGGGCTGTGAAATGGGGACACATATGGTACCTTAGGACACCGTGTGGCACGGAAGCAGTGCTCAGCAGCTCAATGCTGGTCACTGCTTCTGTCCCCACTATCATTACCATAAAACAGCTTTTGAGGATCAAATGTCACACCTAGTACCTGGACTGAAAATGTCACAAGACTGCCTGGGGCCTTTAATTCAATTTGCTTCCACAAACATTTACGCTGCACTGGGTCCAGACAGGCACAGAAGAGAGGTTCCCTGTACCCGCACAGGGCTTCCGGGAGGGGCCAGCAGCGCGCGGAGGGCGCTGGGCCTGGCATCTCTGAAGCCTTGGCTCCACCTCTCGGAACCTCGAGAAAGCAGGCTGATTCCAACATGCCAGGGGAGCGGGTGGCAGGGCGCAGCGAGGAGAGCCTGAGGCCCGGCATGCTCTCCCTGGCTGGACGGCCGCGTGAGGGGCTGTGCCCACCGAACAGGCCACCCTGCCCTCCTGGCTCTGCTTCAAGCACACAGACATGGACGTGAGAAACAGCAGGATGTCGCCAGCAGGGGCCAGACAGGGAGTGGCACTGGGGTTTACTACAGGGTTTACTGGGCAGAGGACAATAGGCACTGCAGGCAGAGGGGCAGGTTGGGCCAAGGGACGGGCCCGCTGGAGAGGGAAGGAGGGCAGGACGGGGCCAGGCTGGGCAGCAGGGGCCTGCAGAAGGTCCGAGCCACCATCTTTGTTTTGTAGTTGCCTGGACCAGCTGAAGCTCTTCCTGTGGTGACCACAGGGAGCGAGGAGACCTGCAAAGGAGGCCAGACCTGCAGAACTGGGGCCTTTGAGTGTCCTCGCCAGCCTCCCGTAGCCCCGTCCCTGTGCTCAGGCTCCGGGCCTCACCTACCAACCTCCTTTCTCGGGAGTCCGGCCCGGCCTCTCGTGGGAGCTGCTGGAGGGGACTGAGTGTGGTACAGCCTCAAGAGTCACCGTTTGGGTCCGAATCCCCGTGTGAGCACTGACCTGGTTGTGACCTCAGGCACGGGACCGTGGCCTGGCGAGATCAGAGCAGAATGCAACAAGTCCCTCGGCAGGGCATCTGGCGAGTCACCTGGCTTCCCACCTGGCCATCAAGCGGCTCACAGTGGGCGTTACTGCCCACTTCCCACCTCTGCACACCCCCAGGGCAGCACAGGGAGCACAGGGGCTCTGAACTACACAGGAAGCCAGGGCAGCAACCGCGATGCACACGCGGACTGCGAGGTCTAGGGAGTCAGGTGAGTGCTCCTGGCCTAGAGTCTCAAGTCGTCACAGAACACCCACCGCAGGTCGCCTCCCCAAATCCCTGGGCCGAGCTAGTAACAGGCACAATTAGGCCCCCAAGTTCTCCAAGCGGGACCCGTAGACGGGAAGGGCTGTGTGTGTACCGTGCAGCGCTAACCCCCATGACCTCCTGGGCCAGGGGTCAAGAAGGGGACATCACCGTGCTGAGACACTGCAGTCTCCTTCCTGGCCTCCTTGCATGCCTGTTGCTGGGCTGGTCACCCTAGGACATCTGTCCGCTCATAAGCTCCTGCCCTTGCCTTCAGTCCTGCCCAGCTCAGGAAGCAGACCCTTCAGCTCCCCCGGATCCTGGGCCACCAGCGGGCCACACCCTGGAAAGGGCCAGGAGGAAAGTCTCGCCAGCCCCTTTCAGGGGTCAGTCATCAGAGGCCTGTCTGCCGTCGTGGACCCCACCTGGCCCTCGCTCCCGGCTCGCTCTTGTCCTAACAGCTTGGGTGGACCCCGCTTGCTTCCTGGCTGAGGGAGGCCCGGGGTCCCACTGTGGGCAGGAGGGAGCAACCAAGGCCGCCCCAGGTGCCCCAGCCCCTTGGAGAGCTGCCCTGCCCTGCAGAAGTTCAAGGCCAGGAATTCAGGCCCTTGTAAATTTCACTCCCCTCCCAAGTTCTTGATTTTAATAGTTTTGCCACATTAAAATGTTCTTGCTTCTTTATCTTAGTTATTAATGATACTTCTCATCTTTTCAGTAGTGTCTTTTCCTTTTGTCACATTTGAAGAGGCCTTGCTTACTTTTTTACTGGTTATGTGTAACTGCTTTCACCTTTAGCCCCCCCGTGAATTCTCCAGATTTTTAAACCTTCTGACAATCTTTTTCTAATCTATGTTATGCTGACCCTTTATCTTTGTTTTTTTGATCCTCTTTTAAAAATTCCAGTTGTTTTTATTTTAAAGCTCTTTAAGCCTTTCAATTTACTTTATTGCACTTAAGTCATTCTTAATATGGCTCATTTCTCTTTTTTCTTAGGTTGTATACTTTACTCTTATCACCTTTTGCCATTTTAATGATCACAACTGAGTTTGCTGTAACCTGTTACGTTTCTTGGTTTAGTTTTTATTTTTTATTCAGAATTTTAACGGGTTTATTGAGATTCAATTCAAGGGCAACGGTGGTTCTTACAACAGTTACAGGTTTGCACCCGCAGCAGGCCACGTAGAACCCTCAGCACCGCCAACCCTTGAGCTACCAGTTCTCCCCCTCGGCCCAGCCTGTGCTCGGCACTGATGAACACGCCTCTGGATCCATGTTCTGGACTTCACTACAGACAGAATCCTACTGTGATGGCCTTTTCCTCCATTGTAGTCTTGGCCCCCTGTGGAATCGGTGGTCCATGGACAGGTGCGCGTGACTTCTGGACTCTCAACCTCAGTCCACTGATGGGTTCTTGTTTCACACTCTGTCCTGATTACAATCGCTGTGTAGTAAGTTTAGAAAGTGGGAAGTGGGAGTTCCCCTGCAGGAACAGGAGAATCCCCTGTCAGGGCTGTTTTAGCTTCTTCTGGGGTCTCCTGTGATTCCTTAGTAATTTTAGGACCAGCCTGTCAATGTCCAGAAAGAACTCAGCGGGGACTCAGATATGGACTGTGTTGAATCAGGTCAGCCTGCGGTGTATAATCGCCTTAATGATGTTAAGTCTTTCTGTCCATGAACACAGATGTCTTCCTATTTACTCAGATCTTACATTTCCAAGGTGTTTGTAGTTTTCAGAGTATGCATTTTGTACTTTTTTTGTTAAATTTATTCTAAAATTAGTGTGAACAGAATTGCTTTCTCAATTGATTTTTAGCTTGTTCATTAGAAGTATACAGAAACACAGAGGGTTTTCCTATATTGAGTTTGTGTCCTAAAGTCTTGCTTAGTGTCTTTTTTTTTTAATACTATTTTTTTTTTTTTTTTTGGAACCAGGGATTGAACCAGAGGTGCTTAACCACTGAGCCACATCCCCAGCCCTTTTTTATATGTCATTTAGAGACAGGGTCTTCCTGAGTTGCTTAGGGCCTCGCTATGTCTGAGGCTGGCTTTGAACTTGCTATCCTCCTGCCTCACCCTCCTGAGCCTCTGGGATTACAGGTCTGTACCACCATGCCTGGTGCTCGGCAATTATTTTTTAAGAGCCATGGGGCAGCAGCCTGGGGAGTCCACAGCATCAATAGGTTTAAGTACGGGCGCATCCCCACCCCCAACACCGAAGCCGCCTTGACACTGAACCTGGGAAGTCCCTCAAAGGACCACCTCAGTCTTTGTCCCCAGAAGCACACCAGCCAGGAGCTTCCAACTGGGAGTGTGCAGGAGGGACGGCCAATTCACTTGTTTCTCTTCCTCTTTTTCTCAGCACAATTTAATAAACACAGGGCAACTGGTAAACACTTGAAAAATAGCTCAAATTTGCAAAACAGAGCAATTCAGAGTGACTGTTTTCATTACCAAGGTTATTTTTGCTTTTTGCAAGACAGATCACTGCAGCCTCAGGGGCAGAAAAATATGTGTGTGAAATGTGCTAAATCCAAAATCTTTGTAAGGGACTCTAGAAACAATTCATATGAACCCTGGCACACCTGTGAATTTACATGAAGCCATGCACCATCTTTATTTATTAGTTAAGTCTTCTCTATTCCATAATGCCTTAGAGGTAAGGGTTTATGTTAATTTCGCCAAAGAACAACAAAGCTCAAGGCAAAAAACCAAAAACCAAAAACCACAACAGAAAACCCTAAACCCGGCACCCCTTGTCTCCTGCATAGGGAAAGTAAATGAAGTGGCACTTAATTGAATTAAATTTGCTGAACATTTTTTAGCGCCAACTCTACCAAGCAGACTGCACAGGCACTATGAGTATAAAGCATGCAAGGGGTGGGCCCCACCCTCCAGGAGCTCCGGGCCTACCAGAAAGCCACACAGGTAAATACCTAGACGCCACGGGCCACGGAAGCGAGGGCGGGGCTGGCGATGAGCCAGGTTTCCAGGCAGAGCAGCAGAGAGCCGGGTGAAGAGACCACAGGGAACAAGACGAGCCTCTTGCAATCAAAACAGGCTCAGTGGTCGGAGTGCGTGGGCCAACCTCAACACTCTGGCTGCCACCATCTCGGACGCCCGCCTCAGTCCTGCACCAGGGGCCAAAGCCATCACTATCTGTCAGAGTCAGGCTGACCCTTCTTCTGGGAAGTCCCATCCTCCCTGGCGCTGTTCGGGATGGACACACCTCAAGGGCCAGCAGCACACACACCAGTCAGGCAGGTGGTGGGCCACGCAGCAGCAGGCAGGTGCCCTGTGTGAGCAGGGAGGGCTCCCGCTGCCTAGCTAGCGGCCACGAAGAAACGCGCTTCATCTCAGTGACTCAAAAGCTGAGGTAGGAGGGTCCAAGTTCAAGTCCAGCCTACGCAACTTAGGGAGATTCTATCTCAAAATGAAAATAAAAAAAGGGCTCGGGATGTAGCCCAGTGGTGGAGCGCCCCTGGTTCGGTCCATAGCACTGGGGCGGGTACACTTCAGTGTTGCTCAATTTTATTTTTACACTGAAGTCGAAAGTCAGACTTCTTAGGTAAAAATCCCTGATTTTTAAATGCTGGCAACGAACTCAATGAGAACACTGTGGGCCGCAGGCAACACACCGCCAGGGTGTGACCCCCGCTCCATGTGCACCACTGCCCATGAGCCTCAGCAACCCTGGAAAGTGGGCGCAATACCCTGGATGATCCAGGTGCGGGAACTCAGGCGTGCAGAGGTCAAGTAACTGGCTGAAGCCACCCCAACGGCAAGCAATGGAACCAGGCCCTTCTCTCTTCAAAGTCCACTCAGGCATCTATCCACTGCAAGCGGTCAGTGGAATTTCCAGAGGCCTCTGGCCTGGGAGATGCTTTTTTCCACGGTTGCCTGCCCAGCAAAAAAAGGTTCTTTAAAAACCTAAGGTTCCTCCTTATTTGCTCTCTACTTTAAAGACAAAATCACTCAAGTGTGTTTATTTTTAATGTCTTTCTTCCAGGAATCAGGAAATAAGCCAGGAATGGTGGCACATGCCTGTAATCCCAGTGACTCAAGAGGCTGAGGCAGGAGGATTGAGAGTTCAAAGCCAGCCTCAGTAACTTAGCAAGGCCCTAAGGAAATCAGAGACCCTGTCTCTAAATAAAATATTTTTAAAAATGGCTGGGGATGTGGCTCAGTGGTTCAGCACCCCTGGTACCAAAACAAACAAAAAAATCTCTGCACGAAGGGGTCAGGAAATAGATCTACAGGTCAGGAGCACTTCACGTATTCAGATCATCAGACTCCAGGCAAATACCGAGCAATCCCCTACCAGCTCAGCTCCCAGACGCCTCTCAGTCCCCAGACCCTCGCTTCCCCGTCCAGGGCTCTGCCGCCTTCTTGCTTCCCCTCTACTCAAAGGCTGACGCCGCCACTCTCCCGTCAGCGCTCAGCGCGGAAGCCTGTGTTCAGAGCCAGGACTGGAAGCTGAGGTTCTGCGCCAGGAGGGCTCCCGTCCCTCCCGGCTGCTTCCTCCTCGTCTGCACGCCTGTGTCACCAGTTCCTCCACCTGACTTCACAGATTCAGGGACCACAAAATAAGAGAGGAGACAAAGGGAGGGAGGGAGGGGGAGGGAGAGATGCCCCTGAGTTTGCATTCTCTCGACAACCCTGGCCGCCTCCTGTTGGGCAGGCAGCCGTACTTGCTCTGCGTCAGGTGCCGGCTCTGCCCCTCCAGCACCCGTTCTAGTGACGTGTGCTAAATGAACCCAGCCTCCTCGCGTACCTGCTATGCCCACAGTCAAGCACAGAGGGCCTAGGTCAGTCTCCCTTTCTCCTCCTCTCTCTCTCTGTTCAGGGTGCTTTACCAGAGCTATAACCCAAGTCTGTCTGCCCATCCACCTGTGTATTTATTTATTGAGACGGGGCCTCGCTAAGTTGCCGAGGCTGGCCTCGAATGCCCGCTCCTCCGCCTCAGCCTCCTGAGTCACTGGGATCACAGGCGAGCACCTCTGCCACACCCAGCTCCAGGCACTGTTGTGGTGCTCGTATCGTCTTCCTGGGAGCGAGTTCATTTTTCCTGTTTACTTGGTTTTCAATGTGCCTGTCACTGACTGAAGCTGACTGCCAGACGTGCGCGTGTGCAGATTCGCTCGTGTGCAGAGCAGCCACCGATCCAGGGCCACCCCCTCCCGCGCCTCCTCCCTGCCCCTCTTCCCCTGGTCAGCGCCGTCCCTCCACCAGCTCCCCACGGCTCTCCTTCACCTGCCCCAGCTGTCTGACCCCTTTCCGACTCTCGGTTTATCCTGTCGCTTGGTGGCAGCTTCCTACAGGGAGAAGGGAGAGGGCCGAGGACGGCACGGCGGGGCTTTCCTCACGGCCACTCCTCACGGGCAACGCTGAACCACGCCTGCAGAGGCGAGCTCTGCTTCCTTCCGACCCTGACGGCCCTGCTCCCGAGACCCCCCTCAGCACCATGAGCAGGCCTGCGTCTTCCCTTAGTCCCCGGATTCCGAAGGCTGAGGATGCTGGATCTGCTGTGGACGGAGGTCAGAGGACACCCGACAGGCTTTTGATCTGGACCAGGGACACGTCCTCGCATCCCTTCACCTCCTCCCTGCGATCTTCTGAGCCTGCTCTCGAGGGTCTCTCTCCTTTTTCCCTTTCCTCTTCTGTGTTAAGGTTGAGAGACGTTTTTCCCAAAGGCCCAGGTGTTAAAGCCTGTGGTGCTACTGGGAGGTGACAGAAACTTCAAGGAGTGGGGACCCGTGGGAGGAAGGAAGGTCGCCAGGGGCACGCCCTTGAGGGGATGTAAGGCCGTGGCCCCTTCCTCCTCCTCCTCGCTCCCTGGCTGCCAGGAGTGCGAAGCTTCTTCTGCCCTGTGCTCCCACCATGATGTGCTACCTCTCCACAAGCCCCGAAGCAGTGAGCCAAGTGCTCTGCACTTCAACCTCCAAACTGAGTCACATAAATCTTTCCTGTTTTTAAACTTGTTATCTCAATATTTTGTTACAGTCACAGAAAGCTCACTGACATACTGTGGACCCTCTATTATGTGGGTGTTTTAAGCGTGGTCTCTTATTTTCAACTTGGCTCTCCCATTTTCCGTCTCTGGAGTTTTTCTTCTTCTGGGGGATGTTCTCCACTTTCCCTTATCGTATCGCCCTCCACCACACTGTTAATGGCAACAGTCATATTTCTTTCACTTCCCAGAGCTGTTCTTGTATTTTCTGCACGTTTCTTCATAGCCTCTTGCTCTGGTTTCACAGACATAACATCTTCTCCTTCCTGAGGATTATTTTTTTAGTTTTCTTCTGCCCCTGCTTTGTTTCTGTTGTCTACCGACAAGTTAAACTGTTTCTACTAACATTCGCTCTCCTCAGTTACATGCTGAAGCATTGAAGACTGTCCAACCTTGTCCCTCAGAGGTGGCCCAGAGGTGGGCTCCATGAAGGGTAATGGAGCAAGGGGCGCTATTTTGTTGGGAAACCCCAAGTTTCAGTGTCTGTAGAACTTTGCTCTTAGACTTTGTCAGATTCTTCAGAAAAGAGGCCTCCAGCCCCTGGCCTGGGGCACTGCAGGGCTGGCTGTCAGCCTTCTAGAAACCAGAGTTTTAGAAGTAAAGTTCCTGTTAGGGAGCCCCGAGAGGGGCCAAGGGTGTAGCTCAGTGGCAGAGCGCTTGTCTAGCATACACAGGGTGCTGGGTTCCATCCCCGGCGCGACCGAGCTCCAAATAAAAACAAACACACCTAAGCACTCCACCTCCCGCTGCTCACTTCGGAAGCTGTGCATCTCTCGACCTTACTTGGCGTCTCCTAACTTGCATTTTCTTACAGGAGCAGCAGACAGCCACCTGCCCCGGGAGCTGCATGTGAGGTCGTGCAGCCCAGAGCAGCGCAGCTGTGCCCACCTGATCATGTGTGACCACCTGTGAACGAGGGTCCCCCTGGGTCACAGCGGAGGCTGAAAGACTGCGGGACGTGGCAGTGGCCCTGCAAGGCTCTTCCCCACCTGGGCAACTGCTGGTGGAGACAGGCGGACGGCTGCCGCCACCCGAAGGCAGAGCACATGCAGGTACAGCTCCAAGCGCTGACGGTGGGGAGCACCGCGGACCTCACTGCACGTGCTGGGGTTCAGCGACGGTCCTTCTACTTACGTGAACAAATGGCCCGCGCCCCGCGCAGCAGCTCGCACATCCTGCTCAGGAGGTCCCGCTGCTTCAGACTTCCCGTCTCTGTGGTTCACAGAGGCCACACTGACTCCTGTCTTCTGCGTCCAGGACGCCCTTGCCGACCCAGCTCAGGAACTCTGTGGTTGGGTCCCTGACATGGCTGGAACCTGCCCCCTGCTCGCCCTGTTGGGTTTCCGGCTTTCACTAGGAACTCAAGCTCCCGCTTCATCAGCCAGGCTGCTGGTGGGGGGCGGTCACAGTGTGCGACTGCCCGGCACCCTCAGGTTTACCCGAGTCTGTGCTGTGCTATTCAAACAATGAAGCAAGATGACCCACAGTGCATTTCTCAGAGTGGATCTGCCGTTAAGTGACACATGAACACATCAAAAAGGCTTGCTAGAGAAGGCGTGGCTTGGCATAAGGAGGAAAAGAGGAACTGGATTTTGGACACCATGACTGGGGACACTGGGATATTGCTGGACACTAGAAATGCTTCTGTTCAGCAAACATTTGGGGGACACTTTTTTTGGTACTGGGATTGAACCCAGGGGCACTTTACCACACCACTGAGCTACGCCCCCCAGTCCCCTTTTTAAATTTTTTATTTTGAGACAGGGCCTCACTAAGTTCCTGAGGCTGGCCTTGAACTTACAATCCTCCTGCCTCAGCCTCCTGAGTCACTGGGATTACAGGTATGAGCCACCAAGCCTGCCTTGGGGGCGCTTTTTACATAGAAGGTCCTGAGCCAGGCACAGAGTAGCAGACTGAACAAGGACATGAAATCGTGCTGTTACAAGGCAGAAAGTGACACAAGAGAAAGGCTGGAGTTCAGAAGAGAGGAGGGAAAGGAGCTGGGCAGCCAGCCCAGGATGCGGGGAGAGCGCCCTTTACCTTTCTTGGTCTTGCAGGGTCCACACTCAGGGTGAATCTCTTGTAAGGGGAGAGACACCACCTTGGCCAGCCCGGCGTTCAGCATGTACTGGTAGAGGCGCTTGAAGGTCCGCTCGCACAGCCCCTGCCGAGACACGATTCAAAAGCCACCGTCAGGCAGGCGTGGAAAGGGGGGTTGACTCGAGTGAAGTGACTGTCCTCCATGAGGAAATGCCAGCCTCCCGAGGAACGACTGCCAGGCCACGTCATCAAGGCAGCCAAACAGGCCCAGGGCAGCACTGCAGACTCTTCTGCCCAAGGAGATCCTGCAATGTGCGCAGGTGCATGTCGGGCAGGAGACCGCCCTGCGCTTCTCATACTGTACGATGTTTACAACAATGTCTTATTTGTTCTAAATAGTTGTACGTGGCAGCAGAGTGCATCTACGCACCTTGATAAACCATACATGAGTGGAGTGTGGTTTCTCATTTCCTGACTGTACATATTACAGGATCACATGCCCACGCAGTCAGGTATGCAGCACACTGTGTGATTTTAACCACAGGAGAGTAACACACACACACACAAGCAGGGGGGCAAACAAGAAAACAAATCCGGTTTAAAAAAGATCTTGCAGAATTGCTTAAAATGTGGTCCAGAAGGTCCAAGGTTGACGCAACCCAGCACTCCGAGCCATTTCCCTGGTGCCAGGGCCACCAAAGGACGGCCACCAGTGCAGGCCAAGCCTTTTCATCTGCACGGTTTCTTTTTCAAAAAGCAATTTACCTGCTGACATTGGAAAGTAAGAGCTTTCCAATGCTGAGCAAAAGGAGTGATGCTGGAAACAAATAGACACACAAAAATTTTTAAAACGAGAGTGATGCTGGAGGTATCCCAGCACCTGATCTCAAATAGCACTGAGAACTACAGTAACAAACACGGCACGGCACGGGCATAAAACAGGAAAACCAGCGGAACAGAAGACACAATCCATGCAAGGATCGTCTGATCCTTGACAAAGGAGCCAAAAATACATGTTGGAGAAAAGTAAGGCTTTTAACAAATGGTGCTGGGAATCCATAAGGAGGACATTGGACTCAATCCCTGTCTCACCCTGAACAGAAATCAACTCAAAGTGGGTCAAAGACCTGGGAATCAGACCAGAAACCCTGCACCTGCTACAAGAAAAGGGGCAGCCCTCCAACATACTGGCACAGACACCAACTTCCTTAATACGATTCCTAGAGCTCAAGAAATAAAACCAAGAATCAATGTGTAGGATGACATTAAATGTCAATTAAGGCTGGGTATGGTGGCATAAGCTCGTAATGCAAGCAATTCGGGAGTCTGAGGCAGTAGGACTGCAACGCAAGTTCAAGACCAGCCTCAGCAAGTTAGTGAAAGCCATAAGCAACTTAGTAAGGCCCTATCTCAAAATAAAAATGAGTTTAAAAAGGCGCTGGGGATGTAGCTGGTGGGAAAGCATCCCTGGGTTCAATCCCCAGAACCAAAAACCAAAACAAAAACCAATAAGGAACATGGAGAGAGAACCCACAGGTTGGGAGAAAAATCTTTGCAGCTACTCTTCCAACAGGGGATTAATATCCACAATACATAAAGAACTCAAAAAACTTAACACCAGAAAACCCAAATAATCCTATCAAAAACGGGTAAATGAACTAAACAGATATTTCTCAAAAGAAAAACAAAAGAAACAAATGGCCAAAAACTACATGAAAAATGTTTAATATCCTTAGCAAAAAGGGAAATGCAAATCAAAACTACACTGGGATTTCATCTTGCTCCAATCTGAATGGCAATTACCAAGAATACAAACAACACTAAATGTTGGCGAGGACATGGGGGCAAAGGTACACTCATAGGTTTTGGTTGGACTGCAAATCAGTCCACACACTCTGGAAAGCAGTATGGAGATTCCTCAAAAGACTAGGCATGGAACCACCATATGACCCAGCTAACGCACTCCTTAGTATTTATCCCAAAGATTTTAAATCAACATACTACAGTGATACATGAATAATAGCCAAGAATAGAACCAACCGAGGTGCCTGGTAACAGATAAATGGATAAAGAAAATGTGGTTTGTACACATATGAACACTCAGCAGTAAAGGAGAATGAAATCATGTCATTTGCTGGCAAATGGATAGAACTGGAGAATACCACGCAAGTGAAATAAGCCAAATTCAGAAAGTCAAGTGTCAAATGTTTGCTTTCATAAGCAGAAGCTAGAGAAAGAGAAAAAAAGAAGGGGTTCTTATGCAAATATAAGAAAGATGAACAGCGTAGAGGAAGGTTCAAGAGGGAGGGGTGGGTAAGACGAATGTTTCCCTTTCTATCAGTGAACCCTGAAACATGGCACCCAAACACCGTTACTGTAACTTAGGTCTTGCAACCTGCGATGGAGTGTGTGGTCAGCACGCAGACACCCCGTCACAGCTGCAGCCCTTTCCCACGCCCTCCCCAAGTTTACACTAGTTGACCACGTAGACGGTGACCCCAAACCCGTCAGAGCAAGCGACAGCGCTGCGCAGGGATGGAGCGGTCCACCCAGTTGCCCGCTCGTGGGGCCTCTGGGGACACGCCTTTCTGCAGAAGTACAATTCTGCCTGCTGACCCACTTCCGAGCCTGTTTGTTCTTGCACACATTGGTGTGTCTAACAGAGGGAGTTGGGGGGGGGGGTCCTGGGAAACGGAATACCAAGCCTGGTACGTATATAAAATGCAGGATGCTGACAATAATCACATCAGGGAGATCAGCAGAGCAGAGCAAGTGGACCGGGAAGGGATGGGGAGAGAAGAAAACCAGGGAAGAGACGGAGGGACCTGAGTCATGGGCATGAGCAAATGTGGCCAGTGAACCCCACTGCGACGTACGATTAGTGCACCAAGGAAAAAGAAAGAAACCAAAACCAGATTCTGGCTTCTCTTGAAAACCTAAGATGTGGCAGCCAAGCTAGGTGCCCCCTGCAGCAGGGCAGGGGAACCCCAGCGTGCCGTGGCCCTGTGCTCCCTGCCCCGCCCTTGGATGCTGAGACGGGAGGTCAGTGGCTACATACCACCATTTCTGTGAGGCTTTTCTCTACTGGTCCTTAGGAGGAAAGTGAATTCCCTAAACCTCTCCAGCTATCGCTTGGCCAGCCTGGCATTCTGGCTTGTTACATCCCTCTCCTGGCCGGGGTGCCGTTAATTTTGCGACCTGGGAAGAGCAAGTCAAGGTTCCACAGCTCCAGTCACAGACTGGGAACTGGCAGCCACTCAGGACTGCGTGCCGCACGCTGGGTCTCCAGGGCTCCTCTTATCCTTGGGGGACATGGAGCAAAAGACCCTGGGCCACACACGTGCGATCAGCTCTCAACCAGCCAGCACTTACGCCACTGGGCAGCAGAACAGATGGCTAACCAAAACTACCCACGAACCCAGATGGCTCATTCGAACACACTGGCTCGTAATGCCATCTATCGTTAATCTAGTTGTGCCCCCAGCATCGTGGGAAGGCCCTGCAGAAGCTCGTCCATCAAAAGAGGCCCTTGACATATGGTACGAGCCCTGGACCATCCTAAGTGAGGGAGGAGATGGAGCCTGCCTCCTGGGGTGCCACCGAGGGCATCAATCTGACAGCAAAAGGTCAAAGCAGGGGTCTCTGCAGCCCGCAGGACAGCACCCAGTCCACGGGCAGGCCCGTGATAAGGCTCACCACTCGGCTCCCCAGGGGCGCATCCTGGGACTGCCAGGCCAGCACGCCTCAAAGCAGAGCCCTCACACCCTGCTCCCACCACGCTGGCCCCGCCTTCCGCACTCTGCACTGTGCTCAGCTTCATCTGCTACCCTTCGCACTGTGGGGTTGCGCGTGGGCAGAGGAACCATGGGCTCCTGTGCTCCTGGAGCTTCAGGGAGGTCACCGCCAAGGTCGAAACACAGGCTCATCTTAAGGTCCTCCTCCCTCACTCCCCTGCATGTCCTGGCTCAGTCTGTTCTGAGTCCTATTAGTTCACTTCCCGACACCCTCAGGGTCCCCTACCGGCTGGCCAGGTAACCACGCCCACCCTCCCAGTCACTTCTGACCTCCTTCCCTCTGCGGCTCCCCTTCCTTGTGCTTCCTCTTCTCTTCCTGCATCACTTCCTCGCCCGCACCACCCCGAGCCCCCTGGCCTGGCCCCTGCTCTCCTCCTCGCCCGCACCGCCCCGAGCCCCCCCGGCCTGGCCCCTGCTCACCTCCTCGCCCGCACCGCCCCGAGCCCCCCCGGCCTGGCCCCTGCTCTCCTCCTTGCCCGCACCGCCCCGAGCCCCTCCGGCCTGGCCCCTGCTCACCTCCTCGCCCGCACCACCCCGAGCCCCTCCGGCCTGGCCCCTGCTCTCCTCCGCAGCCACGTCTCCAGCACCCCCATCACTGAGGACCTCTGAAAATGCCCCGTGACCCCACAATGCCACGCCTCTGCTCGACCGAGTCTCCTGTCCTACGTGCTGCTCCCCGTCTGTGGGGAAAGCCACTCCACTGTGCCTTGTACTCTGAAGCGCCCCTGGCTCTCTAAGTGACCTGTGCCGCCACCACGCATTCGTGTGCCAGGCCTTCCAGTTAGACAGCTCTGCACCCATGGGTCTGCCAGCCCCGTTCACTGTGCCCCCGAGCGGCACCCAGCTCCTCCTCAAAGCAGATACTCTCCGAGCCACGTGTCCAATCAATAAACAAAAGCACGTCCCCTAGCAGTGAAGTCTCCTTGCGTACAACGGCACAGTGCCGCCCCGACACCAACCAGCCCCCAAGGGACTGGGTGGAACAGAGGACCTCAATCCCCAAAGTCTGCAAGGGCCAGACGAGGAACGCAGTAACCAAGGCGTCAGAGGTCTGCTTTTTAAACACGAAGGAATTTTCTTTGTTTCCACTGGAGTCTCTGAGGGAGGCCTTCACAATACACCTTTTATTTTCTACTTTTTTCTTTTTTGCAGTGCTGAGGGTCAAACCCAGGTCCTCACACAGGCTCGGCGAGCGCTCTACCACTGAGCCACACCCCCAGCCCTATTTCCCACTTTTGATGGAGACTCAGTACAGAACCGCTCGAGCTTAGGGTGCACGGATGACAAATGGCACTGACTGTGCCTCTGTGTCCAAAAGGTGACAGGATGTGGGGGATTCTGGGGGCTGGCCAAGGCGGCTGCTGTCAGCTAGCTGTTGACAGGAGCACCTGCAGGCCTAGGCTTGCCAGGGCTGCTGGCTTTCCAGGGGAAGCTGGCAACCTAGATTCCTATGGAAAATCTCAAGGTAAACAGAAAAAGAGAAGAGAGCAGGTCAGTTTTATTTTTAACAGGCCAAGTCTGACCCGCCAGTCTTTGGTTCGTAAGGCCTGCTTCAAAGAGACCCCGGCACGCGATGAATGTGAGAGCAGGGAGACACTCTTCCTGCAAACGGTGACACCAGGGACTGGCTTCGAGGACACAGCACAGGGTCACAGGCAGGAAGGACATCCTGGTATCCATGATCAGACTGCAGACCATGTTCCTTTGGACACTACTAGTACCCAATATGTGACTTCAAATGTTAAGCACTGGGGTTGGGATCTAGCTCATTTGGTACAGTGCCTGCCTCACACGCACAGGACCTGGGTTCAGTTCCAGCACCGCAAAAAAAAAATACAAAAAACAAAAAACTGAAGCCCTGCAGTTCAGCCTGCAGCGCAATCTCACCTTTCTCCACTTCTGACGTGGGCTCTTTGCCAACTTCCACTAACTCTGTCCCTCTCAGGTGGCCACAGGGTCCCCACACCACCCTTCACCACGCTGCTCCCACTACTGGGCCGAGGACGAAACAGGCCAGCCAGGGCTTCTCCCCATGTCACCTCACTTCCGTCACGGTACAGTCACTCTGTCATCTCATTATAAACCCACGGGGAATGAAATGACAAGTGTCATTATGGACACTTGTCATGTTATGCTCAGACTTCCCAACACACGTGAACCACGACAGCAGGTGGAGACCACCCCCGGGACAGGGGCTAAGGAAGGACTCAGCGCTTTCTCCTTGTGCAGAGTAAAGGACAAGCCCACTTGTATCAAGCCCACCACGGGCTCTGGGCAGGCTCCATTAACGCGCCCCGACCAAGACCGGGTGCCGCGTGCCATGGGTCCGCCCCCGCCCCCGGCAGCTTACCAGCTCCTCCCGCAGCTTGCCCAGCGTCTCTATCTGCTTGCTCCGCGTGCTCAGCATCATTGACAGCTTCTCCATGAGGATGTCGTATTTGCTCCTCCTGTAAGAAACACCAACCAGGTCACTTGTTCAGGCCTCTTCACCTGTTTTTTAAAACGACAACGCAAGACTTAAAGCACAACACAGCACACTACAGAACCTTTTTTTTTTTTTGGTACCAGGGATTGAAGTCAGGGCGCTTAGCCACTGAGCCACATCCCCAGACCTTTTTTATTTTTTATTTTGAGACAGGGTCTCACTAAGATGCTTAGGGCCTCGCTGAGTTGCTGGGGCTGGCCTCAAACTTATGATTCTCCAGTCTCAGCCTCCTGAGTTGTGGGGATTACAGGCATGTGCCACCATGCCTGGCCAGAACCTCATTTTAATCCCAATGATCATCCTCATTTTGTGTCTAGAGAGACTGCCTGGGAACTGTTCAATCTCCTGTCTAAGGTCATCCTGCTAGCGAGAGGGCACAGACCAGACTCCACTAAAAGGCCAATGAAATAATTCTCTAAAATGTCTCACATTTTTATAATACTTGAATGTTTAGGAAGCAACTCGTGTTTCCCTTATAAATCACTTGGTGAAGAAGAGTGGGGATTATGTTGTAAAGAAGTCATTGTGCTTTTCTAAAATCCAGACCCTTGACACAAACCTAGACCTTCCTCTAGACCCGGCTCCCTCCCTGCATGGTGCGGCCTGATTCTGAAGCCCTGCTTTCTACCTCAGACTCCACCGATGTGACTGGTCCACCTGCCACCTCACTCCTACTGTGGAGTCTGTGTCACGATAAAAGCTTTTTCAAACAAACAGCCATCAAAGGAAGTTCCTGAAGAGAGCAGAGGCTGGGAGAGCCTTTCTGCCCGTTCAGCTGGACAAGGACAGCTGGGCTTGACTCAGCGTCTCAAGGGAAGGGACAGCGGTGTGGGATCCAAAGGCTGCACCGCTTCTCCGTCTGCGCTGGCTCTGGGTGAATGAAACCATCCAGCAAGGACAGACATGCACACGGAGCACCGTGGCTGCCATTCCACACGAGGAAGCCGGGACAGTCGGGATCCAAGACGGCGGGCGGACTAGAGGCAGGTGCGTTCCTTGTCGCTCCATAACTCGGGTTTCAAGCAGAGGATATCTGTTTCTCAGTGAGGCAGCCTTTGCTGCTTATTGATCCCCTGCTGTTTACCCCACTTTTCCACTGCGATTGCCTGCTACTACTTTTTGAGTGCAGGTTGCTCACTGCCTGGTGCCTATCATCCACCATTTGCCTGCCTCTTGCCTGCCTATCGCCTGCCTTTCACCTACCCACCACCCCACTGTCCGAGGTCTACCTGCCAATCATCCACCAGTAGCCAGCAGACCGACCGCAGACCACCAGTGCAGTGCCAGCTGCCTGCTGCTGCCTGGAAGTCCACTGTCACAGAACCTGCAGGTTTGGTTACACGTGGCTGCTGTCATTTTGCAACAACAGCCAAGGACCAGCAGGACCTGGCCGGACTGATAGAGCCCCATCTTCAGGACCCCTCAGCCCGACCGACCACAGCCTGCTGCAGGACCTCTGCCTGGCCAACTGCAAACTGCCTCCAAGACTCCCAGCCAACCACGCCCACACCCCAACCTGCAGCTCCCCATGTGCCAACACATTTTGAAGCCAGAGTGGCCATCTTGGATAATCCTGGAAGCAGTAGCTCCCATCTTTAGGTGGGGCAAATCCCATCCTGAGACGCCTGCTGGAGGCTTGAAGCTCATTGTCAGGTACCTCTCATGCATCAGGCTACTGAAGACTGGGAGGTTTGAATACTATAACTGTTATAGTGCAGATTCCCCCCCCCCCTTTTTGAAAAATTTTAAATTTTTATTTCTTTACTTTTCTCGCTCAATTTTCCTTTTGTTTACCTGTTCCTTCAGGTCTCTTTCTCCCTTTTCTCATGCTAACAACCAATTTCTTTTGATTACACTTCCACTCTATGATCTAGAACTTCTATATACTCTTTTCCTATTCCACCAACAGTTACAACCTACACCCCTCCGCATCGTCTTTGTCCTCCATTAGAAACTGCAGACTTTATTGCAAATCTATCTGTTATACAGTAGATAATAACTGAACTCAATTTATTATGACAATACTGTTAACGTCTTCAGAGGGGCTATTTGGTTTAGGGCTGCATATTGTCTGTACTGGGCACTGCTAATACTTATCTCCTCCTTAAAGAAAGTTTGGAAACCTATAGGTGGGAAACTGCAATACAGCTAGAGGGGAAGATAACGTGAACAACATGAAAAAACAAGGGAAGAATATGATGCAAACAAACCTAGATTCTATATTAATAGAATCCAGTGGCAGTGTGGTAGGAGAAATGTCAGAAAAGGAGTTCAGAACATACATAATTAAAATGATTCATGAAGCAAAGGATAAGAGAGCAAAGGTAGGCAATGAAAGAAAGAGCACACCAATAAGCAGTTGAAAGAGCAACTGCAGAAAGCAAAACATCATTTCAACAAAGAGGTAGAGTCTTAAAAAAAAAAAAAAAAAAAAAAAAAAAGGAAATCCTTGAAATGAAGGAAACAATAAACCAAATAGAACGCATCACCGACAGACTAGGTCACTTGGAAGACAGAACCTCAGACAATGAAGACAAGATATTTAATCTTGAAAATAAAGTTGACCAAACAGAAAAGATGGTAAAAAATCATGAATGAAACCTCCAAGAACTATGGGACATCATGAAAAGACCAAATTTAAGAATTATAGGAATTGAGGAAGGCACAGAGATACAAATCAGAGGAATGAACAACCTATTCAATTAAATAGTATCATAAAATTTCCCAAAACTGAAGAATGAAATGGAAAATCAATTACAAGAGGCTTACAGAACACCAAGTGTACAAAATCACAACAGATCCACACCAAGGCACATTATAATGAAAGCCTAACATACAAAATAAAGATGGGATTTTGAAGGCTGCGAGAGAAAAGCATCAGATTACACATAGGGGGGAACCAATAAGAATATCAGCAGATTTCTCAGCCCACACCCTAAAAGCTAGAAGGCCCTAAAACATATTTCAAGCCCTGAAAGAACATAGTTGCCAACCAAGAATCCTATACCCAGCAAAACTAACCTTCAGATTTGAAGATGAAATAAAATCCTTCCATGAAAAGTCAATCAAAGGAGAAACCAAGTCAATGCAAAAACCAAAAATAAGCCCAAATGACTGGGAATACAAATAATATCTCAATAATAAACCTGAATGTTAATGGCCTAAACTCATCAATCAAAAGACAGACTGGCAGATTGGATTAAAAAGAAAGATCCAACAATATGCTGCCTTCAGGAGACTCACCTCACAGAAAAAGACATTCACAGACTAAAGGTGAAAGGATGGGAAAAAAATATACCACACACACAAACTCAGTAAAAAAGCAGGGGTTTCCATCCTTACATCAAAATGGACTTCAAGACAAAGTTAGTCACAAGGGATAAAGAAGGACAATTCACACTGCTTAAGGGAACCTTAAATCAGGAAGACACAACAATTGTAAATATTTATGCCCCAAACAAAGGTGCATTCATGTACATCAAACAAATCCTTCTCAATTTCAGGAATGAAATAGACTACAACACAATAATTCTGGGTGACTTTAACACACCGCTTTCACCACTGGACTGATCTTCCAAACTAAAACTAAACAAAGAAACCATAGAACTCAATAACACAATCAATAATCTAGATGTAACAGACACATATAGAATATTCCATTCATCAATGAGCGAATACACTTTCTTCTACTAAGCAGCACAGGGATCCTTCTCAAAAATAGACCATATGTTATGCCACAAAGCAGCCCTTAGGAAATGCAAAAAAACAGAGATACTACCTTGTGTTCTATCAAATGGAATAAAATTAAAAATCAAGGACAAAATAAAAAACAGAAACTACTCCAACACCTGGAGACTAAATAACATGCTATTGAATGAAGCATGGATGACAGAAAACATCAGGGAGGAAATAAAAAAATTCTTAGAGGTAAATAAGAATGATGATACAACATCAAATTCTCTGGGACACTATGAAAGCAGTACTAAGAGGAAGATTCATTGCATGGAGCGTATTCAAGAAAAGAATAAAAAGTCAACAACTAAATGACCTAACATTACATCTCAAAGCCCTAGAAAAAGAACAGAACAACACCAAAAGAAGTAGGAGATAGGAAATAATTAAAATCAGAGCTGAAATCAATGAAATTGATACAAAAGAAACAATTCAAAAAATTGACAAAACGAAAAGTTGGTTCTTTGAAAGAGTAAACAAAATACATAAATCCTTAGCCACACTAACAAAGAGAAGGAGAAAGAAAACTCAAATTACTAAAATTTGTGATGAAAAAGGAAATATCACAACCGGTACCACTGCTACTTTGAAAATCTATACTCCAACAAAATAGAAAATATCAAAGACATCAACAAATTTCTAGCGACATATGATCCTCCTAAACTTAATCAGGAGGATACACAATTTAAACAGATCAATTTCAAGCAATGAAATAGAAGAAGCCATCAAAAGTCTGCCAACCAAGAAAAACCAGGACCAGATGGATTCTCAGCCGAGTTCTACAGGACCTTCAAAGAACTCGTTCCAATACTTCTCAAAGTATTCCAGGAAATATTCTAGTATCATCCTCATACTCAAGCCAGACATAGACACATCAAGGAAAGAAAATTTTAGATTGATATCTCTGATGAATATAGACACAAAATCCTTAACAAAATTCTGGCAAATTGCATACAAAAACATATTAAGAAGATAGTGCACCATGATCAAGTGGGGGTTCAACCCAGGAATGCAAGGTTGGTTCAATATTCAGAAATCAATAAATGTAATTCATCACATCAATAGATTTAAGGTTAAGAATCATACGGTTATTTCAATTGACACAGATAAAGTGTCTGACAAAATATAACACCCCTTCATGCTCAAAACACTAGAAGAAATAGGGATAGTAGGAACATACCTGAACATTGTAAAGGCTATTTATGCTAAACCCACAGCCAACATCATTCTTAATGGAGAAAAACTGAAACCATTCCCTTTAAAAATGGGAACAAGACAGGGATGCCCTCTTTCACCACTTTTATTCAACATCATCCTTGAAATACTAGCCAGAGCAATTAGACAGACCAAAGTAATTAAAGGGATACAAATAGGAAAAGAAGAACTCAAGCTGTCACCATTTGCTGATGACATGATTCTATATTTAGAAGATCCAAAACTCCTCCAGAAAACTTTAAGGCCTCATAAATGAATTCAGCAAAATAGCAGGATATGAAATCAGCATGCATAAATCTAAAGCATTTTTATTCATAAGCAATGAAACACCTGATAGGGAAATAAAAAAAAAACAAAAAAAAAAACTCCATTCGCAATCGCCTCAAAAACAAACAAACAAACAAATAAAAAAAAACTTGGGAATCAATCTAACCAGAGAGGTGAAAGATCTCTACAATCACAACTACAGAACATTAAAGAAATTGAAGAAGACCTTAGAAGATGGAAAGATCTTCCATGTTCTTAGATAGGCAGAATTAATATAATCAAAATGGACATACTTCCAAAGGTGCTATATAGATTTAATGCAATTCCAATTAAAATCCCAATGATATTTCTCATAGAAATAGAGAAAGCAATCATGAAATTCATCTGGAAGAACAAAAGACCCAGAATAGCCAAAACAATCCTGGGCAGGAAGAGTGATGCAGGAGGTATCACTATACCAGACCTTAAACACTGCTATAGGCAACAGTAACAAAAACAGCATGGTACTGGCACCAAAATAGACAGGTAGACCAATGGGACAGGATAGAAGATACGGAGACATACCCACATAAGTACAGTAACTTCATACTAGACAAGGGTGCCCAAAACTTACAATGGAGAAAAGATAGCCTCTTCAACAAATGGTGCTGGCAAAACTGGAAATCCATAAAATGAAATTAAACCACTATCTCTCACCATCTAAGAAACTCAACACAAAATGGATCAAGGATCTAAGAATTAAACCTGAGACCCTTCACCAAATAGAAGAAAAAGTAGGCCCAAATCTCCATCACATTGGCTTAGGACTAGACTTCCTTAATGAGACCCCCATAGTGCAAGAAATAAAAGCAAGAATCAATAAATGGGATAGATTCAAACTGAAAAGCTTTTTCTCAGCAAAGGAAACCATCAATAATGTGAAAAGAGAGTTGACAGAGTAGGAGAAAATCTTTTCCACACAAACTTCAGACAGAGCATTAATCTCCAAAGTTTATAAAGAACTTAAAAAACTTTACACTAAAAATACAAAGAACCCAATCAATAAATGGGCTAAGGAAATGGGCAGACATTTCACAGAAGAAGATAAACAGGTGATCAACAAATATATGAAAAAGTGCTCTTCATCCCTAGTATTTAGAGAAATGCAAATTAAAACCACCCTAAGATTTCATCTAACTCCAATTAGAATGGCTACTATCAGGAACACAAGCAATAATAAGTGTTGGCGTGGATGTGGGGAAAAAGGCACACTCATTCATTGCTGGTGGGAATGCAAATTGGTGCTGCCACTCTGAAAAGCAGTATGGAGATTCCTCAGAAAACTTGGAATGGACCCACCACTTGACCCAGCTATCCCACTCCTCAGATTATACCCAAAGGACTTAAAGTCAGCATACTACAGTGATGCAGCCACATCAATGTTCATAGCAGCTCAATTCCAAATAGCTAGATTGTGGAACCAACCGAGATGTCCTTCAACTGATGAATGGATAAAGAAATTGTGGTATATATGCACAATGGAATATTACTCAGTCATAAAGAAGAATATAATTATGGTATTTGCTGGTAAATGGATGAAGCTGGAAAATATCATGCTAAGCGAACTAGGCCAAGCCCAAAAAACCAAAGGCTGAATGTTTTCTCTGAGAAGTGGATGACAATATATAATGAGGGGCGGTGGTGGGGGCAGAGGAGAGAAGAATGAAAGAACTTTGGATGGTATAGAGGAAAATGGGGAGGGGGGATGGAAAGAGTAGAATGAAACAGTATTACCATATATATATATGATTACATGAATGGTAAGAATCTACACTGTGTACAACCATAGAAATGAAAAGTTGTACCCCATTTGTGTACAATGAATCAAAATGCAGTCTGTAAAAATTAAAAAATTTTTTTTTAATTTAAAAAAAAAAAAAAAAGAGAAAAGAGAAAACTGGTCAGAGGACCAGGGACTTTGCCCAGTGAAGGGGCTAAGAGCAAGACACAGATCTTGACCCGACCCAGCATTCTCCTCCATGGCTGCCAGTCTATGTTCTTGATAGATGACAGGGTACACACTAGTTAGGAGTCTGGTGATAGTTATTTAACTACTGGATAGCATGACTAAAAAAGTCTGAATTCACAAAGCACAATTCTCTCCAATGCAGCATTTCCCAAGCACAGGTTAGAAGATGGGTGAGGCATTCACCACATTTTGAGTACATAGGTATGAAGGCCAATCTGGATTACAAGACAACCGACAGGGTACAGACAGGGTTTTCACACCTGGAATCCACAGTCAACTGTCTACACTCGGGTATTGGTACTCTCTTTGGGCCAAGTCACGGGTTATGCAGCAGATTACTGTACACATTAAAACTCACGCCTAATCCTGAGTGTCCCTTCCCTTTTGGAGGATGCACCTTGCAAGGACTCTGTCAACCAGCCAGGAGAGACCAGAAGTTAATTCCCCACGGTCCAGGGCAGGGTCTGCCTACCCACCTCCCAATATCCATCTGCCATGTCTGTCTCCACCATGGAGTGCTGCTGGTGGCCCAGAGCTGACTCACCCCAGGTTGTTCTTAGGCCCTGCACCAGCTTAGCTCTTCCCCGCTCTGGCTTCTGTTCCTCCCCCAAAGGTCAGCATGGGGTTGTGGAGTGCACTATGAAACCTCTGCAGGGTAGAATATTTCTTTTCCCCATTCTCATGTAAGGTAATTAGTCACCCCAACTGCAAGGATTAGTCAGGGACAACCTACTCACTTCCGGAGACTCTGGGGTGCTCAGAAGGGAATGCACGTATTTTACCAGCCTGCTGTACCATCTGAACTATGATACCCAGCTAGAATAGCAACATGGTCTATTATAATCATTTAGCAGAACCCTCATCCATCTAGGTTGAACTATCATATGATGCCTCACTGTGGCCCCAGGATTCAAAAACACCTGGTCTGAAATCAACGTGATTCACCTTTATTGCCATGACAAACCAAAGTTGAATTATTACTTTTGTTTTTACATGCCCCTCCCCACCGTTTCAACAAAATGGGCTGGGGGGGTTTTAGGTATTTTTTTTTCTGTCTAAATTTCAGATTTTCTAAATGATCAGGACATACTTTCATCAGAAATAGATAACAAAATATAGTCATGACCCTGGGTTCAATCCCAAGTACTAAAAATAAGTAAATAAATAAATAAATAAGTAAATACATGTGAAGCACTGGGTTCGATCCTCAGCACCACATAAAAACAAATAAATAAAAATATTGTGTCCATCTACAACTGAAAATACATTTAAGAATAAAATAAAAGACATAGTCACATTCTGATTTGGCCTTTAAGGTTTTTAGAAGCATAATACACATGGCTGCAATATGAAAGTCACCAAATGTTTTGTTTCTATACTGTACCTGTCCACATGAAACCGGTTCAGGAGGAGGAGGATTGAGTGTTGCTGGGCTCCCGTGGGTAATCGGATCACATGGGACTGCATCGTAATGAGCCCATTTTTATTCAAAATCTTCCTATGATAATGAAGCTTCCCAGCATCAACCCTGCAAGAGAACAAGAGTGTGGGCCTGTCACTTTGCTTTGTTGGTAGCTTTACCCTGATAATGTACAGGGCCTCTCACCTGGACACACACCTCCCATGGAACCAACCTAAGAGAACGGTCACTGTGTGACAAAGGCCTTGGGACAAAATCCCACTCCTTGTCCCGTAACATAAAGCAGGGAAGCAGACCCGCCCGTACTTGAAAGCGGTGCTGTGAAGGTCTCGCTGCAGCTCCCCTTGCCATCGGGACCGGCCTAATCGCTCCAGGATGCAGTAGGAGAAGTCAGGGAGCTTCAGGTCAGGGTCGCCCTCCGCACCGATCAAGGCCCTGTAGCGCATGGCCTGGGAGGCAACGATGATCAGCTTCTTGCCCCACCTGCAAGTCGGCAAGACCACAGGCAGAAGTCAGTCTGACTGTGAGAAATCTGGAGAGTAGAGCTTTTCAGCACTGTCACCTGCTTCTTCTGAGAAGTTTGCAATACCTCCAGGTTTAATTAAGCAACGTTTTAGAGAACCAGGACTGCGCAGTGTGCTGGGGCTCGCCAGGGCACCTGGAACAAGTCGACACGCCCCCTGGTGGCCTGGGAGACCCTCCAGGGCCCAGTCCTCACCGTCCCTCTCGCTGCATCTTGCAAGACTCTGCCCCTCACCACACGGCTTCTTCCTAAAACAAAACCTCAGGGCTGCTGCCCTGGCTGTCCACGCTGCCCACTGCTTTCCTCTTGGATCTGGAGATGAACGATTCCTTATCATTCAGGCAACTCCTCAGGCCTTCCAGGAAATGCTAACTGGAGTTCTGGTCCCGCCCCACCATCCCTGAAAATAAAGATATTGTGTATATCTACAACTAAAAATATATCTTAAAATAAAAGACATAGTCACATTCTGATTTGGCACTTGGTGCTCTTGGAAAGAGCCATATTGTTTTAGTTTTTTTTTTGGCCAACATCCTTGTCTCCTGCCACAGGAGTGACACACTGTGGACAATCACCAGGCATCCCTGGTGCCTAGGACAATTTGTGCATAGTAGAGGCTCAGTGTCTACTTGTTAAATTAATGACCTAGTGAAGTGGACTGATCAACTTCAGGGTCAAAAACACTGAACTTGTAGCCAGTGGACCTGAAGTCTAACAGTGACTTCACTGTCGAAGACCAGACCTTGAACACACCGTCAATTTTCCCTGATTTCATCTGTGAAAAATAACGTGCCAAAGAAACCAAGAACACATCCCAGGAAGGCACCTGACGCCGCCGCACGTGAGCTCTGTCCTTACCAGGGCCTGCCGTGCTCACTGTGCACTGCTGACGGCTGGCTCCGCTGCTGCCTCGTCTGCCACACTCAACCATGTCTCATGCGGACCCACCCACTCTGTTTGCTCTTGGGTCCCAGCCCTGGCCCTGCGCAGAGAACCTGTCCCTCACTCACTGCTGGGCTTCGAGTTACACACCTGGAGGACGTCCCTTTCCTGGGTGAGGGAGTCACCAAGGGCTACACAGAAGAGAACATGCTCTACCCTTCTCTCTGAAGTCACCTGCACCCCTCCAGCCCTGCTGCTTCCAGACACCTGGTCACGAGGTCTGCCTGCAGGTGCACCACTCAGCTCAGCCTGCCGGCTTCCCGGCTTCCTCATGCCACATAATTTTTTTTTTTTGGTACTGGGATTGAACTCAGGGGTGCTTAACCACTGAGCCACATCCCCAGCTCTTTTTTATTTTGAGACAGGGTATCTCTAGGTGCTTAGTGCCTTGCTCAGTTGCCATAGCTGGTTTTGAATCTGCAATCCTCCTGCCTTGGCCTCCTGAGTCACTGGGATTACAGACATGCGCCACAGTGCCTGCCTCAGATGATATTACTTCTACTTCCAAGTGGACAGAAAGAAAACAGAGACTGCCTTTGTGTTAACTGCCTCTTCCTTTGCATTGTTTATGATCAATAATTAGTTTTCTGTACAAGGCACAGAAATCATATCGCCTGTCTTCAAACAGAAGTTAGGTTGTGAAGTCAGGCACAGTGACACACGCCTGTGGTACCGCACTCAGGAGGCGGAGGCAGGAGGATCATAAGTCTGAGGCTATCCTGGGTACCTTAGTGAGAGTCTATCTCAATAAATAAAGAAAGGAATGCTAGGTTGTGAAGAGAGTCCGCTTTAAGTGTCCGAGTATCACAAATAGGATGGAGGCTCTCATCTCTCAAAACAGGCTCACTGACTCACAAGAGGTTGACTGGGAATGAAGAACTGGTTCGCAGCTTACTAGATTTCATCACTCAGATTAGGTCACTGCCCTGCCCTGTACTAGCAGAATTCCGATGCTTCTGTTAATTACTGCCAGTCAGCTGGTTCAATGGCATCTGCTAGTCTGCTGACTGTGGTTGTGTTCAGGTTACCAGACACTCATGAAGCCCTGTGCAAAGAGCCGGAACACCAAGAAAAATAAAAACACCATCTCCCTTCAAGGAGGCCAGTCTGCTGGGAAGAAAATGAACAGTCACGCCAGGAGGCAAGGTAAGGTGAGGTCTTCCAGAGAGCAGCCCTGGTTGCTGAGCCTGCCAAAAGGCACACACATACTCTAGTGGCCAGGGTGGTGGCAGAGCTGGGTGTGTAGCAGTGAGCTACGAGCAAAAGGAAGGACAGCTCCAGAGGTCAGCAGCTGTCTGCATTCTGAATGGCCCTGCTGAGGAGATTGGATTCCCTGACATCCATCAGGGGTTTTAGCCTCAAAGCCACAGTCAGCAAGGAACCAACGAGGAGCTGACTGAGCCAGGCATATTCTGGACTTGAGAGACACCGAGGTGATCAAGATGGACAGAGCCCTGCCCTCAAGGAGGGCGCAGTCTGGTGAGGAAAGAGTGCCATAATAACCCCTTTAGCCCTCTGGGTGCCATGCGATGACTCTGGCTAGTTCCAATTTGCTGACTAGTCACCACACAGGTATCCTATTTCTAGTATGAAAGTGGTTTTATGTGCTTATTTATGCTCTCTTTCCTCACCAGACCGTAACAGAGTAATCTGACGGTGCCTGGGTAACTAAGGACACTTCTGTGGAGTCAGCTGAAGTTGGAATGACGAGGGGGAGGTGCTAACGTGGAGCTCTGACAGAACAGTCTAAGATGAAGGAACCGCATGAGCCGCTGCTCTGAGACGGGAAGGAGCGCGACACGGTCCGGCTGAAGAAGTGATGGAAGAGGAAGCTGAGGGAGCTGAGGTCAGAGAACAGCGCGGGCAGGGTCAGGCATGCAGAGCCTTCCGGGCCAGCCAGGCGGACAGGCCGAAGACACGAACCAAACCTCAGACACGCAGAGCTGGCAGCACTGGCTCATCTGAAGAGAACTCTGGCCTACGGTGCCACATAAAGACCAGCTACTTGTGATTTTTAAGAAAAGCTGGAAATTCATGTTTTTAAATATGTACTATGAAGTAAAATTGAAAACAAACACAACACCACACAGGCCAAACAAGGCTTGCCTGCGGGCAGATGTGGCCAGCTACAACCTCTGCCTGCAGCGATGAGAGAACCGGCCATCACATCTCCATCGAAGGAAAAGAAGAGAGGTGGCCACAGGGAGAGGGGAGACCACTGCATTAGTTTGAGGCCAAAGGGAGTTTGAAAAAACTATAGGAGGTCAAGTTGGGAGGATGTGGTGGCAACTGAAGGCAGACATCAGGAGAGAAAGTGTCTCAGGGAGACCCTTGACCTGTCTGGTCCAGGGGAATACCTCCAACCAGAATAAAGATAAAAGGAAGAGAAGCAGGTTTGGGGTGCACAAGGCTGATGGCCACACGGAGTAGGAGGCACTGCTTATGGACACACAGGGCACTTGGGAGGCCTGGGAGGAGACGGAGCCTGGAGCAGTGGACATTTGCAGAGGGGAAGGAGGCCGCAAGTTCAGAGAGGCTGGTGAGAAGCCAAAGAAAGTGGGAAGACGCAATAAGGCAGGATGCCACGGGGCAAAGCTCAGGAGCCCCCAGTGTTTCAGGATCCCGTTCTCACATCAAGGGCTTGCTAACTGCTAGGGGACACGACTGTGGTGAAGGGACAAAGGCAGGAACAGGTCTGCAGTGGGCAGAGGACAAGGTAGAGGTGAAGAGGTAAAAGCAGCTGGTCTCAGTGGCCCACGCCTTGTAATCCCAGTGGCTCAGGAGGCTGAGGCAGGAGGATCCTGAGTTCAAAACCAGTCTCAGTGATTTAAGTGAGGCCCTAAGCAACTCAGTGAGACCCATCTCTAAACAAAATACAAAGAAGGGCTGGGGATGTGGCTCAGTGGTTAAGTGCCCCGGGTTCAATCCCCAGTTCCAAAAAAAAAAAGTAGAAGCAGTGAATGAAGCTGTCTCCTCCAGGAAGCCGGGCTGTAGGATTGAGGGATGGCCCGTTACAGAGGAACCGAGTCAAGAGCAGGGTAAGCCATGTCAATGTGCTGAGGAGAAACCCAGAAGGAGGAGCGAAGAGACAGAGGGGGAAAGAGCATGGGGCATAGGAGCTGTGCTCAGGGGATGGGGAGTGAAGAAGAGGAGCATCCAGACCACAGCCTCAGACAGGGCCACCACCACTACTCTCCTGAGATGAGGAGAGGGGAGGAAGTGTGGAAAAGTTCATAAGTGGAGCAGGAAGGGGACAGTGAGGAGGGTCCACACCAGCAGCTCCTTCCCATCCTGACAAGTAGGAAGAGAGGGGAAGGGGGTTGGGCACTTTTGAAAAGTGACAATTTGGATTGCCTACTCTGGGAAAATGGGATATTGACTAGAAAGTCACAAAAGGCCAGCTGGGCAGCATAGGGTCCAGCTGGGATGCAAGAACAAAAGTGTCATCCAAATGCTGGCTGCCCGCCATCCCCAACCATGCCAGGACTGTGGACACAGAGAAAAGGGAAGACAGGACCCGACCTCCATCATCCCACGGAGCAGAGAAGGGTGAGGACTCCCTGAGTGCTCGGCTGGCAACTCCATGAGACTTGGAGGCTGATGCCCAGAGCCAAGTGACCTCGGAGAACTCAGATTCCCAGAACTGCAGAAGGTATCAATTAGTTACCTGTCAAAGGCTTCCACCATCGTACAACGAGGCTGCAAAGACTTGGTTCTGATATTATTGGTAATGTTTTTCCTCTCCTTAAAGTACCGACATGAACCCTGGATGCCATCTTTATTCTCCAAGATCATATGAATGGGGTAGACATCCTCCAAAGGGACCGGATCCCTCCTGGACTCCAAAATTCCAGTTTCCAAATCAATTTCTTCATACCTGAGGATAAAGCACAACATCAAAACCCGACTTAATCTCAGAAATAATGTACAACTGTGTGCTCTTCTGCCAACCCCTAGCAGAGATCAGAGAGAAGAGGACATGGCTCAGCCTTCCTGCCCACAAATGCAGACAGTCTTGACAAGCAGGTTCCTCCCTGTCTATCCTAGAGAACACAGACCTCTCCAGGATCCCCCAACCACCCCAAAAGGGGGGTGCCGGGACCCAAACCACCTTACTGACTGGAGTCATGGCCTTCTGCTTTCCCTCCAAATCCAGGGCTTAGTCTCCAGACCACCAAGTTTGGCCTGAATGATTTCAGGTTCTCTCCTCTGTCACCTTTTCATCTCTCTTTAATTATCTCTCTAGTATTCTTATCTGTGACTATGGTTCTGATTATCACCTGCCTGTTAGCAATTCTCATCCTTGAATCCTCAGGCCCATCTGATATCCCCCTAAACACCATTTCAATGTCTTCGACGTCTAAGAAACATCTGAAACTCAATGAGATCAGAAAGCCAGTGGTGGCCTCGCCCACCCAGGCGAGCCCCTCTCTGCTGTTACCTGCTCCCCCTGCCCCTCATTAACTCCAGGGAGCCACCTGTTTTCCCTCTGTGCCATCAGCGAGCTCGTTAAGTTTTCCTTCGGAGCCCCACGCACACTCTACACTAGCCTAATGGAGGCAGAATCCCATGCATGTTTTCAACTTGCTTCTTCCTTGTCATTTCTGTGACTTCTGCACTGTTTAACCCTTCCTTCTCAAATCATGTCCGTCTTCTATCAGCCTCCAGGATGCCGCTCTGGCCTGTCCTCTATCTCTTTAGCCACACTTATGCCTTCTTTGAAGGTTCTGCATCCTCCATCCAGGATTGAAAGGCAGGCGCACCTCAGGGCTTGTCTGAACCTCCCTAACACCCTCTCCTAAAGACGATCTTGGCCAACAGCTTTAATTACTAACTACACAGGATGACTCACAGATGCCTCGCGCAGACCTCCCTCTGGCCTGCTTCCACTCTCAGGAAGCCAGGGGTTTATTAAACAGAATCTCCACTTGGACACCCAGAGGAAGCTCACGCTTGGTGCATCTCCAAGTATGCTCAGCATCTTCCTCACCTCCACCAGACTCTGCCAACTACAGCTCTTCTGTGCTCTCAGTGAAGGGGAACAGTATTCACTCAGGTACCCAAACAGGGTCACTGTCCTGGCTCTTATCTTTCCTTACACTCCACACCCAGTCACCAAATCCTCTCAATTTTTTTGCCTAGTTGTCTCCAATTCACCTTCTCCTCTCCATCCCACACTATAATATTATCAGCCCAATATGTCTAGATCACTACAAAACAGATTCACTCTTTGCCTCTGGTCTGACCCTCCCTTCAGTGGTTTCCTTTAGTGTTTTTGATAAAAGATAAACTCCTGAAGTGGATTAAAAGATTACTGATGCTGGGCTTGGTGGCACATGCCTGTAATCCCAGTGGCTCGGGACGCTGAGGCAGGAGGATCTGGAGTTCAAAGCCAACCTCAGCAAAAGTGAGGTGCTAAGCAACTAGGTGAGACCCTGTCTGTAAATAAAATACAAAATAGGGCTGGGGATGTAGCTCAGTAGTTGAGTGCCACTGAATTCAATCCCCAATGGTGGGAGGGGGGGGGGGATATTACTGATTACCTTTCAGTTGAACGTGATTAGGAGAGTGAGTTCTGGACCCAGATTTTCTGGTTCAAATTCTAGAATCTGTTCTCACAAGTTGATATGACTTGGAGCAATTCATTTAAATGCTCTGTGCCTCAACGTTCTCTTCAGCAAATGGGGATAATAATGTTCACCTCCTTGCATTTTTGTGAAAATTGAATAACTTGCTTTATGTAAACATCTTAGAACAGTCCCAGCTCATAATAAGCATGGATGTTGTTCTCTACTTCTAATTCTACACTTAAACCAAACTTTGCTTATTTCTCTTTTATCAGGTTTTCACATTTGCTGTTCTCAGTCAAGAAAACTCTTTGCCAACTGGTGGCCCAAGCCCAGTACCCCCCAGAATCTTGGACAGGTTACTTAACCTCTGTGACTCAGTTTCCTCTTCTGTAAAACGAGGAAGATAGCAGCATCTGTTCACAGGATCGCTGTGAGGATCAATGAGCTCAATTTCCTGAAGCTCTTAGAATGGTACTTAAAACAAGCACCCGAAACACGGCAGCTACCAGCATTACTGCTGAGCTTGCTGCTCCTGGAGGTCTCTGGTCGCCTTAGCTCTCCGGGCTGCCACTGAGTGAAGTCTCCACAAAGGTCCGTGGACCCCCGGTCCTGCTCTGAACTGCCTTCCTGCTCCAAACTTCGCATCCAATAACAAGGAAATATTCTAAGCCTGAATATAAGAACATCAGCGCCTCCCCAGCCCTGCTCACCAGCACCCGCAAACACACAAAGAGATAATGGCCACCGTCAGACGACTCCTAACTTCTTCAGAGTCCTGGGCCCTGCCAGACCTGAGGACCCGAATCAGCCTTAGCGCCGCGCTCCTTCCCCTCCCGCAGTCGGACGCCCGGTCCTCCCCTGGCTCCACTGCTTTCCCGCCCCGCTCCCAGCTCCAGCAGACCCCGGCTCCGCGCGCGCCCGCGGGCCCGGCCGCTGACCGGTCCTGGAGCTGGAGGTCGGGTCGCTCCCGAGGCTCCTCGTAGAAGCTGATGCCCGGGTGCGTGGCAAGGGCCCGCCACAGGAACTCCTGCGTGTAGGGCTCCAACGGCAGCGGGAAGGGAGGCACTCGGGACTCCAGACGGCTCCATAGTGCGGGCAGACACAAGCCATCGAGCCCCTCTAGGGCCACTTCGTCCAACAAGGACTCCAAAGCGTCCATGGCTGCTTGAATCGGCGGCGCCCAGAGCGCCTGCGCACCCAGCCGCCGAGGACCCTGGTCCAGCGCGCCTGCGCACAGCGATCGGCGGGAGGCGGGTCGGACCCGGAGATTGGAGGAGGAGTTCCAGCGCGCCGGCGTGACGTCACTCCACGTGAGGGCGGGCTCAGTGAGTGGCGCTCCACCACCATTGGTCCGCAACCCCGCAGTAACCAGGGGAACTGCAAACAGTGTAGGGGCCGCTTCCGGTTCGAACACCCGGAACCGCCGCCGCTAGGGATGGATGGTGAGTGTTCTTGGGCTCCTCCGGGAGGTCAGACGGTTGTTCACTCGTGCCTCCCAAGTCTTCCCTGCGTCGAATATAGGCCATAAACCCCCTGGACCACCACTTCCTGACCCGAGATGTTCTCCTGCCTGAGGGAATGGAAGGCTTGGCGGTCCGGGATGGGGAGGGAAGACTGGGGGCGTGGTCAGTGGTCGGGCCCTAGTGCCAAGCTGCGGTCCTGGAGGAACCGGATACTGGCCGGGGCCTCGGTGCAGGAATTTGCGGTGGGAAAGGGGCGGTAGGGGCCTGAGAAGAATCTTGTGTGTGGAATTGTGGGATCTAGGAGTTGGCATGGAGGGAGGGGTAATCTTGCGAGGTGCATTCGTGAACTCCTGAGAAGGGCACGGGTGTTGTGAGTTTGGGGGGATTGGGGAGTACTCCTCCTTTGTGCTTTGGCGTTGATTATACATTAACAGAGTACTGCTTGCTGCTAGGAACTCTGTAAAAGCAATATTTGGCGTACTTGGCCAACCTTCTTAACAGTCCTTTGAGATCAGTGTTATTCCGTTCACAGGTAAGAAAACTGAGACTAAGAAAAGTTAAGTAACTTGCGCAAAGGCAAACACACAAGTGAGAGAAACAGTGAGACACTGTCTCTGGAGCTGAGTTACGGGTTTTGAGATTTATACAGGATTTTTGGAATCCTTTATCCAGAGGTTGCTGATGCAGATGTCTGTAGAGGCAAATTTAGTTGGGCTGAAATGGGAAGTAGGTTATTCTAATTTCTCATTTTCCAGATAGGGAGACTAATATATAGGGAGAATGGCAGGATCTGCTAGAACTAAGATCATTTTTCTTATTACACCATTGTCTGATTTTGGGGGATTTGCATTCCTTTGATATCCACTGAATGCAGTATGGAAAAATGTTTTTAATTGAGCATTCTGTCCTGTGGTTAATAGATATCTTTGCCCTTTGTGCTTCAGTGGTACTATAAAAATGTCTAACCAGCTTACCCTGGGGAAAGGTCAGTGCAGCGTTGCTCAAAGGACAACAATTCGCAAACCTTTTAGGTCTCAGGATAGCTCTTCTCTGAAAAGAGCTTTGTTTGTGTCTATTATATCTACAATATTTACCATATCAGAAGTTAAAGCTGGAAAAATCTTAAAACATTTATCAATTCATTTGCAAATAACAACAGCCAGGTGCAGTAGCATATGCCTGTAATCCCAGCAGCTTGGGAGGCTTAGGCAGGGGGATTGCAAATTGAAAGTCATCCTCGGCAAGTTAGCAAGACCCTGCCTCAGAATTTAAAAAAAAAGGGGGGGGGTGCTGGGAATGAGACTCAGTGGTTAAGCACCATGGGTTCAATTCCCAGCACCAAAGAAAGAAAGAAAACAATAATCCATTACATCCAAGCACATGTAATGTTTTTAATGAAAAACAGCTATATTTTCTGGCCCATAAAATAGTGTGGCCTTGTTTTACATTTCCTCAAATGCCTTCTGTGTCTGACTTAATAGAAAACAGCTAGACTCATTTCTGCTTCGGGATCTGAACTGTTTTCTAATAACAATTATGCTGTTTTGACTAATGTATATCAAGATCTGGTTTCATACAGCTATATAATTGGAATAGGGAAGAATATTTTAATTTCCATTTTGGATAGTAGATATTCTTTTGGTTCTACACCAAAACTCAGCAAATGGCAGTTTGTTAAAGGTCAGTCACAGAGTGGTATCTGAAACTATGTTAGTGAACTTTTGTACTCAGTTGCATTAAAATCCATTGGTCTATCTTGAGCATTGACTGGTTGTTTTACCCATGTAGGATTTTATAACATGAGCCATTGGTCATTTGGAAAAATGTTAATAAGTTAAGCAAATCTTCCAGGTGTTGACATTGGTAATTTCCAATATGCCGTTATGAAAAAATCACATTCATTAATATCACCACCTATCTCATTTTAAAATAAGTGAAAGTGTTGGGGAGCTATTAAACTAAAGGTAACAGAAACAAGTTTTCCACTTGTTTTCACTTGCAAGCTTTTTACCATTGGTAACATATATTGTCACTTGTTTCCTTGAAGTGACAGCCTCGTTCCATTTGTATTTGAGCAAAAGACTGCAAAATATCCAGGTCTGGATCACTATAAGTTCTCTATTGTTCATTTGAGTAGAAACGAGCCAAACCATACAAAATGTGGTTAGTTCATCTGGCAACTCAAAAAATTTAACAGGTATTTTCTGGAACCAGCCATTGTTCTTGGCTTCTGGCAGAAGTGGTTTGTGTGTATTTCCATTTTTCACACAGAATATTGAAAAGCTGTGTACTCATGGGTTGAGATTTAATAAAATTATTAACTTTATCATCAGGACATTCTGAAATGAAATGATTTTTTGTTTGCTTGTTTTATGGTGAGCATGCAGCAGTGAAGAATATAATAGCTACTAATGTAGTTGGGCACCACTGAATTGGTTCAGGCCATAAGCAGTTTTAGCCCCCTTGTGAGTACAGATGTCAGCAGAGAGAAAAGTCTTCAAATTATGACAAGAAAAATTTTGTCTATATGGACTCCTCGTCCCAAGACATGTGGAACGCACACCGGGAAACATGGCTACAGACCATCTCTAAGAAATCTGTTTTATTGCTTCACTTGTCACCATCTCTGCACTCCTAGAACATTATTGTAGCCCCATGGAGGAATCTGTGCACTTTCTGATTGGCTACCAAAAAGAATCATTTATTCGAAGAAAGAATTTATCCTAGGTGGGCATAGTGGCACACGCCTGTAATCCTAGGGGCTCGCACCTGTAATTCCAGTAGCTCAGGAGATTGAGGCAGGAGGATCCCAAGTTCAAAGTCAGCCTCAGTAGTTTAGTGAGGTCCTAAGAAACCTAGTGAGAACCCATCTCAAAATAAAAAATAAAAAGGGTACCCCTGGGTTCAATCCCCAATACTCCCTAAAAAAAAAATTACCTTAAAATAAATTTAACCTTCAAAGAATCTACTTTCCATTCTAATTTTGGGGGCGGGGGGCGTGTACTAGGGATTGAACTCAGGGGCACTTGACTACTGAGCCACATCCCCAGCCCTATTTTGTATTTTATTTAGAGACAGGGTCTCACTGAGTTGTTTAGAGCCTCACTTTTGCTGAGGCTGACTTTGAACTCAAGATCATCCTGCCTCGGCCTCCAGAGCCACTGGGATTACAGGAGTGCACCACCGCGCCTGGCTCCATTCTAATTTTTGAAACATTGGTTTATGCATTCTTTTTATAGGCACATATCTGTTGGTTGTACTGCTATGTGCCTTAGTGAATTGTGATTCTAACCATTTAGATAGACCAAATGTTTCCTTATCAGAAAGATGCTTATTTCCTAAACTCACATAAACTTAAATGTGTAACAAGTATCCCCAAATTGGACTGTGGTTGGGTTTATTCTGCAAGTCACCATAGCTGATTTTTTGTTTCTTTGTTTTTTTACCATAGCTTTTTACATTTCCCCTTTGATCTGGGGCTCTGTACTTTGACCTTTCTGAGCCTCAGTTTTCCTTTCTGGAAATAGATGATACTGTAGTCTTCCTCGTTTTGTGGATTCAATGAAATAATGCACTAGGGCTCTTACCAACCAATATGGCACCCAAGAAAACATTCCTAGAGGGAGCTGATGGTATCATTATCTGCAAAAGTTAGTACTTCCAAACTGCTGACAGAAGAGGGAGGTGCTTCTGATGAAGTTCTTGAGCAAATAATCATCTTTGTAATAAGCTCATTCTTTGTTTAGGAGAAAACTCAATGTTTGACATTTCTTATTTGCATAAAAGTAATTGGCAGTGTGTGAGTCTTCAGCCTATAAAAATGTTCACCTTTGTATTAAAGTCAAATTCTCTCCAGTGAGATGGTTTAGGAAAGAAAACTTCAACTTGGTTTGTGGAGAACATAATAATTAGACAAAAGTTCATCTCGTCAATGTAATTAGAAAGGACTTGAAAGTTGATCCTTTGTTTTTGTGCTCCCCCAGAACAAATAGTCAACATTTCTCCTGTTTATACTGTTCATTTGCTCAGCAAACTTCCTCAAAGAATTAATAATGGCAAGATGAAATTTAGCCTAGCTTATCCAAATAATCCCAAACTGCAAAGCAGGTGACAGTTGAATTAGCAAGGTTTTGCCTGAAGTACACAGCGTGTTTGGTCTCTTCTGTCCCTGTGTTATATTTATCTGGGCTTCTGGTAATTTGTTTCTCTTCCTACTTAAAATAAACCAAGCCAGGCACAGGAGGCTGAGGCAAGAGGATCACAAGTTCAAGGCCAGCCTCAGCAATTTAGTGAGGGCCCTAAGCAACTTAGCAAGACCCTGTTTCTAAATAAAAAAAAAATAAAAAGGGCTGGGGATGTGGCTCAGTTGGTTAAGTGACTCTGGGTTCAATTTCTGGTATAAATAAATATCAAGCAAAAAATAACAAAATAAAGCACCCAGCAGGCAGAGTAAATGCGCCCACTGGGTAGTCTCTGTGCATTGTTTTCTCTGCTTCCTTCCTTCCATCTGATTCTTTGCTCTTCTCTCCGTTGTTTTCAGCGCTCATTCCACCCTGTTACTTCAGCTACAGGAATGTGGCACCCTGTGTTTGCTTAGTTTCTCTTACCGTATTCCTGTAGTGACTCAGTGACATTTCAGTGCATTCTCTGCATTGGGATCCTGAGATAACAAAATAAGTAGGATTGAATCCAGGTGAAGAGCAGAGGGGAATTTGTTGTGTTGTACTCAAAACTTTTCTGGGCCTGGGGATGTTGCTCACTGATGGAGCACGAGCTTAGCATGAGTTCAATCCCTTTACTGCCATAGGAAAAAAAAAAAAAAAACACAGAAAAGTACTCTGTAGTGTGTCTTCAGAGACCCATCATGTCCCTGTCCCTTCCAGCAGTTGACTGGGTTCTCACATCTGGAGAGTGAGCCCATGGGCACAGCCTGCCCTTTGAGCTGGTAGAAGAAGAAAGTTCAAAAAGGTCCCACTGTCCCGTGCTACCTCTTGGGCCCTCAGGGTCTGGCCCTGTGATGAGCCTCTTGCCTGGTGGGCGGGGCTTGGGAGGCTTTTGAAACTAAGCTGTTTACACAGGAGTAAGAAAGTGTGACTCCCGATGTCCCCTGGGGTTTTAAACAGCCTGGCCCTGGCCCGCCCCTTAACAGTTGCCCACAGATATATCACCTTTAATTGGAGGATTTCCCTGGGGAAGCAGTCTGCCATCTGAGACACCTGCCCACCGCCCTCATGCCGGGAGGCTGCACTGACTGGCTCTAGGGGTGTGTTTCCCACATTCAGAACAGTGATTTCACATCACACCCTGGACTTTCCGGTCTCCTGATAAAGGAGGTGCTTTGGCCCCACTGGGTCTGCCCTGTCCCACGAGCCCATTCCTCCAGCACTGAACACTGGCCAGCCTTGACCTTGGACGTGTGCCGTGGATCTTTTCCCTCAGGTTGGTGGTGCCGGTCAGCGTTGCCCACACATTGCCTTGAGCATTTTGGTCTCCCTGTTGGCATCTGAGATCAGCCCTGCCCAAGCTATCCTGGGAAGCTGGCCATCCCCTGAGCACCCCATATTCCTTCCCACCGCCCCGCCTTGCCCGTGCAGTGCGCCCTCCAGCAGTGCCCTTTCCAGGAGCTTCCATCCTGTAGATGCAGCTACAGGCACTGCCTGCCTAGGTAACCCCTGCCTGGGACAGATCCCCTGCACCACGCTGCAGCTCAGGTGTGGGGCTCGAACCTTTCTCCCCTTGGAAGCTGGAGACCCAGTCTTGTTCCTTTGTTTGCTGGGTTGACCTTGTAACCAGGAAAGAGATTAACCAGTTTGTCCCCTCCTGAATTGCTGACCAGTCTTCATTAAGCATACAGAGAAAAGACCCTCATGGCCAAGCCTCCAGGGACCTTTGCCGGTTTCTTTTCCCCTAGTGGACGAGTATAGGTGCCCCAGACACTGTCCTTTGGAATAGCCAAGCGCAGTCGTAATAACATACCCTTCTCTAGCTACCTTTATCACTCACCCCACTCATCCCCTTCTCCCACTTTTCTCTCAGCATCTGTCTTTCCCTGTTTCCTATTCCAGGGAGGGTGTGTGTGTTCTCCCCAAAACAAAGGGTCTCAGACTCCTTAGATACATCCAAGAACCACCTAAAGAAGATTAGAGCTGGAAGGGACCTGAGAGATCCAGTCCAGGGACCCTGAGGATCTCATGCGGGGGTCACAAAGTTAGTCCTGCTGGGCCAAGTAATATAAATGTGTGGTGGCTGACGTTTATTCCATTCTGCTGTTTACGTCATTTCTGTCCACACCTGACTGCAATGTGCACACTCAGGAATTTAATTTTCTTTGGAAATCTGTTATCTGCTAATTTCTTGATGCCTCCTCCACCTCCACATAGTCTATTAAAAAAGAGGTCTTGATCGTGTCTACCTCCCAGAGTTGTGAGGTCAAGTGCTTTATAGATGCACAGCCCTTAGGTCAGGGCCTGGCTCGCAGCAAGTCCTTTTGCAGGTGTACCCTTGATGAGGATGGTGGTGACAACGACAATGGCAATTCCCCTTGTGCTGGAAAAGCAACTTTCCCTTTCGTTTTCGCTCTAGGGAAAACCTCCCAGACCTGCTGATAAATGGCACTTTGGACGTGGCCTCAGAGGCAAGGAGACAACGGGGAAAGGTGGGGTGGGAATCAGAGGGCACCATGCCATCTGGCAGGCGGCTGCCCTCAGCTCGAACAGCATTGCAGGCAGGAATCTGGGCTCTGCGGTGCCACACAGTTAGGTTTTTCACAAGAATCCAGAACTTAGGATTTTAAAATGTGAAATCTCCCAAACTTTAACTGTTGGCTGAAAAAACATTTTTTAACATTACAGAGTCTAGAAAAACATCTGTGGGCTTGATGCAGCCAGTGAGTGACTTTGGATCTAGCCTGCTCACCCTCCTTTCTTAACTGTAGGCTGAGGCCCAGGGCCTTCTTCCGAAGTGCCTGCCCATGTGCAGCTGAGGAAGCGGGACCTCCTGTCCAGCTCTGTGTCAGTCCAGCACCCCTTAGCGTGCTCACCAGGCCTCCCTGTCATGAGCTACGCAGTTCGAAGCTCTGCCTCTTATCTCCTTTGAGATGAAGATTTTAGAGATTAATAACAGGACCTTCCTGAATCAAATGAATTTGTCCATCTGAAACCCTTGGAGGAGTGCCTGGCACTTAGTAGGCTCTCAGTAAACCTAACTGTCTGGGGAAGGAGCGCATCTTTTTCCTTAGAATTCAGAAGGATCCCGTGCACTGTTTTCCATATTTTTCAAGGCAATTTGGCAGGTCATTTTGGGGATTTAAATAGAGAAAGGCACTTCAACTCGGACGCACACACACAAACGCTAAGTCCTCGCTGTCTCCAGGGGGGAACTGGGCGGGTGGCAGTGGAATGGCTGGGGGAGCCTGTGTGATGGATGCAGAGATAAACCAGACCCACTGCAGCCTGAGAAGCTGTTGTCATATAAGCCACTGATGCAATTACACAAGGGTGGCGTTTACTTATCTTCAATATTTCAAATGGAAAGAAATCAATATTTTCCAATTATCTCCAATGGAGTATCAAACTCTATTTCATATTTTGTTTCAACATCCCAGAAAGAGCAGGGGAAGGGATCAGGAAATCAGGTCGTGAAAGAAATGAAGTCTTTACTGCCACTCGCAGTCATGCTTCCTGTCCCTCCCGGCATTGTCCATTCAGAAATTCAGCCATTCACTTGGTCTTTGATTCTGGAAATGCCTACTGACGCCTCCTCCTCCATTCCAGGCGAAGCCTCGGGCATGGGGAGTTCAGTGATAATAAAGCGGCACAGCAGCCTCTGATTGTGGAGCTGCTATTTCGTGGGAGCGACAGACCATGAACACATTAGTATGAAAGGTCAGATGGGTGCTTTGCAAGTTAAAGAAGAGAGACTAGGGTCAAGTTCACGCAGAACGCAGGTGACTTGAGGCTGAGAGTTGGTCAACAAGAAGGAGCCTACCCAAGACCAGGGGTGGGTGCTCCAGCAAGAGGGGGAGGGGAGGGGAGGACCCTGAGCAGAGAGTCCTGGGTCCAAGGAGAAGAAAGCTGGTGAGAGCCTCCAGAGTGTGATCTGGGGGGACGGGGGCAGGGGAGCTGAGATGTCACAGGGACTGGCCCACAGAGCCTCTTCACTCAGGGCAAAGGGTTTAGATTCTAGCACACACAGGGAGGCATGGGGGTCAGCAGTACGTTCTTGTTTTTCTTTGACTGCCTGAGGGGGGGAATCTGGGCAAGAATGGAGGCCAGGAGACCTGCTGCTGTTGGAGTGGAGAGTCACTGTTGGAAAAGTCAGGGAGAGGCCCAGGGCTAGTGGAGGGACGATGGAGAGGACTAGACAGGCAGACTTGGGGTCTCTTTGGGAGTCAGAGTTCATTAGAATTCACTGAGGTTCCCAAATAGGAGCTGTTGGAGGAGAGAATTAGTAACTCCCAGGACCGGCTGGGGCCACGTGCTTGGCATGGACCTCCTCCACCCTGCCGCAGACCTGGGCAGGAACCGCAGGACTCCCAAACGGTCATGGTGACCGAGCCAGGCAGGCTGGGCCCAGCGCCTGCCTCTTAGCCACAGCACAGCATCGTCCCCAGGCGCTCACCTGATGACGAAGGCAACCCCAGAACGTGTGGCTAAGCGGTGCTCAACCAAGTGAGTGCGTGGAACAGGGTGCAGGTTATAAAGAACCATTTCAAGCTGCCAGCTGCTGTTTGGGTTTGGAAAGGAAAAGAGGCTCTTAGCATGACTTGTTTATCTCAGGTAATTTGGCAGTAAACTGGGCTCTGGGAATTTGAGTTACACAGAAAATGCAAAGGAAGAGTGACAGGGACATTGTTTCAGGCTTTCAGAAGGCGGAGTGGAACTTAAGACCCAGAACCAGCCTGGAGGCACACGTGGGCCAGGAGGGGAGTGTGCGGGTTGCAGATTCTGCCTTCCTAGTCCCCAGTGTCTGCAGGAGGTGGTGCCAGCACCCCCGTGGGTACGGAAACCTGGGGATGCTGAAGTCCCTTGTGTAAGGCAGCAGTGTGTGCTTATGACCCAGGCGCATCCTTCTGTACCTTAAGCCATCTCTAAATCACTTACAGTACCTGACACAATATGAATGCTACATGAATAGTTGTTATATTGTATTATTTAGGAATAACAAGGGTAAAAATCTGTCCATGTCCAGTACAGATGCGGGGTTTTTCCAGATATTTTCCATGTGCACTTGGTTGAGTCTGCAGACACGGAAACCAAAGATACAGAGGACTGTCTGTAACGGGAAAGACCAGAGATTTCCCAGTCCTCTGCCTAGTTACCTATTAGGTTGGAAACTAGAGGCCTCTTTTGTTGAGCTTTGAATATTTTAAAAATGATTTGTCAACATTTAAAAACTAGACACTTTCTCATAAGACTGGATTTACGGCTTCTCTGGAAAAATCAAAACCAATAAACAGGACCTCCATTCCCACCCGGAAACCAGCCGCTTGAGCGGAACCCAGAAACTGTCCCGCGAGGCTGGGCAGCTGCTGTGCAGCCTGCCCTGACCCACCCTGCTGCATTCCTCTGCTGCTTTTATCTGCCTGGCCCTGGCCCGTGTGCATGTTGGCAATGCCGAAGGTGGAAGCCAGGATGGAAGTTCCGGGAACATGCAGGGAGTTGGAATGGGGCGCAGTGAAAATGACTGGCCTGGGGCGCTCTTCCAGTCCTGAGCGTACCCGGGTGACAGACGGCAGACCAAGATCATGGGTGTGGTGACGATTCTGAGCACTGGGCTAGCGCCAGACTGACGGGTCTCTGACCCGCGGCCTCCCTTCCTTGCTCTGTGACCTGGGCGAGTGGCTGGACCTCCATGCATCCTGCAGTTTGTGGCTGAAGGTAGCAAATCCCAAAAGCTGTCACTGGGAAGAGCCTGACCGCAGGCTCAGTGGGCACTAGTGAACCACCCTGGGGGAAGCCACGGTTCCTGGCAGCCCAGGGGACAGGCCTTCACTTGCCTTCCTTCATCCTTTTTTCTCTTCGTCTTCCTTCTCTGCTTCGCTAGCCGTTTCATCAGACCCTGGCCTCAAGTAAGTGGGCAGGTCACCCGTCGGCCACTGGCGTAGCTGAGGAACTGTTGTTCAGTTCCATTCTTCTCTCTCACCCACTAGAGACTGATCTCTTAAGAGAAGGCAGTTTGTCCTCTGACAATATCGCCTTCTTTCCAGCAAACTCGGGGTCCTCCTGAGGTTCGTGGCGGCTACTCCATCTCCATCTGACAGACTCCCTGCCCCGCTCCCTCCGATGTTTAAAAAAAAAATGAAATCAGCTTTTGGACACTTAAAATATTATTTAACTTTAAAGGAAACATACCCAATTGTATCATTTAAAAGTGGAAACAATATAGAAGAGTTTACACATTGCAAAGTTACCTGGGCTTCTGACTGTACAAATAGAGCCGATAGGAGTATATATTCTTCTCTCACTTTCTTACAGAGAAGGTTACATACTACTTATACTTTCTGCCCCTTGATATATATATTTTTTTCACTTAAAATATGCCCATCTTTTAAGCCTTTATAACAAGAATGCTGTACGGAGCCTCCCCCTCCCCCAGCCTCTGGCCCTGTTCTCAGTCCAGCATGTGGATGCGCCTCTCTGATGCTGAGGCTCCTGCTCGTGGACTTGCCAGTTGTCCCTGATATTTGCTATTGCAAATTGTGGTACCTTGAATACTAGGAAAGATTTATTTTGGCTCTCAGTTTCAGAGGTTTCTGTCCATGGTCGGCTGGTTCCATTGCTTTGGGCCCAAGGTTAAGCACAGCATCGTGATGGAAGGGCATGGCCTTCTGGGGGGGGGGGGAGGGAGGGGCCAGACAAGATGTGGCCCCCAGGGGCACGCCCCCAGTGGCCTGCTTCCTCCAGTTGGAAGGTTCTTTTCCACTGCATTCTGTTTGTTTCTCTCCAAGGATTGATCCTTGATGAGGTCAGGGCCCTCATGATCCAATCACTTGCCAAAAGCTCCACTTCAGAACTTTCCAGCATCGGGGTGCAGGCCCTTAAAACATGAGTTTTGGGGGACACTTTAATATCCAAACCATAACAAATACATTTGTTTCCAGTTTGTGGAGTCGTTTCTTCACCACACATTTTTAGTAGTGACCTTCTAGCTCATTAGATGTTGGCAACAAGTTCTCCAACGGAGCTGTGCCATTTTGTGCTCTGCCCAGCAAAGCCGTTTCCCAGCTTTTGCCAAGTTGTATTACCAAATCTCTGGAGTTTTGCTTGTCTGACAGGTGGGAGAAAGCGGTGTCTCAGTAGGACATTCATCCTGTGATTAAATTGTGTAGACGTGAAAACAAGTTCATCGTGAGCCCTACGCAACTGGACAGCAGAAGGTCCCCCTCTTACGGGAGGTTGATGGGAAGCACCATCCATCTCCTCCGCCCTGCCCCCCACCCCCACCCCAGGGATGAACAAATTCCTTATTCAAAGCTCCTTGTGATGGGGAACCTCTGCACAGGCTTTCTTTGCCTGCAGGATTCCCAGAAAGTCACCTTTACCCAGATGGAAGTGAGTCCAGTATCAGGACTGCCTCTCCCCTGTGTGCCCTTGCCATATTCCAGATCAGGAGCTCCATCTTCTTTAGGAAATTATTTTCTTCTAAGCTCCTTATTAATTGCCCAGGGAGGCCAAGGCACTTAAAAGCTGAGTCACAGAAAAAATCCCTTAACCCAGACTCTTTCCGCAAACATTCTTGTACTGGGCCTTACAACCTGACTGAGGGACCACGACTGTCGCCGTGTGCTTAGGACAGCAGCCCTCTGGAGCACGCTGCCCAGATTCCAGTCCAAGCTCCTGCCTGTCACCTGAAGAGTTCCGGGACCTCGACTCAGGATGAAGGGGGTCCTTGGCATACAGGACAGAAAAGAGTTTCGCCTGCACTGAAATTTAGTCAGAGACAGACAAATTTATTTCAGGAAGAAGATACACATTCAAGGGAGAGGCATTGGGGTACAGTAAGAAATGCATGTTCACGGGAAAGTGCTGGCCACCTTGACAGTGAGAAGCGAGGGATACTCATTTGGGGGACACACGGGCCTCTCCAGAGGGAGGACAGCAACCCCTGGGAGTGGGACGTTGAGTTGATATTTACAGAGGGACAGGACTGGGGGCTGGGCTGGGGGCTGGGCTAGAGGTGGAGTCAGGGCAGTTGGACAGTCCGTGCCAGTTTCCCCATGCCTGCATATCACCCACGTCATGTCACTCTGTGGACAGGGCATGGGGTCAGGGCATAGGCAGAGGATGGGCTGAGGAATGGGGCAGAGCTGCTGTGTGTTGCTGGTTTTGCAGTTCAGATATTCATGGCTGTTGCAGGCGAGAGCCGCCCCCCCACCTCTTTCTACTGGGAATTGATTCCAGGGGCACTTAACCACTGAGCCACATCCCAGCCCTTTTTTGTACTTTTATTTAGAGACAGGGTCTCGCTGAGTTGCTTTGTACCTCGCCAAGTTGCTGAGGCTGGCTTTGAACTTGTGATCCTCCTGCCTCAGCCTCCCATGCTCCTGGGATTGCAGGCATATAACTCAGTGTATTTTCTTTTTCCATATCCCCAAATCCCTACCTCATAATCACTAGCTATGTGATACTGGGCACGTTTCTTAACCTCTTTGGGTCTCAGTGCCCTCATCTGACCCGTGGGATAACAACAGTACCTTTTCTAGGGTGGCTCTTCACAGCCACCCTAGAAATGAGTTGATGTAAGTGCTTTGCCCAGAGCCCAGTGCTTGGCTCATGATTAACCCTGACCAAGGGTGAGCCCCCAACATAAAGGCAGTCATGGAAATGATGGCATGACGAAGATCATGGTAGTGATGCTGGCATTTAGGAGCACATGGAGCCTTGACACTTACAAGCCACAGTTTTGTGACCTCGAGCTAGCAACTTAATTTCTCACCATCAGTTTACTTAATTCTCTTTTCTCTACTGGTTTGTACCAGTAGGAATAGTACCTGTCATCTGAAGTGAGAGTTAGCAAAACATAGCCTGGGGGCCACTTCTGAGCCACTGCCTGCTTTTATAAATAAAGTTTTATTGGCACACAGCCATAACCTCTTGTTTACATACGTTTGTGGCCACTTTTGTGCTACAATGGCAAAGCGGAGTAGTTGCACCAAGAGCCCTCATGGTCTTATGACCTTATGGCTGACACAGTCAAAAATATTTACTCTCTGGACTTTTACACAAAAAGTTTGCTGACCCCTGGTCTAAAAGAGTGGTTGAGGAAATACTGGCGACGATGCTCTGCAGAGAAGCTGGCTGTCTGTGGGTGTCCAGTAGGATGGAGCTGCATCAGCCAGACCCTGAACTTTGATGAGCTCAGCACTCAGCTCTGGCCTCTACCCCCACCACTCGTACCAGATAAAGAATGGAGCAGGGTTTGAATTAGAAATACCATAAAACTATAGTTTGCATATGTATTTCTGTCAGGTTCTATACATTTCCACATGCACCAAATTTATGCATGCACGAGTCTTCAATATATACAAAAATCTGCGCCCTGTAGATTGTACTTTACAGATGGCTTAAGGCTTTTTTCCAAGGGTATTTTTTTTTTTCCCCTGTACCAGGGATTGAACCCAAGGGCACTTTATCACTGAGCCGCATCCTCAGCCCTTTTTTGTATTTTATTTAAAGACAGGGTCTCACTGTGTTGCTTAGGGCCTCACTGACTTGTTGAGACTGGCTTTGAACTCGCAGTTCTCCTGTCTCAGCCTCCTGAGCCACTGGGATTATAGGCATGTGCCTCTGCGCCCAGCTCCAAGGATAATTTTGACATTGATTTTCTTTGCCTGATGACATCAGAAAGGAAGATGCGACTCCCCTCTAACTGGTGGCCGTGAATATCATCTGCCTCTAGAGCAAAGTAAAACTGAAGTATCAGAACCTTCTACCCATTGAAAATAAATCCTAAGTGCAGATAAAGCCTTTCTGAAATCCTAAGTAGAAGAATAGTATTATATTTACAAAAATTCAATGCATTCACTTCTTCCTTTGTTTTCCCCAGGCATACATCTGTTCCATAAACTGAAGTACATGCGTATCATTTACATTTGGCCTTATTTATTGCTCTGGAGCTGAGGCTGGCAGGTCACCTTGCAAAATGCAGAGGAATACCCCTTTAATTTTGCAAGCGGCATATATTGATATTAATGTCACCTTCTTCAGCTTCCCTCCCAGAGTTGTTGGAATAAATGAGATACAGGTAGGAAGATGCTCAGAGATGCTAAGTGCAGTAGACAGGCACAGTGGAATCTGGTTACAGCACTTCTGTCCTTGGCAAGAAGCAGCTGTCTTCACATCGAGCTACCTGGAGGAGCGAGAGCCCAGGGGTGCAGGCGGGGCCAACCAGTCTTCTAGAGAGGTTATGTAACAAATGCTCATAATTAGAGCGAATTATCTTCGTTGGAAAATAAGCAAATTATTTCCCAGTTTAATGAATAAAGACGCTTCTAATTAACTCCAGTAGAGAGATTTGCTTTCAAATTTCAGTAGTTAAGCGCTGTATCCTTTGTATTAATATTTTGTTTTTATAGTTCACCCAAATGTTTTCTTTTTTCTTTTTTTTTTTTTTTTTACTGTGCTTTATTGGTGTTTGGGAATTTTTAGAGTTGAAAAGCAAACCCAGAGATGATTCAGCAAACAAAAAAATAGGAGGCAGCTCTGGCCCAGAGAGATCCTGTGACTTATCCAAGGTCCCATAGCTGGTCTGCTGTCCCCAGAATGGATCCCCAGAAGTCCATGTGACCAGCAAAGGAAGGGACTTAGCCAGCCGCTGGGGCTGCCAGGCTCACCCTGGCCTGGCTCTGCGTCCCTCCTGCTCCTTGGCCTTTCTCTGGCCCTGCTGGGTCCTGCTGGACTCACATGCCTCGGCACTGTTCCACGTGAAAACCCCCAGGTCTGTCAGCAAGCTGGCCTCCAAGCCACTTTGTCCCTTCCAGCACAGGCCTCTCTCCTGGCTCCTGCTTCTGCATTGTGTGGGCTGGCCACCTGGTGCTTCATGGTCTCTGGCCAGCCTTGGGGCCCACTAGGAATCCTCAGATGGACAGCCAGAACAGGTGTGCCCAAGGATTTATGAGAGCTGTTCTGTCTGGCTCCTGCTCCAGAGCACGCAGCCTCAGGTCAGGATCAAATCAGCCCAGCCAGATCTTGTGATCCCTGAAGTGGGCCCTTTTTAGTTGTTCTGTGCATGTGTTTAATAAACCTTATTTTTTGTTGCTGTTTTCTTGATGATTGAGGTACTGGGAGTTGAACCCAGGGGTGCACCTTCCCCAAGCATCATCCCCAGCCCTTCCTTATTTTTTATTTTGAGACGGGATCCAGCTGAGTTGCTGAGGCTGGCCTGGAACTTGGCGATCCCCTTGCCTCAGCCTCCTGAGTCACTAGGATTACAGGTGTGTGGCACCACTCCTGGCTAATAAACTTGATTTTTTTGGAGCAGTTTTAGGTTCACAGAAGAATTAAGCAGAAAGCACAGAGTTCCCTTACACCCCCAGCCTCCACGTAAACCTCCCCCACTATCAGCACCCATGTTATCCACTGCACATTATCCTGGGCCCTTTATCATCCTAAATTCTAGGTTCTTCATCTTAAGGTGAAAAAGCAGCCACACACACTCAGAAGGCAGTCATAAGCAGGTGTCTCTGGATCGCAAAGCAGGCACTCGGTCAGTTTCAGATCAGTCCTTCTGTCTTGAAATCCTGGCATTTCTTACTCTGCCCTGTGGCTGGTGGCTGCTCAGAGCATCAAAGCTCACCTATGGGGATGGCCCTGCCCTGTCCATCTCTGTCTCAGAACCAATTCCAAGTTCCTGGGGCTGGAATTCTGATTGGCTGTGGCTGGATAAGGGGTTCAGTGGTACTGCATACTGAGATTTAGGGCAAGAAGTCACATAGGGTCATGGCTTCCCTGGGTCCTCACTCAGTGGACAGGAAAGAAAGGAAAACAGAAAAGGACAGTTTAGAGGTCATTATGCGCTGAGCAGATGTGTCATCAGCGTTCTGCTACTGTAACAAATGCCTGAAACAATCAACTTTAAAAGAGGAAAGGTTTATTCTGGATCACAGTTTTGAAGCTTTCAGTCCGTGGTCTGTTGACTGTTGCTTTTGGGTCTGTGGTGAGGCAGCACCTCAGGGTGGGAGCATGTGCTGGAGGAAGCTGCTCACCCCAGGCAACCAGGAAATAAGAAGAGAGGAAGAAGAGCTAGGGTCCCAGCAGCCCCTTTCAGGGCATGTCAGTGACTGAACTTCCTTTCTCTAGCTCCACCTCCTAAAGTCCCTGGCCTTTAGGAGTCCCAACAGCACCATGGACTGGGGACCAGGCCTTCAACTCATGGGCCTTTGGGGAACATTCCAGATCCAAACTATAGCAACACATAACTCAGAAGTTATACTGTGATATGTTGCAATCCTGTCCCACAAATTCCCTGAATCCTTTTCTCCATTGGCCTCAGAGTTTGCTGCCTGAAGTTCATCCCTGGGGCTCTGCTCTCCTCGCGTTCCCACTTTCTTGGGAAGATCATCCTCCCTGAGCTTTAGCACCAGCTGCAACCTGGCCCCTGCCCCTCACGTGTGTGTAGACCCACTGGAAGTACCACGTGCAGGGGCAAACGCCTCTCCTCTGAGACTCGGTCCCCACCTCCCGCCTCTGCGTAGGCTGCCAGGAAGCCATTTTACTCCTGCTTTCTGAGTGCTCCTGTCTAATGGGCCCTGTGGTTGTGACATTCTAACAAATAGCCACCTGGGAGCGAAGTTGGGCAGTTCAGGAGATGCACTGAGAACGCACAGTGACTCCTCTTTTGTATTTGAAAACCAAGGTAATTCATTAATCTTCCATCAAGGCGTCCTTTATAGTGGACCCTTCCATAAAAGTTGTGGAAACCGCACCTGGAATGGCATATTTAAACATTCTGATGTCTCTCTGTTGAATTTATGCATGCTTTCAAATGTTAGTCTTCAAGTTTTCCAAGAAAAGCAACAATTCTCTCTGAAATTGCCCATTATGTGAAATGCAGGTGATTACTGCTGATTCACATGGGCAGCGGCGCCCGTGTGGGGGGACCAGCCCTGGGTGCAGCACGTTGGCGTGCCTCGTCCAGGTTTATGTGATGTGCACAGCGGAAGGCGTTTTTGTGGCAGGCATCTTATATAATTCCAAACAATTTAATAGAAATGTAATTCGACTGGGAAAACGACAGTCTGTCGGCCCTTTCAGAGTGCAGATAATGTTCCAGATTAAAGGGCTGGAGCTTTGTTCATTACCGACAAATAACGTGAGCGTGTGAATTGCCGTTTTTCTTGCCGTTGGTCTCTTTTAGAAGTATGCCATTTTCCCATTATAATAATAGGCTACATTTTCTTAAAATCATTTGATTATGATTGGTCCTGTCTATTCAGTTTGCAAATAAAAAGCTTCTGCGGTGATAAACTAGCTGTTCCAAAACAGCCTCAATCTCTGCTTCTGCTTTTGAACCGACACAGGTCAGACTCTGCGAAAGGCTCAGAGAAGTCGGTCCTGCTCTCGGGAGAAAAAGGAGGTAAATGTGTCACCCATGAGGGCCAGGGGGAGGCCACCATGTTTGAAGGGACCTGGGGAGCGGGGTGGTTAATATCACACTGGGTTGTCCTCCTCTTTTCTTGCCAAGTTCCAAATTTGGGTCCTGGACCAAATTAGTGTTGGCAGCTAGACTTGTCAACCCGTGTCCCTCACAGCTCTAATGTTTCACTCCAGATTTCAGTGGATTAAAACATGCATTTGGTTTCCAGTTCTGAGTTGGCCATTTGGGCCTCCTGGGTGCTTGCACCGGTGGCCTGGCTCTGCTGGCCTTGGGGACCCCTACTGCATCTGCTCTTGCTGCTGTTTCCCCTGGGGGGCAGCCGGGGGTCCGGCAGGGTGTCTCCATTCTCTTCCACAGGTTCTCATCTCTACATGGTGCTTCTGGGTTTGGGGGCAGGAGAGTGGCAGCTGCAGGACCTCTCGGGCCCTAGGCCCACCTGGCACTGTGTCACTTAGGCCATTTTCTACAGTGAAAAGACATCTGTAAGGCTCAACTGGGCCCAGGAGCTTTGAAGCAATGCACAAGTTCAGCCCAGGTTCAAGGAGTGGGGGAAAACAAGAAAAGAGGGAACAGACAGAGGATAGGCCTCCCTCTTGGTGGAAAGAGCTGCGGAATATTGTGACTGTCTGGAAACCTGCCCCCACCCGAGCCTGTCTGCTCTGTGCCAGGCATCAGGGGATCTGGGATTCAGACGCCGTGTGCACTGTTTGGTTGGAAGAGAGGTGGAAGAGGGTTGTCACAGTAGGACGTGGAGAGCACCCCCGTGGAGGACAGAGAAAGCAGGACGGTCACCAGGCACTGGGTCCCCTAACTGCCAGCAGTACCAAGGAGGGTCTATGCAGCAAAGGGCACGTGCAGGCTGCCTCTTGAAGGACGACTAGGACTTTTCTAGGCCAAGGAAACAACACGGTCAAAGTCAGAGAGACATGAACAAGGAGTCGCGAGTTCACTGAGCCTCAGCTGGGGGGCAGCCATGGCAAGCCCAGAGGCCACCACAGGCCCTCGATCAAGTCCCAAGCTCATCCGGTTAGTCTTTATTTAGTGGTACCTGGGTGCAGGGGTGCAGGTGTGTGACATCATAATAAATGCCCACTGATCCTGAAACCCTCGCCACTTACCCTGACACTTGGTTGCGCAGTGATATCTTTCCAGGGACAAAGGGCATTCGTCAGGGTCAGCGGGGTCCCGGGGTTCAAAAATGACCAAAAGACTTGCTCTTTCTCTTTCTGTCTCTTGCTTTCCCCATTGCTCTCAGCCAGCCCCCAGGAGGTGTGCCGGGGTTGGGCTGCAGAGGCCTCGGTGCTTTGCTGGGACTGTCCCCCTCTGCTGTCTCAGCAGCTCTCCTTATTCAGCCCACCCCTGGGATTAGGGCTGGGAAGCTGCACGAGCGTTTTGCTATTGCTGAGCTCTCACTGTGACCCTGTGGGCATCTAGGACCTGAGCGAGGCTGGCGTTCCCACGCCCTCTGGCAAGGAGCAGCTATTGCTGCTCCTGCAAAGCCCGCTGGAGACTGAGGTGGGACCACGGATGAGCACAGGCCTGCAGCCGCCCTCCCTGAAGTGCCAGCCTCACCCAGGCCTGGAGTCACAGCGCATGGCGCCCCCTCCCGCTCCTCCACCTTGAGAAATTAGCTGGGCAGCCATGCCGCAGGGGGCCACGGGTGCTCCTCCCTCTCCTTGGCAGCAGGGCGCCCCTTGCACAGGTTGCCTGCGTCCGTTCAGATCATTCCTCTTCTAAAAAGTGCTGGAGAGGAAACAGAGTGAGGCCGCCTGTCTCAGGACCCCGGCTTAACCCTGAGCGGTTTGAGATGGCGTCTGGCCTTTGGAAAAAGAGGGTGCCGACTTCCTTAGCGGGTTTTCATTTGGTTAGAGAAACAAAAGGAAAAACGCCGAGTGGGCTGTCCCTCTGATCTGTCGCAGCAGGCCTCCCCTCCGCATCCTCCCTCACCTGTGAAATGTGGACCCTGGCCCTCTGTGTCACTCAGGACGCCAGGTGCAGATCAAGCCATGTCACCACGACAGGCAAGCAAGAGACAGCCCGTCTCCTTCCAGAGCTGGTCGGAACAAGCCGCTGGGGACCTGGTGTCCCGGGGGTGCTTGCGTGGCCAGCTCACGCCCTGGCGGGCGGGCACCTGGGGTTTCCACCCTGTGGTCGTGGCGGGACCTGGTGAGGGAGGTGGGAGGCTGCCCTCAGTGAGCTTGCCAGGCCAAACCCAGCCCAAACATGAGTCTGTCTGGCCCACTCCCTGTTACAGCTTTAAAAAATGAGGTGACCATGTTTAAACGTGGGTAGGTTTTACATGACAGGCCGTCCGTCTTCTGGTTTCTTTGGAAAAATAAGAAAATACTAAGTCCTTATTCCTAAAAAGTGTCAGTGGGCAATGGCCATGGTCACTATGGCTGCCCCTTTAGATAGGGTCCCCAGTTTGCTGTCCCTGCCCCTGTCACTTGATATTAAGCTAGTTCATAGCAACCACGTCACCACCCCTGGGCCCAGGGCTTCATGTCAGTGGTTCACAGATGCTACTCAGAATCACCTGGGAGCTTTTGAACATCCCGATGCCTTGGCTCTTTCCAAACTCCTCAGGGCAGAACCTCTGGGGATGAGGCCTTGATGTCAGAATTTTTTAATCCCCGAGAGGTGCCCAGGTTCCGGCATGGATGTGAACCAGTGCTTCCCGTGCATTAAGTGGCCCCTGGCTCTTGACCAGGGGCTTCTGTACACCATTGGCTGCCTGCCTGGCCCCCAGAACCCTCCTGCACCACCCCCTCACAGGTACCAAAACACTCAAATCAAAGAGGCCCCAGGCAGTGCCAGAGGAGGGAACGAAGACTTCCTGGAAGAGGCAACCCGAACGCGGCGTGGAAAGGGTTACAGTCACTTCTGAGAACAGCGTTGATGGTTGGCTTGAAGTCAGTAAATACTCCGAGTTCAGCTGGTAAAAATATTCTCTGCCTCGTCTGTAACAAGTATTCATGGTTCCTGCCTGTAGAGATTATATAGTGTTTATGGCCCTTGGTCATGAATTATTAATGCTTTTGAAATTGTGGTCATTGTAGTTTACTCAAAAATCATTAGGAAGCCAATTTATCATACAGCACTTAAAAAAAAAAAAAAAAGGAAAGAGTGAAAATCACAGAGGAGGTTCAAATCTTTATTCAGTCCAGTTCCCCAGGGTCCATGCTGGTGCCCAGGGCACTGTGCGCTCAGAGCCATGGAGGCCCCTGCCACGCTGTTGGTTAGTACCCTCCATGTGCCTAGAGGGCTGTTGTGCAGGTTCCTGGGTCAAGGAGATCAGCTGCAAATCCCATGGTACGACCTTGGACATGTCCCTCGGCCCCTGTGACCTCATGTGTGATGCCCTCTGTGGCGAGCTGGCATAGACGCTGAAGGCCGCAGTGTGTTGCAGTGCCCAGCACAGTGCTCGCCCGCCCTAAGCTGTCTGTAAATGTCAGAGCTACCTCATGTAGCGTGTCGGCAGTCCACAGAGAGTGACAGGGAGCAGGGGCGCAGGGTGCTTCTTCCTGCAGGGGCCCGCCTGGCTCCCACTGGACTTCAGGCAGACTCCTCCAGCCTTTCCGCTGGGTGTCCCCAGGCAAGTGGGCCCTGGGCAGGCTAGTCCCCAATGCCCATTCCTAACCACTCCGAGAGCCGCTTGTGATAATGGACTGCCATCTTTTGCAGTTGATTGGAGATGCCAAAAATGCGTTTGACAGTGGACTCATCTGCTGAGCTGGCTTTGTAAAGAATTACTGAAGTCATTTAACTCACCCACCGAGAAAACCTCAGACCTTCCCTTTGCATGCGCGTGCACACACATATGCCACTTCCTGTTATTAGCAGAGGCTTTGTTGCAAGGCTAGAGGCTCCCTTCATTTTTCCCAAGCAGAGGAGGAGACTGAGGTCTCAGGGGAACACAGCAAAGGAGAGACAGTGCTTCCAGGCACAAGGTTATCTGGACAATCACCTGAGAGCCGCTACAAGCGTGCCTCCATGCCTGCTCTGGTCGTGGCACCTTGCTGCTATTTGATACTCCTCTCTATTGTGGTCTTTATCTAGGAGTCCAGAGGCGAGAGGGAGAGTCTGATCACCTGGCTAATCAACCCTCAAGAATATTTGTCAAGGTGGGTGGGAACAGGGTGTAGTGAGCTCAGGGATGGAGAGCTTGCCTCACTGCATGAGACTAGGGTCCCATCCCCAGCACCACAAAAGAAAAAAAGGCATGGAGGGGTGATTGAGGTATTCAGTACTTCTGACACCAGCCCTCAGTTCCCCTCCTAGGCCACCACTGTAATCCCCTCTTGTACCCTTCCGGAAATACTCCACAGCTATCCAACTTTGCCAAGCATGTATGCTATCTCCTGGACCACCCAGCCTAGCCCCTCTTTGTCCAACTGTGCAGTGACACGTTTTGTTCCTGGATTATTATTATTTTTTAACACTTAATATATCTTGGAGAACATTCCCTAGCAGGTTGCATGGGCAGACCTCGTTCTTTTTATGACTCTATAGTATTTCATTGTGGATATACCAAAACATAGTCCTTAATACCAGTTGTGTGTGGAAATGCATGCCTGTAATCCCAGCACTCAGGCTGAGGCAGGAGGATCCCAAGTTAGAGACCAGCCTCGGCAACTTAATGAGATCCTGTCTCAAAAAAATAAATAAATAAAAAGTTCCGCAGATGTAGTTCAGTGGTAGAAAGACCCTGGGTTCAATAATTCCCAATACCAAAGAAAAAGAAAAAAAAGGAAGTAAACCATCCCAGTAGGGCCCAGAGAAGTGTCCTACTATCAAAGACATTAATATATGTGCAGAAAAATATGAATATTCATAGAGTGAGATGTATAAAGGTTATACATTTCATGTCAGTTCAGATGGGGGTTTGCTGCTAAATAATTGCATAATGCACCAGAAGGTCCTGGTTAATGAATATCGAGGCCATTTATAGTCTTGCTACCTAAAAATAGAGTATCCCAGAGCAGACATCTTTGTGCACACATGCAGAAATAGCCAAAGGTTAAATTTTTTTAAAAGTAGAATTAACGGATCAAAGGGTATATGCTTTATTGAAATCGATGTGTGCAATTCATCTCCTGATAGTGCACAAGAGGGGCAGAGCTTTTTGTTCCAGGCCACCTTGTAGAGTGCTGGTCAAGTTCAAGTGTGGCTGTCGCTGGCAGCAGGACACACAGTGGAACCTTGGGGCCATTCACTTGGGAAGCACTGGGGGCATGTCCAGCACCCCGATTTCTGAAAGCCATCTCCTAGGGCCCTTAGCATGGCGCACCCATCGTGGCTGCTGCAGGAGACCGGGGACGGGTGACCCTTCCTGTGACTACGAGCAGACAGCGGGCGCGGCTTCCCCTTCCTCACTCCAGTTCTCAGTGGCCTTGCAACCTCACCTCTGGGCAACCGGGAGCTGTCCCTCCCAGATCTCAGCTGCCTTTTTAAAGAAATCGGGTAGGCGGGGGTGCTGCTTAGTGACAGAGCATGCACTTACCTGGCACAAGGCCTTGGGCTCGTCCCCAGCACGACCTCCTGCAAAAAAGTTCCTAAAAGAAGGAAGAAGGAAACATAGGAGATGCAAGCTGATGATGCTGCATTACAAGAACCTGGGAGGGCAGCTGCACTTTTACCGGAACGAAACCCTCTAGTTCATATTTCTGGGCAGACAAGAGCCAAGACTGTTTAGGGTCGACTGCAGGTGCGTTCCCAGTCGTCTGTCAGCCTTCCTGCTCCTTGAGGTCTTGGTCTCTGTGGCTTTGAGAACTCAGAGTGGGGCCCCTGCAACACTGACCATTGCGATCCATGCAGGGCAGGTCACTCACCCAGCAGGTTAGAAGCAGGACAGTACGGCTGAACCTGTGGGCCCTGGAACCAAACAGTCACACAGGCAAGTGAAGTAACCTCCCCGTGACTCAACTTCCCCTTCTCGAGTGTAGGGATGACAGGGAACTGTGGCACGGCACTGAGGTGAGGAGTCAGTGAGTTCCTGTGGGCCAAGTGCCTAGAACACAGCCAGGCACATGTTAGTGTTGCCAAAAGCTCGGTCCTTGTCCCTGATGCCAGTCCAATAACAAGGACATGGTTTTGAGAAAAAGGAAAAAGTTTTATTGCTTTGCTAGCAAAGGATAAACACGGGTCTCCTGTCCCAGAGGCTGTGATTCTGCCCATCAGAAGGAACAGGGGGCTTTTAAAGAGGCGACTCAAAGACTCCATTCCACGTCTTCTCTGTCTGGAGTTGTAATTTGCTTGTTAATGTGGGAGACAATCATTTCTGAGACCTTCTGGTGCCAACCCCAAAGCCTGGATTACTTCCTTCCTGTGGTGGGCGTGTGCTCAGGGACAGAACTCTGCCTAGGATGGGGAAGAAAGATCATCCCTTTTCCCCTGAGATTAGGGAGGGGAGAGATGAGGGAGGAGCAGGGAGAGAGGAAGAGAAAGAAACACGTCCATTTTAAAAATAAGTCACAGTGGCCGAGCAACAAGGGCCGTACTCAAAGCACAAAGTGGACACTGTTACACGCAACTCAGTAAATGTTGAGGATTATAATTTAGGACTGGCAGGAACAGTGGCTTTGTTGGAAAAGCTAATCCCTTCGTAGACAAGAGGTGGAGGAAAAGTCTTGCCAGGAAAGAGCAGAACCCAGTTCGGGCCAGCGTTCCTCACTCAGTACCATCTGAGCATGGCATGTGCCAGGCACAGTGACGCATACCTGCAATCCCAGCAGTTCGGGACGCTGAGGCAGGAGGATCTGGAGTTCAAAGCCAGCCTTAGCAACTCAGCAAGACCCTAAGCAACTCAGTGAGACCCTGTCTCTAAATAAAATATAAAAAGAGCTGGGGATGTGGCTCAGTGGGTAAGCACCCCGGGTTCAATCCCTGGTACCAAAAAGGAAAAGAGAGAAAAGAATGGCATGAAATCAGTCCCCTTGGGAATGACCTTGCATCTGAATCAGCCACCTGCCCCAGACCCTCGCAAGCAGGGAAGGAGTTGCTGGAGACACGTACGCAAACACAGCACCCGAACCCCAGTTTAACAATAGCAAGTCCAAGGCTTGAACCTGGAGAAGCAAAGAGAATCAATTTCTGATAAAGTGCCAGGAAGGAGATTGACATGTCTAAAGCCTTCCTGGCATCAGCTTAGCTTCCAGCACAAGATTAAACTCTAGGAAAAGCCCATCAGAGAGCTGCAGTTTGACCAGAAGGAGATAATGTTGACAGCTCCCCTTTCCCAGCCTGCGCGAGAAGCAACGTGCCCTTCAACAGAGCAGCCTCAGAGTTGGCGCTGTCCTCAGATCACAGGCATGAAATTGCCTTCAAAGTGTCTCCCGTCACCTCCTCCCTACCCTCGGGGAAATCAGTTTATGGAACATGGAATTTGATCAGAAAAGAGAGTGGGACGATGTGAGGAAAGGAGGTGCCCGCCAGTGACCCTGGACGGGGCGGCTCCAGCTTGCAAGCAGTCCTGGGAGGGCCGTCCTTGTCTCGGGATGCCTCCGAGGAGCAGGGCAGGGGCCTCGAGCATGCCAGGCCACGGAGACCCCAGTGCTGCTGCTGTCGCTGAGCGTGAGGACCCTACTCTCTCCTCTAAGGGCCTGTGTTTCCTCAGGCCTGGCGGTTCTGACTTCAACTCCACTGGGGTCCATGGGCCAGGTCTCCCAGACTCTGCTCGAATGATAGAAGCCCTCCTGAAGCCAGCTTCAGTGCAAAAGGGTTTGTTGCCTAGGGTGGACAGCAGCAGGCATGGCTGTACCCAGGTGTTCTGGTCCAGCCCCTCTGCACTTGGCTGTCCTGCACCATGGGTCCATTCTCCAGCAGACGTTCAGTGGCAAGATGGCTGCCAGCTCCCGGGGCAGCTGCCTGGAGGTCAGATAGCACCGGGAGGAAGCACAGGTGCTGGAGCCGGGCAGCCTGGGGATGATCCCAGCCCATCACTTACCCGGGTGGTAACCCCTGAGCCTCAGTTTCTGTATAGGGAGGGTGGGGACAACAAAAGCACCTAGCTCCTCTGTCACGGGCGGGCGGTTAGAAGAGCGCCTGTCACATGGTAGCCCAGAATAAGCCAGAGGTGCTTTTCCCCCCCTCCTTCCCTCCTCCGCCCGACGTTACCATGATGCAGCGACTCCTGCAAAGGAGAGCGTCTGTCTCTCCAAGGGGAGCAGCTCAGTCAAGTCCCCAGATGAGAGGGGACACCATCCCCTAGCTCGACACTGTCCTGGGGATATTACCACGGTCAGAAGGGGGCATCTTACCAAAGGAGAATGTGGAGGCAGAGAAGGGGGAAAGGGTGGTGGGCAGGCAAAACCAGGTCTACTCCATGGCCTCTGTGGTGGGAATCGGAAAGCCTAGACAGCACTGTTATTCAAAGTGGCTTTCACCTGTAACCCCAGTGACTCAGGAGGCTGAGGCAGGAGGATCACAAGTTCAAGGCCAGCCTCAGCAACTTAGCAAGGCCCTAAGTATCTTAGTGAGACCCTGTCTAAAAATAAAACATAAAAAGTACTGGGGATGTGGCTTAGTAGTTAAGCACCCCTGGGTTCAATCCCTAGTACCTAAAAAAATAAAAAAAAAAAAAACAAGTAGCTTTCCTGTGTATTGTCTTATTTTAGGCTCAGAGCACTGAGCAACCTGCCCTGAGTAACACAGCATGTACAAAGAGGTGAGAGCACGGATCAGCTTGAGGGGCAGCTGGGGGACCCAGGCGGCTCCTGCACCATTCCGACGCGCACTCATCCCCACCCCGGTGCCTTGGAATGAACCCAGGGCCACGCTTCCTCTGAGCTATACCTCCAGCCCTTTTTCTTTATTTTGAGACAGGGTCTCACTAAGTTGCCCAAGCTGGCCTCTAATTTGTACTCCTCCTGCCTCAGCCTCCCAAGTAGCAGGGAGTACAGGCCTGCGCCACTGTGCCTGGATGCCCAGTTCTTCCTCAGTAAAAGACAGCTTAGCAGCCCTTGCTCCCTGCTACTGGGAGAGCTCAGCCGGGTGGAAGGGGGACACGCACCACGCCCAGCCTCGCCTTGGACACAGCGGCTCCCCTCAGCCACTCCTCTCCAGGCCCCTGCTAGGAAGGGCCCTCCTCTGACCACAGGGCTGGGCGCGTGAACAGGAAGGAAGAGGTGATGGTGGCCAGATAAGGAAGCCTCGTTTCTCCATGGGACAAGTGCAGTTCTCAGCTTCCCAGCTAAGTGGCAGTGGCTGGCTTCTGGGTAGAGGTCACAGAGTCTGTTGGCTCCCTCCCTGTCCTCACTACGTAAGGTCTCCCTGGATCCTCGGGGTTGGTTCCAGGACCCTCGTGAATCTCAGTCCCCCAACGCCCTGGTTCCTTCTGTGAGACGGTGCTGGGTTGAGCCAACTCATGTTCATCCTCTAGGATACCTGGATCCCCTCTGGGTTGCGTCTGCTGCTTGAGGCAGCGTCGATGCCGTGCCAGTCCCTCCTGCTGCGCCGTTTAGGGAATAAGACAGGACAGTCTGTACAGAATTCAGCACGGGTGGATCAATAGATGCAGAAGTCACAGGTATGGAGATCTGACTTTGAATCAGAACAGAGCCATGCAATGAGCTCAGGAGGGTCCAGCTAAGTTCTGCACCCTTTCCTCAGGGTGACTACCTTGGCACATGTAAAAAACACATGCAGAGCCGGGCCTGGTGGTGCTCATCTATAATCCCAGCAACTTGGGAGGCTGAGGCAGGAGGATGGCAAGTTCAAGGCCAGCCTCAACAATTTAGTGAGGTTCTAGGCAACTTAGTGAGACTCTGTCTCAAAATAAATAAATAAAAATGGCTGAGGATGTGGCTCAGTGGTAAAGCACCCCTGGGTTAAATCCTCAGTATTAAAAAAGAAAAAAAAAATGTAAAAACTTGAATTCTTTCAAAAAATATTCTCTGGGTCACTTGTATTTGGTTGATGACCTGGGAGATGGCTCGTCCCTGAAGAGATAGAACAGCAGGGTGGTCCAGGGCCCGGGTCTGGGTTGGACTGCCCCAGTTCGCATTCTGCCTGTACCGCTTAAGGATAGTGTGGCTTCTGGAAAATTATAAAACTTCTTTTTTCTCCATATTTATTATATATTCACTTATTTAAAAAATTATTTTCATACATGTATACAGAGTAATAATGTCTGTCTCAATCTAACCGTCCTTCCCATCCCCACTGCCCCACCCCTCCCCTCACTCCCCTCTGCTTAATCCAAAGTTTCTTCCTTCTTCCCTACCCATGCCCCATCATGGATCAGCATCCACTTACCAGAGAAAACATTCAACCTGTGGTTTATGGGGATTGGCTTATTTCACTTAGCATGATATTCTCTAGTTCCATCCATTTACCTGCAAATGCCATAATTTCATTCTTCTTTAAGGTTGAGTAATATTCCATAGTGTATATGTACCACATTTTCTTTATCCATTCATCTGTTGAAGGGCACCTAGGTTGGTTCCATAGTTTAGCTACTGTGAGTTGAGCTGCTATAAACATTGATGTAGCTGTGTCACTGTAATAATACACTGATTTTGGAGCTGGGGATATAGCTCAGTTGGTAGAGTGCTTGCCTTGCAAGCACAAGGCCCTGGGTTCAATCCCCAGCACCACCAAAAACTAATAATAATAATCATACACTGATTTTAAGTCCTTTGAGTATAAAGGAAAATCATAAAACTTCTGTGCCTCAGTTTCCTCATCTGCAAAATGGAACTGAAAACAATCTCTCCTTTTGGGGTTGTTGAAGGAGTCCAAGGAATGACACATGTAAATACTCAGAACCACGCCTGCAGGTGGTGTGGGCTTGCTGTTATTCCATCTGTCCGCCAGATCCTTCCTGCTCCATGAGCTGGGGTGGCTGGGGTCAGGGCAGAGGCCGCAGAGGTGTACTTGACACCCACAGCACCCACCCCAGTGGGTTCATTAGATGTTCATAATCTCTTTCTGATTTCGGGGCTAGTGCATGCCAATCATAGTGAAATTAGAAAATACAGAAAGGTACACAAATCCCCCCTTGTTCTAGAACATCACTGTTACTTGTTTATTGCCTTCTCACCTTTTCCCTATATAATTACATATATTTCAGAGTTAGAATCATCATTTAATTAGGGACCATTAGTACTTTCCATTATTCTCTTTATTTACTGAGGTATAACTTATATATAATGAAGTAGACAATCTCAGGTGTATAGTTTCATGAACTTTTATGCAGGAACCCACCTGTGCTAATCCTCCCCACGTGAGGAATAGGAGCGTTCCTGGTGCCCTGGGAGACTCCCGCACAGCCCCTCCCAAGGAGCATGCCTCTCAAAAGTAACCATGATCTTGACTCTAACAGCATACATTCTGCCTGTAATAAACTTCATGCAAGTGGAATTACAGTGTAAGTACTTTTTATGTCTTTTTTCCCTGCTAAATGTATCCGTGAGATTCATTCTTTTTTGTTTTGTTTTGTTTTATTCTAACATTGTTTTAATCAAGTAATGTAGCTGCTTGAAACAGGGTATTTTAAGACAGTTCAGAACCCTAGTCCCTTCTCTGTCATTGTGTAGATCTTCAGTTATTCTTAGGAAAAATCAAATTACAAAACAATTTGAGTTCATTGTCATCATTTTATAATAAATTTGTACAATAAGTTAAAATGCCCCATCAAATTCTCCCTCACTCTCATTCCCCTCCCCAGAAATAGCCACTATTAATTGGATATTCATTTTTCTAGAGCTTTCTCTATTTATGCACCTCTATTTATCATTTTAGTTCGGAGTGCGTTTGGTTTCAAATAACACAGCAAACACCACGCGCGGTGGCCTGCATCGGGAGCAGCAGTGTTTTTCTGTGAAGGGCAGATAGTAAACACTGTCGTCTTGCAGGCTGTGCAGTCTGTCACGACCGCTCACTTCTGCCATTGAATGTGAAGCAGCCAGAGTTGATGTGTAAATGAGTGAGCGTGGCTGTGTTCCAATAAAACTTTATTTAAAAAATGTCTGGCCACATTTCACCTAGGATTGTGATTTGTTGACCCTTCACCTAAATAATAGGATTTGTTTGGTTTATGTGGCAAGAAGTCTGTGAATAACCTTATGAGAAAATCTTAATTTATACCTCGACCAAAAATATTTGGGAAAGCCAAAACTTTGCCAGTTGTACGAATGGCCTTTCGCGTTTCATTCCTAGCTGTCCCGATTCCTGTGTTGTGGGTCAATGCCTCCGCCTGATCTTTCACATCACCAATTTTCTATCTGTCTCTTCAGTCTTTCCTTCAGCATCTTCTGATTTTTCTCATGTTGATGATCAGGACTTTTCCTTGTGATTTCTAGTCGATTCTCTTCCGTAGCAGACTGTTCTCTCGGTGGTTGCGAAGCCCCTTCATATCCCTCTGACACTACCGAGTACATTTTGAATGTCTCTGCTCGCCTCATTCTCCGTTCTTTGGTGGTCTTTGTTTGCTTTGTCTGGTGTTTTGTGGTGCTGGGGGTCAAACCTGGGCCTTGTACAGGTCAGACAGACCCTCTACCACTGAGCCACATCCCAGTCCTGGGCCGTTGTTTCTTATTAAATTGGCCCCTCTCTCCTTGGGTGGGCTTTCCTGGAGCCTTGGTGGTCTGTGGAAGGCGTCCTAGGTCCTGAGATGGCCTGCTTCCCTCCTCTTCTTTCCTCCTATTGGTTCTTTTTAGTCAGGCATGGCAGTAGACTCCATTTCGATATAGATATATGGTATGGAGTGTCTCTTATTCTAGTCGGGCCCCCCTTCTGGTGGATGAACGAGGTGGTGGGACTCCCTGGGGGTACACTTCTTCTTCACCTAGTTTGCCACCGGCAATTGTGGGCAGAGGGGCAGAACTTAACGTAAGAGCATGGTGGTGGTGGCCTGTCTTCTGAACACAGGGACTCCCTTTTCCTTCCGTGACCTGTCTTTCCGTCCCAGTGGCCACTGTCATGGCTCCCAGAGGCTGGTGGATCAAGGGTCACTCTGGCCTCCTTGTAGGCAGGCAGTCTCCGGCCCTCTGCCTGGGCCTCCCCCACCCCCAGCACGTGCCGCCCAGCTTGGAGCCCCCAGGCCCCCGCTCTGGCCCCTTTTGGCTTGTGCGTTGGCCAGTGTTCTTTCTGCTAATCCAGTTCTGCCTGCCTGCCATTCTCGGGGGTTTCTCAACATCTTTAATCTGCCAGTGGCCCCTCCTCGTCTTCTTGGCTGTCATTCCTGAGGACCTGGTGGGAGACCGACATGCATATTGTTCTTGGACTGCCCGGCTCGATCCCTCCTCAAGGTGTTGTAGAGTTTTCACCTTCCTCGTCACCTGCATCTGGAAAAGTTCGTTTCTCTCTAAAATGAGACTGTCTGAGAACCAAACGGAACATTCCAGTTATGCACTGATCTGACCGCGGGGTCGGGTGTACTGCCTAATGAGAACGGGGTTCGGAATCTCCTTTGCTCTGTGCTACCATGGTCGTCCCTGCACCTCTAAGCCTTGGTATCCTCCCCTGTCCAGTGGGGATGAGAACAATAGTGCCACCTCGCCGGGTAGATGAGAGGGTCAACTGAAACGGTGGAGGGGGGGCGCCAGCACACAGCGGGTGCCGACGCTTGTTGGTGCCCTCCTCTCCTGGTCCAGGTGTGCACGTCTAACCCACCATCCCGTGTGCTGTGGGTGGGGTTTGGGCAGCCGCCATGCTGTCAGCCACACTGAGCCCCGAGCCAACAGCTGTGTCTTGTGAACGTTCCTCAAGCCACACTTCCCACGGGGCCTCTCCTTGTCTAACTTCACCTCGACCAGGATGCACTTTATCAGCCTTTACTTGGTTTATCTTTAGCCCATGGAAACTGATCTGAACTCAGATTCCGTCATCCAGTTTTTCCGTGTTTCTCCATCTGAATGTCATCCGCACACTTAATAAACAGCCTTTAACAGCCATTGATAAAATTATGGCCTGGGATAGGACCAAGGACAAAACCCATGACATGCCACCCTTCCCAGGAAGAGTAATTTAGATGACTGGGTAAGATGATTAATTTGCCAAGTTCCTGTAATAGCATGTCCTTGTGGCTTGATTATAATAATAATATTAGCAACCACGTATCGGGTGTTATTTACCAGGCCCAGGCACCGAGGTAACCATTTTTTATGTATTACTTTTATTCCTTACAGCAGCTCTGCAAGGTATTTGTATTACTTAGGACTTGGTTAAAAAAACAAACTCGACCTAGCAGCAGCAGAAGGGAACAGTGTTACTCCATCATGAGGCTCTGAGAGGGAGGAGCTGCTTCCAAGGAGCCAAGGGCAGCGACACATCCTGGTGTCAGGAGCAGAGGCAGCCCCCCAGGTCCCAGGAAGCCTCTTTCGGCTCTTACCTTTATAGCTGCTTCTGTGTCAGTCTTCTTCCTTGGTACAAACCAGCTTTCTCTCTTTTAATCAATCTCTCCCTCTCTCTCTCTGTCTGTACTAGGACTGAACCAAGGGACACTCTACCCCTGAGCTGTATCTCTAGCCCTTTTTATTTTATTTCATTTTTATTTTTTATTTTTGAGACTGGGTCTCATTGACTTACTGAGGCTGGTTTCAAACTTGGGATCCTCCTGCCTCGGCCTCCTGAGTCCCTGGCAGTGCCAGCTTGTGCCTCCATGCCCAGCCCTGCTTTCTCTTTTTCTCAGTTCACCTGGCAGAGAAGAGTCCCCACCAGTGACCCCTAAATTCACTCACCCCTTTCAGGAGAGTAGCCAGATCCTCTGTCAATCTCTTAATCCACGTTCTCCAGGACCTGGTTCAGCTAGCCGTGACTAAGTGGCAAGGTGGCTCTGTCCCGACCTAGTGACCAGGCATCTCAGTGCTGTGACCTGCTGGCTAATAGGGCAGGGTGACATGAGAGGCTGGCTGCATACTTTACAAATGGCCACACAGCCAGTAAGAGAGGAGCCAGGACCTGATCCCATGGCCACACAGCCAGTAAGAGAGGAGCCAGGACCTGATCCCATTCTGTCTGCTGCTAAAGCTCATGTTCTTAAAGATCTGCTCCTTGCACTGGGCCACACTGTCCCAGACTGGCTCTGATTGTGAGGTCAGTGAGGACTGGCCACTGACAGGCCAGGGACCTACCGTGTGTCATCACTGTGGTTCAGTCCCCGGCCAAGGCACAGAGGTCCTTGGTGGTTGTTTATTTCTTTGATGACTCAGTTGACGTCTTATGTCAGACTCGCCACTTCATGGAGGGATCTGACCCTCCACAGGGATAGACCCTGGATTCCTGTGAAGCTGGGTTCAAGTTCTGGCTCTGCCACTTCCATTGGATGACCCTCTGCGCCTCGACTTCCTTAACTGTAAAATGAGGCAGTGACAGTGGCTACGCTGCCAGTCGTTGGAATGATTTAATGAGATAATATGTGCACACCACCTCAGCGCATTTGATCCCGTAGCAGATTCTCGAGGGGGTAGCGGTGGAAAATGGCCAGGAGTCCAGAGGAGAAGGCCTTCAGCTCAGCCAACAGGACGGGAGCGGGAGGGGTAGGCCGAGGTTTCGGGTGTGACTTTGAATCTCGGTGGGAGGCCTGGGTGGAGCCCAGAGGATGAACCCAGGAGGAGCCTGAGGTGCACAGCGGCTGTGACAGGAGAGGGCATGGCCAACGGTCGGGGGCGGCGTGGCCAAACTTCATGGAATAGGCACGTGGCTCGGCTCGTTCGTTCAGGAACTCGGGCATTTTCAAGTACCTGCAGTGCACCGTGCTGGCCTGGGCTGGAGATCCTCAGTGGACAGAACAAAGCCACCCATCATGGACTGTGTCCTCATGGTTGGAGGCAGACTTGGCAAAGAAGTAAAATACGAAGCGGGTCCGAGAAAACAGTGAGGCAGGGTCGGCCCAGGCAGGGTGCTGGGGCCCTGGGAAGGCCCCTGAGAGGTGAGCAGAGAGGAAGTGGGGGAGCCCTCCCAGCCGGGGACAGGAGGTGTGGCGCCTGGGGGCAGGACCTTGAGGGGCCAAGCAGAGGGACCTGGGCAGGGTTGAGGGACTGGGACGGGTCAAGGTCAGGTCAAGGCCCGTGGTAGGGGTATGGGCTTTTACTGGAGTGAGGTGGGAGCCACCTCGAAAGTAAAGCCTGACCGCTTCTTACACGCTGTGCTCCCAGTGTGGAAAATGGGCCTCCGGGGCCCTGGTGGCGTGGCCCAGGGACAGCCGCAGAGGTGCTGAGACGGGTCCTCCAAAGTCAGGCCATGCGGCTTTGTGGCGGGTGGGTGTGGCCGGGAGAGGAAGCCAGGAGCCCAGAAGGACTTGCGGTTTGGGCCTGAGTGACAGAAAGATGACTGTCGCGTATCCAGAGTGGGGCAGAGCGGGAGCAGGCTTGGGGGTGACCAGGAGTGCACAGCTCGCAGGGCCTCGGAGCAGGGCTGTGGGCGTCTGGAGTTCAGAGGGAGGTGCTGGAGGCCGAGCCCGCCTGCTGCGTGGAACCCTGACGATCTTTTCCTTTTTCTTTTTGGCACCGGCGTTACTGAAAGCTCGGTGCTTGTCGGCAGTGCCAATCCAGTAACAAGGACCCAGTTCGGAGAACAAGGAAGAATGTGTATTGTTTTACTAGCAAAGGAGAAACACAGGGACTCCTGTCCCAGAGGCAGCGACTGCCCGTCAGCAGGAACAGGGGCTTCTAAAGAGGCGACTCAACGTCTCCATTCCTCACGTTCTCTGCTGGAGTTGATTCACTTGTTAGTGTGGGAGACGGTCACTTCTGAGATCTTCTGGTGCCATCCCCAAAGTCTGGGTTACTTCGTTCCTGTGGTGGGTGCGCACTCAGAGACAATAACTCTCTCTAGGATGGGGAAGAAAGAACCCTGTTTCCCTCAAGATTAGGGAGGAGCAGAGAGAGAGGAAGAGAAACAAGTCCATTTTAAAAATAAATTGCTGTGGCTGAGCAGCCAGGGTTATATTCAGAGCATAAAGTGGACACTGGTACACCTTCTCTCCCCGACCCCTGGCCTAGAGTAGCTGTTGCCGTTGGAGCAGCTTGGCATGCCTCCTTCCAGACCTTTCTGCCTGCACGTGCACATACCTGAGTACACCCTCAGAATACGCTGAGGAGCCGGCTGCCGTGGTGCTCACCTATGCACCCAGCATTTCTGGAGGCTGAGGCAGGAGAATCACAAGTTCCAGCCCAGTCTCAGCAATTTAGCAAGGCCCTAAGCAACACAGGGAGACTCTGTCTTAAAATAAAAAATGGAAAGGGCTGGGAGTGTGGCTCGGAGGTAGAACACCCATGGTTCAGTTCCCAGAGCTGCAAAAAATAAAAGTGGCATCTTGGGGGGCTCGTGGGATTTTCTTACCATCGTTGGTGTCGCATTGGATGCATCGTTTTGCGGTGCGCTTCTAACTTGCCCGTCCCTTGGGGTACACGTCCTGGGTCTGGAGGCCCACGCCTGGGGTCATCCGGCTCTTTGGGTTTTGTGTGTTTGAAGGAGGGCCCACGGTTCCAGAGGTCTCAGTCCGTGGCCCGCCCCGTTGCTCTGCGCCTGAGGTAGGCAGAGCCTGCTGGCAGAAGGCAAGGTGGAGGAGGGCTGTCAGCTCCCGGCAGCCTGGAGGCAGAGCCGGCCTCGTGGGTAGCCTGCCGCAGCCTCCGGTGGTGTGGACAGGCCTCAGGACAGCTCGCTGGCTGGGGCTTCCACCTGGTACTTTCTCTGGGTTGGACCTCGGGGTGCCGTGGCCAGTGCCAAGTAGACGGAGGCCGCGCATGCTGGTTTAGTGTCTGACCTCGTGCTCCCCAGGTGCCCCGTCAGCTTGCTGGCCCAGCCACGCAGGCCTCAGAAGGAAGAAACCCCAGAGGCCTGCGGCTTAGAGTCAGGCCCTGTGACGGGCTGCGGGCTGGAGGGCGCAGGCGGGAGGCAAGGGGCCGCTGTTCTCTTAAGAACACGCCTTGGGAGGACGCAGCCCCCTGGCTGGGGAGACCCTGCCAGCCCCCTTCCCTCCTGAAACAGCAGCACAAACGACGAGCCCTCCCCCGCTCTGCACGCCTGGCTTCTCCTGCCGGCCATTGCTGTTCCGAGGCCTCCTCGCCAGCTTCAAGGCTCCTCCTGACACGTACCCGTAGTGACATTCTAAAATGTGATTTCGATTCGAGTAGACCAGCTCCTCTGTCACTGGCCCTAGTTCCCTGTTGACGTTCTGGATTCTGCCTTCTGCCTCCCTCCTGATGCCACTCCTTGTCTGCCACCCGTGGTGACGCTTTGAAGGGCTGGTGTGCCACCGAGGTGTGATTGTCGCAGCCCAGCCGCCTGTTCGAGGGTACGGGAGCGTTCCCTCTCCTCGAGCAGACTCAGTCCCACACCCAGCTGCTCCCCAGACAGTTGGCTCAGCCGCTTCCTGCATGGGAAAGGAAAGTTACTATCCTTCAAAAGTAAAGTGATGTCACTCTTTCCTTTGCCTGGATTTCAGGTGGGCGTTAACTTTGTGATGTTAAATGGTTCCCGGGTTAGCTCAGGGAGCTGGGGTCAACTCGATTCAAATTGCATGGTATTTAGAAACAATTAAATGTTTCTAATCTGCATCATCTCAGGCACTAACATTTAGGGAGCATGTATCCTGTGACAGCATTGTGAGCAATTTATATTTATATGGTGGATGCTTTTAACCATCTCGTTTTCTCATATTTTTTTATTGATTCATAATTCACAAAACAAAATGCCCCATTTTAAAGTGTCCAAGTCAGTGTGTTTGGTGTTGCCTGCTCTGCTGCCGTGGCAACCAACTGATCCCTGAGCAGGTATGTCCCTCCCCTTCCTTCCTTCCCATCCCTGGTAACCCGTACTTCCCTTTCTGTCTCTGTGGATTTCCTCTTCTAGATGTTTTATATAAATGGAGTCATATAATATGGCCTTCTGTGGCTGGCTTCTGTCACTTCGTATAACGTAGTCAGGTTCGTCCACGTTGGGCCCTGTATCGGTGCTTCATTCCTTCCGAGGACTGCTAGGTCGGGGTGTGGCTGGCCCCACTGAGACTTGACCTCCAGTGGAGCAGTACTGTGAAGCGTCGGGATGTGCGGGATCCACGCTTGTGAAGAGATCGCTATGATCCCCTTGAGAGTAACTTCGAGGCTCTAGAGTAGGTTGTCACAAAGCAAAGTTTGGCTTCCTCCGCTTTGCCTTGCGTCCCCTCTCTGTGTGGTCACTCTTCTACACAAGCTCACTTGCTTTTCTGCTCTTCCCATGAGACCCTCACCAGAAGCTGAGCAGGTGCTGGGGTCGTTCTCGTGGATCTCTGGACTCATGAGCCAGAATAAATTTCTTATTTTCTTGTAGCAACAGAAAATGATTTAAGATGATACCCAAAAAATATTCCATTTGGGTTAGTCAGCTTTTCATTGCTGTGACCAAAATATCTAACAAGAGCAACTTAGAGGAGTTTTATTTTGGCCCACAGGTTCAGAGGTCGAGTCCATGGTCAGTCAACTCCATTCCTCTGGGCCTGAGGTGAGGCAGGACATCATGGCAGAAGGGCATGGCAGAGGTAAACTCAGCTATGGCAGCCAGGAAGCAGAGAAAGAGGGAGAAAGAGTTAGGAAAGGACCAGGGACAAGATACAGTCCCCAAGTGACCCTCAGTGACCTGCTCCCTCCAGCCATGCCCAACCTGCCTACAGTTTGAAGGCAGGATTCTGCTCCTTGTGTTCTCTCTCGCTCCTCCCTGGGCTCTATTCAGCTATCGGTGGATTAATCCACTGCTGAGTCAGAGCCCTGGTGACCCAGTCACCTCTGAAAGCCCCGTCTCTGAGCTTGGTGACTTGGGAGGACGTTCCAGACCAAACCTGGCAGCATTGTGAGAGTGCGCCACATCCTGCCTACGTCTCAATCCGCTCACGGACACGTGGGTTGCTTCCATTTGGGGACTGTTTTTTGCTGTGACACTGCCCTAGTTTTGACGGCGTGAGTTCCGTTTCCACTGCCCACTGGAGATTCTTGGGCCGAGAGACCAAGAAGTCTGTGGCTTGTTCTTTTACTTTTTTCCTGGTACCAGGGATCAAGCCAGGGATCGAGCCACATCCAGCCCTTTCTGTTTTATTTAGATAGTGAGCTTCGAGCTAAGTTGCCGAGAGCCTCGCTACGTTGCTGAGGCTGAGCGGCAGGGATGGCAGGCGTGGGCCACCACACCTGACTTTTGTCCTTCCACTGTGAGGAACACACACCGGAGAGGACACACGCTGCTGGGGGGTGGAAGGCCTCCTCCTGGAAACAGCCCCCAAGCCTGGGTCTGCACCAGCCCCTCTCTGCGGTCGCTGTTCCTAAAGGACCTCCACGGCCCAGAGTCCTGATCCCCACTCGCCTCCTCGGCTGTCACAGGAAGACCCAGTCCTTTGGGACCTGTGTCGCACACCTCCATGGTGACCCCATTGCAGAGGAAAAGCGGGTGCTGAGACTCTCCTGTTTGGGGACTCAAGGCTGTCCTGCTTGATTCAGGGCCACTGTGTCCAACCCTGGCCGAGTCGGACTTGTCCAGGAAGTTCAGAGTGCCCTTGAGCTCGGCCTTTGCTGTGACAGGTCTCAGCCCTGCCCTAGGAACTCTGGTCAAGGAAGAGACGTGCGTGCAAAAGGTGTGTGAGGGACGGGTCTTGGGATGACACCCGTCAGGCGAGGGCAGCCGTGCTGGCCACGGAGGAGTTGGCCAGGCCTGATGCCTGGAGGGTCCCACGGATCCTGGGTGGGTGGGCGGCACTTCAGAGATATCCCTGTGGAGGCGAGGAGCCTGAGTCTTTCCACCCTTGACCTCAGCCTGTGGCAGAGGGGGCACGACCTTGGACAAGGTGGTCTCTTCCTGGAGAGGGACCCAAGTGCAAGCCACCAGCCGCAGCGTTCCCAGCTGCTGGGCCCAACCAAGCGCCCATGGAGCACAGCCCGGGCATCTCCGCGTGCCGCGGGCAGGTGCTCCAGCAGATCGCGGTCTGTGGGAGTGCAGCGAGGCCGCTGCCCCAGCCCCAGGAACGCATCCTGACGGAGCAGAGCCAGCTGCCAGCCCACGCGGTTTCTCCTGCCCCTCAGTTGCTCAGTGCACAGGCCTGCGCTCGCCCGCCCTCCCTCTCCACGCAGGCCACCCTTGGCCCAGCAGACGCACAGGCGGGAAGCCCACTGGCTCCCCTATCCAGCCCCGCACCAGACCCTGATGCCCCCTCCGACCTGCAGCAACCTTGCACCCTCCCCCTGCGGCCCTGGGCCACCTCGACCCTCAGAGCAGCCCTGCCCTGACTCCACAGTGGCCCCGCCTGGCCGTGTGGCTCTCCTGTCTGGCCCCGCTTGGCCCACACCACACCCTGCTCCCTGTTACCTGGCTGAGCCGCTTGGGCTCCTGTCCCTCCTCCGCCCCCCTACGCCTGCTCTTCCCTCAGATTTCACCTCTGTGTTCTCAACAGTGAAGTTTCCCAAGTCCCTGGCCGGGTCACATCCCTTTCCAGTCCACTGCGGGGCCACCCTCCACCACAGCAACCACGTGTGCGCTGCGGGATTGTCTCAGATCTGCCCTCCTTACAAGGCTCCAGGGTCAGCGACGTGCCCTGGCTGGAACAGAGCGGCTCCGTGAGCCTGCAGGAAGGCGAGGGAAGGACAGGAAGACCTGCGCAGTCAGGGAGGGGTGGTGTGAGGGGCTGCGCTCCCTGGTGCTTCTGAATTCTCAGATCAACATTGTCCCGTGTGGAAAACACCAAGATGCATTTTTATACTTTTTATTTTATTTATTTATTTATGTTTGCGGTGCTGGGGATGGAACCCGGGGCCTTAGGCCGCAAGGCAAGCACTCTGCCAAATGAGCTAGATCCCCAGCCCCCAGGACTCATTTTTGAGCCTAAAGCCAATTTGGGACCCCAGAACCCCACCGCGCTGCCCTTGACCTGGGAGTGAGAGTCCCCGCCCATCCTGGTACCGGCAGGGCTGGCCCTCACTGGGCAGGAGGCAGACCTGCCGTCAGGAGCCAGGTTCTCCGTCAGCCAGCCTGCTCCGCCAGCCCGAGGCAGGCTGGTCCTCCTCCACCCGTTCAGTTCCCTCCTGCAGCCCTTCCCCCAGTCCTCCTGCTGAGCTCTTTACCACGCAGCCTGGGCAGCCTGGGCAGCCGTTCAGCCCCCGCACAGCAGTGCCAGGCCCCGCCAGCGCCAGCCACCGCCCGCGTGGCGCAGGTGCCACCTCCATAGTGCGGGCTCCATTGCATCAGGGCAGCTGAGTTGATTTCCACTTTGCTAAGTTCTCTGAGGACAGGACTTTGTGTCCCTCTTTCCATTCTTTCTCCCCACAACCACTTCGTGGGCTCCCTGTGCGCCAGGAACTGACCTGCGCTGGGAGTCGGGGCTGCGCGCGCCCCTGCCCGTGGGCCGGCATCCTGGCTGAACCAGGAATGAACGACAGGGGCTTCCAGAGACGCACGGGGAGGGCCGAGGACGGGGTCACGGAGTGCCGCAGTCAGGAGAGGCCTCTGCACAGGAGAGGGGATGAGCAAGCTCAGCCTAGCTGAGGGGACATTCTGGACAAGGGCACCAGCACTCAAGAGGAGGGACATTGGGTCTGGGAGGAACAGCCAGGGGCCATGTGGCCCTTGGGAAGCGTAGGAGAGGATGGAAGGCAACCGGGGGCGTGGGGGTGGCGAGGTGGGGCGCCTTTCCTTGGCCTCTGTCTGCAGCCCCCTGCCCAGTGCCTGCTCTGCAGAAGCACCAGGAACCTCTGCAGGGTGGACAGGAGGCAGCCCCTCATTTCTTCCATCTTAGGGTCGCGGTGGCTCCTGGGGGTGGCCGGGCCTGCCAGGATGGCAGGTAGTACAGGTACTATCCTGGGATCCATGGGTTGGGCGGGAGGGCCTCTCCCTTAGAAGGGGGGTCTCTGGTGTGAATTGGCAGATGAAAAAGACTGGAAAGGGAAAGTTCCACCTCGGTGGCCTTTAAAAGCAGGCCGAGGGGCCAGTGCTGCAGGACTCAGAGGCTCCACCAGGTAAAGGCTGCCGTGATCCAGCAGCCCAGGGGTGTGGGAGTAGCACCCTCCCCTCCTTAACGGTCAGAGGCTGTGTGTGTGGCAGGCCCGAGTCCCCTCCCCCCGGAGCTTTCCTCGGGGACCAGCTGCCTCAGCCTCCTAGCCAGGCCCTTTACTTCTCAGCCCTTCCTGACTCAGGACTCGCTTACAACCTGGGTGAGATGGTACCATTCCGCCAGAACTCGCCAGGAGCTTCCTGGCGGCCTCAGTGTAAGGCCAAAGGCCTCCCCCTGAGCTGCAGGGGTGCCAGAGGCTGGCCAGGTCGGCCACTGTCCCAGCCCTCCACACCCTGCCCCGAGAGCTCTGTGCAGCCACCCTGGCCTCTGCACCCTTCCTCAGCCGTGCCGAGCAGGCTCCCACCCTGGCCCGGGCACCTGTCGTTCCTGCCACCCGGACCTCCGCTTTGTCCAGACGCCCTTGAGAGAGAGAGGTCACCTCCTCCTGGCTTCAGGTCTCCCTTGAACGCTCCCTTGCCAAGGAGGCCTTCTTGAGCCACTGGCAAGCCTGTCCCTTCCCCTGCCACACTCCGTCTCCTGCCACCCTGTCTCCATGGCGCCAATCACCAGCTGGCTCCCTGGGTAAAGTCGCCTGGTTACTTGACTAGGACGTGAACTCCCCATGCCTGCGGCCGTGTCTCCCAGCACCTCAGATCAGTGCCCATGCAGGGGAGGTGTTCGGTTGGTGTGGGATCCTCTCCTCGCTGGGGCTCTGACCCCCTGGACGCAGCAGAGACCTTGGAGGGTGTGTGAGTGCCGGGTGCCAGCGTTGGTTTGCAAACCCCCCGCGCCTTGGAGGTGGCTCCATAAACATCTCCTATTTTAGTAGGACCATATTTGTACTTGCAGTTACCTTTTGTTTATGGCAAGCACTAATGATTTCCATTTATAGCATTAGTATAAAGTTTCCTTTTTAGAGTAAGCTTATTCAAGATTTTACAAATCTGTATTTGCCAGCCAAGAAGATAATTTATAACACACATTGCAATTTTATTAGAAAACTTTTCTGAGAAGAAAAAGAAATGCTAATTATTTTCTATCAGTTATATATTAAAAATAATTTCTAAGAGAGCTCTGAGGGAGAAAACATTTTTAAAAAATATAGCACACTGACCTGGAGTCCAGGAGGAAATTCTAGATCTGCATGGGTAATCTCCAAACCCCGAACTAAGTATAAAATCTCCTGGGATGTATTGTATTGGTAGCAGTAAATAGTGGTACATAGCAAGAGCGGTGATAATGAATGTAAGTCTAAGATTTTCCAAAAATAACCCAGCCTCTGCCCTTGGTTAGCCATCTGGCATGAACATACCCTGGAATATTTTCTTTGGACGCCCACTCAAGGCTGCGAGGTGTTTTGTTTTGTTCCACCTCTAGGGGGCAGTCTCAGCCACCGGTTTAGGGCTTCGTTATGGGGCTTCTGTTTGGGACACAGGCATATTGAATGCAGAGTATTTATTGTTCCTTCTTTGTGGATGGAAGCAAGTCTGATAGGTTAGCAAATGCAAAATCTTTCTGCATTCAACCAAGATACACAAGGGACTTAAACCCACAGCCCTGGGACACAACAGAGTCGCTGGGAAAGCAGTTGCACTTGGGTGGGTTTTGAAGAAAGAGTAGGAGCTTTATACTTTAAGATACATTTGAGTCGTCTTCTATTGTGGGCATAGGGCCATTAAGAACATCTATTGTGGCAGGTGCAGTAGCGCACACCTGTCATCCCAGTCACCTGGGAGGCTGAGGCAGGAGGATCACTAGTTCAAAACCAACCTCAGCAACTTAGTGAGACCTGTCTCAAAATTAAAAATAAAAAACGATCTGGGATATGGCCTAGTGGTTAAGCGCCCCTCGGTTCAAGCTCTGTTACCAAAAACAAACAAAACATTTATTGTGAGCCACTGTCGCTCATACATGTAATCCCAGTGACTTGGCCAAGGCAGGAGGATTGCAAGTTCAAGGCCAGCCTCAGCAATTTAGTGAGGCCCTAAGCAACTTAGTGAGACCCTGTCTCAAATTAAAAAGTAAAAAGGACTGGGGAGGGGCTGGGGTTGTGGCTCAGTGGTAATGAGCTTGCCTAGCTTGTGCGAGGCACTGGGTTTGATCCTCAGCACCATGTAAAAATGAATGAAAAAAGGTATTGTGTCTATCTACAACTAAAATTATATTTTTTTAAGGAAAGGGACTGGGGATGTGGCTCAGTGGTTAAACACCCCTGGGTTAATCCCCAGTCCAAAAATAATAATAATAATAATTGTGAGATTGGAGGTGTGGCTCAGTGGTACAGCACTTGCCTAGAATGTGTGAGGCCCTTGGTTTGATCCCCAGTGCTGCCCCAAAACAAAAGAACCTTTGTTAGAGTGACATTTAGTCCTCTTCCGGATGCTTCCCTGGGCTGTTGGCACAGCTCAGACTTTGGATTCAGATACAGCTCTTCCTCTTTACTACCCCAAACTTGGGTGTAAATTCAAATTGGCTTGAGAAAAGAGAGAAGTGTGCTAGCTCACGTGACGGGGAAGTCCCACCCAGTGTTGGCTCAGGCGTGGCTGGATGTGGGGCTGACCACGGTTACGAGGATCTGGCTTCCATCCGGTCTTCTCTCTCACTGTTCTCAACTCCACTGCCTCTAGGTTGGTGTCACTCTTGGGCAGGTGACTTGGAATGTATAAGGGTGCTCATAATGGTGAGCCCATGAAGGTGGTAAATGAAAGTGGCCTCTTCCTTTCTTCCCTAGTAGCTCTCAGCTCAGATTAGCTCATCTACTTCCAGGAGGAGAGAGAGAGGGACTTTTCCTGGAGATTCTCCCAGCCCTTGAATTGAGTCTGTTGGTCCAGCTTGGGAGGCAGTCCCAGCTCTGCATCGTCACCTGGCCAGGAAGATGGCGGACGCCGGTTGTAGGAGTGTAATTTCTACCTATGCAGCATGGGTGGAGAGGGCAGGAGAGGTGTTCCCAAAGGAAAGTGGACAGGGTGTCACCAGAAGAAAAGGGAACATGTTGAGCTGAAAAAAACAGCATTGTCCACTTCGGGGCTTTGTGGCCCTTAGACAGTCTGCATCCGCTAAAGCCTCGGTTTCTTCCACTGTGAGTGGGAATAGCGTCCCTAGAGCCTGTGGTGGAATTAAATAAGCACCTACAGAGGGCATCATAAAGGGCGGCCGAAAGAACCAGGCCCGGGACCCCGAGCATTTGTATCATTCCTGAATTGTCCCTTGGTTACCGTGTAGATCTGGGGAGGCACAGGGTTCTGGACCCCGGCAGGGCGTCTGCATAGCCTCATCCTAGCCCAGTCTGAGTTATCGTTCTTCTCTGCTGGGCCCTGACCCCTGCAAGGGACCCCGGAAGGTGACTGTGCCCCCAGCTGCTCGCTCCCAGGCGCTCACGGATGCACCGCAGGCTTTGGCACTTACTCGATCAGCCCCATTGAGGAGAATCCCAATATTCTGGCCTCAGAGGAATACATAGTCCTTGAAATAGGGACTCTGTCGAGTGTCTTTAATGATAACTAATTCTCGGCATTTTTTCCAATTCCAGTTTTTCCCCCAGGGAGATTAATAATATGGTCTTTGAGAAAATTCTGCACCTTCTTCAGGGCCGGCACTGGGGTAAAGATGACAGGGACAACAGTACCCAGGCATCCCGCCTCTGAATCCGCAGCCCCTTTGCCGAGCGTGCCTCCCACGCCCAGCACCTGCCACGTGAGGCACACGGTCTGGGCCACTCCCCGCACATCGCGTGCACACGCTGTGCAGCTCCTGGAATGCCTTTCCCTTTCCCTTCTGCCCAGCTAGCGTTTCCAGCCTCCAGATTCCAGCTCCGAGGTCTCCTCGTGTGTCCTTCACTCAACCAAGACTTTGGAGGGCACCACTGTCTGCCGGGCGCTGTTCTGCGCCTTGGACAGCTCTCTGCCTTCGTAGAATTTCCATTCTAGTGCAAGGTCATCCCAGTAAATAAAAGGCGTAGTAGATGAGGTCACTTAGCCTTGAGGCAGCGGGGCGTTGAGACTCAGTGGTCGCAGTGAGCGCCTGACTGGCTCGCAGTTTAAACAGCTGGTCACGGGAGCCCTCGCTGAGAAGGAAAGGTCTGGGCCGAGACTTGAAGGAGGCGAGGAATCTGGGCGTTTTCCTGGGAGAAGCGCATTCCAGGGAGAAGGAAAGAGGGGTCAAAAGCCTTCAAGTGGGATGAGGGTGGGTGTTTAGGCCCCTGGAGCGAGGAGGGAGAGTGGAGTCAGGGGAGTGGGTCGGAGGTGGGAGCAGAGGCTCAGTGAGTAGGGTCTCCCGGCTGCTGGGCGGGCCTGGCCTTGTGAGGAGCCCACGTGAGGTAGAGCAAAGGGCAGGTCATTCCGCTGACCTTTCATCAGGCCTCCTCCAGGGAGAGCAGCCTGCAGGGTGAAGGCAGACTCAGGAGGCCAGGGGGGCTGCAGCGCCTGCAGAGGAGGTGGGGAAGAGGAAGTCCAGCGTGGCCTCCAGGAGTTCCCCATTATCTGGCGTTTTCTTCCTGTGGCTTCAGTGATCTGCAGTCAACTGCAGTCTAAAAATATTAAATGGAAGATTCCAGAAATAAGCTATCAGTTTTAAATTGCATGTCATTCTGAGTAGCAGGACGGCACCTCATGCCGCTCGCTCCTTCCTGCTTGGAGCTTCCGTCTTTTCCTCTGTCCAGTGTATCCACACTGTATGCGCTGCCCGCCCGTTGGTAACTTAGAGGCCATCTTGGTTATCTGATGGACTATCAGTATTGTGTTCTTGTCTCCATATCGTCCTCTTTTATTTAATAAAGGTCCCAAGGTGCAAGAGCAGTGAAGCTAACCAAGAGAAGAGGTAAAAGTCCTGTCTGCACGGGGTCAGTACTGTCACCCACCTCTGGGGTTTCCGTTCACTCGACACCACCTGAACAGTAGCCGTGCAGTGTGGCTGCTGCACGGGCAGCTGGAATCGGAGTGTCCACTAGGGCAGAGCTTTTGTTACTCTGTGCAGGCTGGGAATGCAGCTCCTTGGTGGAGCCCTGGCCTCGTGAGCACGGGGCCCTGCTCAGTGGGCTAGGCGAGGACAGGGCAGGGTGGGTAGCGTAACTGGATGCATGTGTACACAAGTAGGCACCTGATCAATGTTCAGGGAAGACAGTGACGATAAACTCGGTCTCCACAGGGTGGTCACACCTTTGCTGGTGGCTTGAGTTTTCACACCTTCATTCTGTAAGCAGGGAACTAAAGTCTCAGCAGAATGCAGGGTGTCATGTTGGGGACACGCTGTCTGGAGTCCCACCAGGCTCGAGGCGATGGTTAACTGAGTGAGACTTGGAAAGGGCTAGAAGAGCGCCTGAGCTGGCCTGGCCCGTGGGAAGTGCTCAGTCACCTTCAGCCACTGTCATCCTAGAGTTGAACCACAGTGAAGCTGGGCCTGAGGCCCAGGACCAGGCTCCCCTTGTACTATCCCTTCTCCTTCCCCACGCGCCACGCTGCCCTCCAGAAACCTGTAATCCAAGTGGGGAATTAAGAAGAGGAGCCGGCTGCGGTGGTGCACACCTGTAGTCCCAGCAACTCCAGAGGCTGAGGCAGGAGGTCACAAGTTTGAGGCCAGCCTCAGCAACTTGATGAGGCTCTTAGCAATAGAGCATGATCCTATTTCAAAATTAAAAACAAATAAAAAGGACTGGGGATGCAGCTCAGTGGTTGGGCGCCCCTGGGTTCAATCCCCAATATCAAGAAATTAAAAATAAATAAAATTTAATTTTCAAAAGGGAAAAGAACAAGAAGGAAAAGGATCCTAAACTACTGCCACTTTTATTCTAGTTGATTCTATAGCAGCCCTGTTGAGGTAGACCTTGTTAAAATCCCCTTTTTACAGATAAGGAAACTGAGGCTCAGGGGAGGAAAAGAGAATTCAGGGTCCCCCCCCCCGTCTCCAAATCCCCAAATAATTAGTGAGCAGCATATGTAGTTAAATGCTAACAATTTTCACTTAATTACATACTATTTCCCAGTGTATTGTATATAATTAAACTCTAATTGCAGGGTTTCAGAATGAACTTCAATGAGTGGGGGTGAGGATGGCAAGGGAGGTTCATGGAGACCTTGGAACTGAGTTGGGCCTCAGAGAGTCTTTGAGTGGAGGCTGGAGGGGGATGGAGTGGGTTTCTGGAAAAGGCAGTCCAGGAAGCAGGATAGGAGTGAGCACGAGGTGGGGTGGGCAGGGGCTGGGATTAGGACTGTTTCAGTCACAGTTCCGTAAATGTTGATGTAACTAATGATCATTGAGAACTAAGTGAGGGGTGCTTGACTAAGTCCTTTCCGCTGTTATTACCTCCACTCTACATATAACCCTGACTCAGTCTGTCTTCTGCTGCTATCACACAATACCCGAGTCTGGGTAATTTATAGAGAAAAGAAGTTTATTTGGCTTCCGGTTCTGGAGGGTGGAAAGACTAAAGGGCTTGGGTGCAGCTCCTGGCAAGGAGCACCAAAACATGGTGGAAAGTGGGGGACTGGGGTGTAGCTCTGCGGTGGACCTCTTGCCTCACAGACACAGGCCGTGGGGTTGACCTCGGCCCCAGGAGCCAGGAGGAAGAGAGTGGAATGTTGTGGAAAGCAGACAGGCAAGCAAGCCCCTGGGGAAAGCCACCAAACACCAGGGACAGCCTGTCTCTGTGACAACCGCCCTCACCAAAGCTGACCCAGTCCCTGGAGAGCGAGAGCTCACGCACCCCTCCAGCGTCCAGCCCTGCCTGCGGCTGCGCTCTCGTGACCCACACCCCTCCAAGAGGTCCCACCGCCTCAGTGCTGTTGTCCTGGGGACCAGACGTCAGCACGAGCCTGGCCCAGGCAGACGGTGCCCGCACCACCCCCGGGCAGAGCAGGAGACCAGGTGGCAGTGCTGTGACTTGGCCAGGCGTCGGCTCCCGTTCTTCCGGCTCCTGTTCGAGAGGCTGACCGAGGTGGCGGTGAGGAGGACAGCAGGAGTGACGTGTCTAGTCCAGGGCCTGCTCCTCACAGAGGAGCCCTGGGCCCCTGCGAGTCCTCCTGAGGCGGAACCCCCAGCCCAGCTGTTCCTGCACACATCGGCCTTCGGGATCAGGGCCTGTGAGCAGCTAGGCTGGCTGGGTGACCTTGTTCCTGGGTCTCTCTAATGACAGCTCCCTCCTGGCGCAGGAGAGTTAGACGCACATCCTAGAGGGTCGGGTGGGAGGCAGGCCAGGCCAGCCCCGCACAAACTCAGACTCTCTGAAGTCCCTATTTCTTCTAAAAACGCCATCAAATGTTTCATTCTGTGCCATTATGTGTCAGCGGTCATTTCAGTATTTCAAAATGGTTATGTAAATGGCCGTGGAGTGGGATCTGCGTTCCGGGAACATGCATGGCTGCCTTTCCTTGTACCTAAGTGGGGTAATAATAACCAGTCCACGAGTTGCTGTGAAGATCAAAGAACAACGTATATGGAAATGCCACGTCAACTGTTCGCATGGCACGCGTCCGAGAGTCCTCCCCAGAGCCAGGAGCTGCCACCTCCGCTCCTGAGGGCCGAGGCGTCCTGTGCTTTTCCCACACCCAGGACGAGGCAGGTTCCTGGTGCCAGAGGAGGACAGAGTAAGCTGTGTGGGCATCTCAGGGAGCCAGAGGGATCAGAGAGCAGAGATGGCTATTGCCAGGTTGTTTTTAAAACATTCTTAGAATTTTCCAAGATCACCTTTCTTATTATTGCTCGCTCCTGGTCGGCCAGATTAGCTCGCAGGGGCCCAGAGACTTGAAGACATCAGGGTAGGAGCGAAGATGACAGTACCGTATCCTGCGCCCACGTGGGTCTGCAGAGCGCGGTCAGGAAAGCAAGGGTCAGGGGAGGTGAGCAGATGGCAGCACCCGGTCCTGCAGGACAGGGAGGAGGAGGGGCGCCCATCAGCCCTGGCCTAGGCGCCGCTGCCTGGGATCCCCAGCAGAGGGCCCATTTCTTGTGGTTGGAGGGTGAAGCGAAGGCACAGGGAGACAGACAGACAGACACTGGCCATCCACAGAGGAGGAAGTGCCACCAGAGAAGGTCCAGCAGAAATCAGCACTGCCGAGGAGAATTGGGGGCGTGGGGAGGTCGGCAGTAAGTCCCAGGGCCCAGAGCAACCGAGAAGGGTGAAGGCAAGAGCAGCACACAGGGTGCCCTCCCCTGCCATGCACCCAACAAGCCCATCAACGAGGAAACATCGTAATTGAAAATGCTTTCGGGCTGGGCACGGTGGCACACGCCTGCAATCCCAGCGGCTCTGGAGTCCGAGGCAGGAGGATCGAAAGTTGAAAGCCAACCTCAGCCTCTTAGCCAGGCCCTAAACAACTCCGTGAGATCCCATCTTCAAATACAATATTAAAAAGGGCTGGGATGCTGCTCAGTGGTTAGCGCCCCTGGGCTCAATCCCCAGTACCAAAAAAAAAAAAAAGAAAATGCATTTAATATGCCTAACCTACCAATCATCATAGCTTATCCTAAACATGCCGGGAACATTGAACATTAGCCTTTATTTGTGTGAAACCATCTAACACGAAGTGTTGAATATCTCAAGGAATTTCTGAACTGAAAGACCAGCTGTGTGGGTCCATGTCCATTCTCACCATGGTTAAACTGAACCATCTCAAGGTGGGGACCATCTGAGGTGGCCCTGGGTCACCAGAGGGGAGGGTTCCAGTAGGTGAATAGGGTTAAAACCAGATTTGGGGACAATAAAAATAGAATGGTGGAGATTCTTTTCTTTCTCCTCTTCCTCCGATGACCATAAGGATTCCTACACAAATTGCATTTCTGTTACAAATGTCGTATTTGCCAATTAAAACCTTGGTCTCTGTAACTTGTGACCAATGCCAAGTTGACACTATATCTTTAATCCATTTCTTGTCAAAAAGTTATTTAAGGAACAGCAAATCATAAAGCTGTTTATAATTTGATCTTTTTGTTTGCAAGAACATGTGTATACTATGTGTATACTATGAGCAAAGAAAAACATCCAGAGGAGTATCATCAAATTATGATAGAGGTTTGACTAGTATAGGCTTATGTCATTTGAAATATATCTAGCCGTATTATACACTAATTGTCCCTCCATAAAGCAATAATAAGTTGTAATAGGGGTTGTCTCTAATGGTCAGATTATGGTATATTTTGTTACTTAAAATCTGTCTGGCTGCAGAGGACAGGACCTCAATTGAAATTTTAAAGCCACAAATGAATTGTCCAGATACTTCTTCAGGCATGGGTGGATCCAGGGACTCAAACGATGTCATTGGAAATCTCTCTCCGTCTCTTGGATCTGCTGTCTTTTTAATTGGCTTTGTTCTCAGACGGTTCCAGGCCTGCATCTCATCTGCCCAGCACCCCAGAGAAAAGAGAGCAGCTCCTTCCTCAGAGGCTCAGCAAAGTCCCCGGACTGACTTGGGTCATTTTCACCCCTAAAGCAGGGACTCAGCTGTGACCAAGGGAAGCACCCTATTCATTGGGCTTCTGAGTTGAGATGGTGTAACCCAAGAGAAGCACAAAAAACCTTCAAGGGCATGTAAGGAAGCCAGTGAACTGAACGGCTCCCCAGAGAGCCCTGTCACCAGAAGTGGGGGAGCAAGTCACCCCTGGCCACCCACGGCCTTCACTCTCAGGTCGTCTGTTTCTGTAAGGCTGCGTCGTTTGTGATAAGCACACATTCCTCTTGCAGTGGCGAAGAGGACACACGATCCCCTGTAAACAGCCATCTGGTTTGCATCTGGATGTGAAAGTCCAGAGAACCACACGATGAGCGTTGAAAAGACGGACCCCAAAGGCCCGGACATGCTGTGCCCTTTATCTTAGAGGTCGCAGGAGGGCCAGCCTGGGGAACCAGCCTCTCTGGGTGCCTGCTGAAGTTGTGCATGGCTAAGGCCCTGGGCCCTCAGTTGGTCTCTGGGGCTCTGGGTCGCCTGAGCGATGCGCCCAGGGAGCCCGGGCTTCGTCAAGGCCGGCCTCCGCCTCTCGGCCTCCGGGGCACTGCACACAGCCAGTGCTGTCTCAGTGACGGCGTCCCTGCATTCCGCTATCACACCGCTCTGTTTCTTCATTTCAGGGTTACACTGAGGACATGGTGACAGACTTTGATGAGAAACATGATGAGTATTTAATATTGCTTCAGCAAAGGAACCGGTAAGACGAAGCCGCTCGCCGGCAGCCCTTGTTATTCGCCAAGTTAAAACCTGTGTAGATTTACGAGGCGCACGCGGGCCTGTCTCACCTGGAACGGGGCGCAGAGTCCCTTCCCTCAGGGCTGGGGGTGTGCTGCAGGCCCGCCGCCCGTCCCTCCCTTTGCTGGGTAATTGCCTCTTTTGACTGAGCCGTGGTGAACTGCTGGGCCACCGAGGAGAAGCGGGAGTGCCAGGGAAAGGAGCGGGGCCGGCCGTGCCGGTCACCTCGGCCGCCGGTCTGCCACCTCACAGGTGTCGACAGGCCCCTGACCAGCCTGTGATCCTGCCGTGTCGTGTGAGACTGGAGTCGGTTCTGGTTTGTGTTTGGAGGCGACCGCGGTGTCGTGTAAGGTTGAGTCGGGCTGATTTTGTCTGCGCGCTTCTGTTCTTGGCACGCTCACGGTGTGTGCCGTGTTTCACGGTCAAGGTCAGAGCAGCGAGGTGTGGTTGAAAGAGCTGGGGTGGCCTCGGCGCTGCGGACCAAGTGAGTTCGTTTCCAGTTCACCCTGTCCTCTGCGGCCTGAGCCTTGCGGTAAACCGACTCACAAACTCCGAGACTCGCGAGGGCCGGGCAGTGAGTGACGCCGACTCGGAGGGGACAGTGGGCACCGGGAACTCTCCTACCCACGCTGCTCCGCTCGGGCCGGTTGTCCTTTGTGGAAACACGGCCCAGGTCCTCCAGGTTTGCCAGAGAAGCCAGGAACCTGCTGTGAAATCTCCTGAGCGCTAACATGTTGGTGGCGTGTTCAGATCAAAGCCCGAGAAGACCAGGCCTGCAAGACGGCTGGGGGCCGGGCCGAGGAGACCCTGGGGGCCCCTGTGTCATGGGAGCGGCCTTGGCCTTCCCGGCAGGAGAGTCTAGGAGGGTGTTCTCCTGCAAGTGGGTCTGTCTCTGGCCTGACCGGCTGGACTCCAGGTGTGCGTCTCTAGGCCCCTGGTGACATGCTGTGTGCAACAGGCTTGGGTGGCACCGGAGAGTCCCCTGTGTTGTGGTTCAGCATCCATTAAGAGCCCCTGTTTCCATGGCAATACTCGCCCACACGTCCAGATGCCCCTTTGTGAGGCAGCACGACTCTGCGGAGAGCTTCTGAGTGGACTCCAGGACCAGCCTGCAGTGTGTCCCCTGTGCCCTCCTCCCCCTCCGTCCCAGGGCGACCGAACACTGGAACAGCAGAGCCTGTGCCCCTGAGGCCGCTCTGGGTTCTTGTCGTATTCAGGCTCTGACAGGCAGGAGGGGGCCACCCAACACGGGGCGCTGGTCTAATCATCTCGGTGCCACTCGTCTGGGACAGAGTGTCATGGTGCCTTATGAGCAGATTGTTTCTCATTAACCGGGATCAATAAGTGTGCCAGCAAGGAGCTGCCGACCCAGAGCACACAAGGATTTCCAGAAACAAGGTTGACGCCCAGAGGCAATTAGAACAGATCAAAACTGAGTTGCCAAGACACTGAGGGGGACGTCGGTACAGGGAGGGAGCTGTCATGATGATAGGAAATTGGAAGGTAGAGCTGGAGGGAAAGGCCAGCCCGCGACGCCCGTCAAGAGTGGGAGCCCCGGCCTGGCACGGTGCAGTGTGCGGGTCCAGCCGCGTGCCGGTACTCAGCCCAACATTTCGTTTTATCCGAGCGCTAACCAGCCAGGCAGACGGGCTGACTGCGCCCATTTCACAGATGAGGAAGTGAACGCCAGGGTGGGGAGACCCATGGTCTCTCGCAAGCCAGGAGGTGGTGGGCTGGGCTGCACTCTATTTGCAGCCCAAAATATTGAATATTTTGTTCAATATTGTCATAAATAATTGAAGAGAGAAAAGCCCGCCAGAGTTGCCAGTCACCCCAAGTTTACTAAGCAGGGGTTTGGTGGGATTAAGCTGATTTACTTACAAACAGGCAGAAAACCAGTCTCTGAGCATTACACTGGGCCTGGAGGGAGATGGAACCCCAGCTGTTCAGCTGGCCTGCCTGCAACCCCAGAAGAGAGTGCGCAGTCACCAAGACCTGGCATCACCCAGAGTAGGAGGGAAGACACTGTGAGGAGAAAGACACAGACTCCAGGAGTGCAGTGTCCTGTGGTTGTAAAGGACAGAAACCCAAGGTTAAGTGGACTTAAGCAACTAGGAAACTTGGCAGCTTGTGAAATTGAGGTTTCAGGTATAGCTGGATCCAGGTGCCTAACTTATGTCATCAAAATCAATCATTCTCCATCTCTTACCTCTCTTTCCCCAGGTGAGAGTCAGTCTCAGGTGGGAACTTCCCTAACCATGGCTAAGGCAGCCAGCAGAAGCCTCTGTTGACATCCCAGCTCAAAAGGAAGAGCATTTCTTCCCCAACACTTTTAGCAAAAGTGCCAAGGGCTCCCATTGGCCTGTGTTGGATTCCAGTCCCAATTAGAGCCAACCCCCCCCCACCCCGTCTGGGGAGGTGTCACTAAGGGGGGCAGTGGAGTCAGCCCCACCCAAGCCCGTGGAGCAAGAGGAGAGGTGCTTTTCCCAAAGGAAATCCCAGGATCTGTGTTGGAAGACGGTGTCCCCACAGCCCCTGCCCTGGGAGAACTCCCTGGGGAGGGAGGGACCGGTGAGCGCCTGTCACCCTACCAGGAGCAGCAGAATGTCGCCCTGCGCTCCAGGAGGGCACGAGTGGGAGCAGCGGAGAGGCTTGGAGAGCGGCAGCTCCTAGTGACCTGGTCACTCGGCCGCGTGCACGATGTAGTCACGCTCAACACAACAGGGCTCCTGCAGAGCCACCAGAGTGACCAGGGACTGAGCTCCTGGCTGGCTGGGAAGCTTAGGCGCTGGCATCTGGAGAGGTGACGGAGGGGGTGCTGTGGGTCATGGGGTGGCACAGCCGTGTTCACCAGACCGCAGGGAGGGCGGTGGTGTCCTCTGGTCCTTAGAGAGGTCGTCAGAGGAAGCTTACGGGAAAGCGCGCCCACAAAGGAGGTGACCCCGCGGCCCCACGAGGAGGTCCAGGCAGAAGGAAGGGAGGGAAGCAGCCTGGGGCACAGCCTCCCCTGTCCCACCCTGTCCTGAGACAGCGGGAGGTGTCCGCAGTCCCACTCTTGCTCAGCGGAGGAGGATTCGGGCCCTGGCAGAGGCGGTGAGGGGGGGGCAGGAGCCGGGAGCACGGCAGAGCCTCCAGCCTCCACAGACTCCTGGGGCGACATCCTGGAGGACCCCGGGCAGCTGCCAGGCTTGCGCCCTGCCCCACCCCTCTTGGTCCCTCAGAGCCGGGCCCAGCGCCACCCTCCCGGGTCCCCTTGGGAGCCTTGCCTTTCCCCAGAGCCCTGCTCAGCCGCCTGCGGTGGAGGCAGAGGCAGAACGGGTGGGCGAGCGCAGGGCAGCACCTCCCGGGCGCTCGGGTCTCGGCAGGTCAGCCTGTACCACAGGCTGAAGGCAGAGCCCACCCTTCGTCCTTCAGCTGAAGGACTCCGGGGAGGCCCAGGCTGCCCACACCCACGTCCTGTTGCCCTTCTCCCGCTCCTCATCTCAGACTGCAGAGAGCACCTGCTGACCCTTGGAGAGCCCCTCAAGTTGACCCTTGAGAGAAGGAAGGTCTGGAGAGCCATGTGGCTGGACCACAGCCCTTGGCCACCACATGGCCCAGGGACCACGGGTCAGTTGTGAGCCCCACCCCTGTGCCAGGGCCCAGGAGCAGCAGTGCAGCTGGCTGCCCTTTGCTTCTGTGTCCCTGCTCTGCTGGCCAAGCCCCCACCTCCAGCAGTGCCAGGGCCCAGCCTCAGTCCCCAGTGACCCCTGTGCTCTGGACTTGGGGGCCTGTGCTTCTTCCTCATTGGACACCAGAGCCCTGAAGCTGGCGACCCGGAGGCCAGCATGAGCTGGAGTGGGCCCCTTGGCTGTGGCGTGCACACAGGAAGCAGCAGCCGCAAGCATCAGGGTGCCCGTCCAGAGCCCTGCTGGGCCTGCAGTTCCTGGGGCAGCTGGTTCTAGGAGTCATGGAGAGCGTCCCGTGTTCCTCACATGGTGGGCACGCTGGCCACGGGACGATGCCCAGCCTTGGTGATGGGACAGGAGGGACAAGTGGCGAGCATGCAGACTGAGCCGGGAAATGGTGTGAGTGACAGGTGTGTCGTGGAGCGCCTCCAGGGCCGCGGGCAGCCCGAGGGCAGGGCTCAGCCCGGGAAGGGGCAGAACTGGGTCCGCTGCACCCGAACCCCACCTCGGCAGCTTTTCGTGCAGGGTGGCCTCTCAGTTTTTGAAAAGCCTCCTTCCCGATGCACTGACCGTTGCCGGCGCTCCGCGGGGGGAGTTCCTTCAGCAGTTCCTTCCCGTCGGAATCATGATCTCCTAACTTACCAGTTTCCTAAGTCCACATTTCCATAAAGCATTCTGCTTGAGTGGAGGCGCAGGCGCAGTGCCAGCCCCGGATCCTGGCACCGGGAGGGACGTGGAGGCAGGCTCCCGGCCTGGCTGTGGACCTACGCCCCTCCACTGCGACCGCGGGACCCAGCATCCCCTGGTCACTGGCTCCCAGGAGCACAGATCTGGCGCGTTGGAAATGGCCTCCTAGCGACTCGTGTTTTCCTTCTGTGTCTTGTTGCCTAACAATCAGCATCTCCAGGCTTCCAGGGCTGGCAGGAGATAAGCCGCGGGTAATAAATGCTGCTGCCACCGTGGTTGGAAAGATGGATGTATTAGCCGCCAAGGGAACATTAACAGTAAACAAAGAAATCACCCATAAAGGCCACACCGCACCTCCGCAGCCACTTTGTGCTCACGTCTGTCACCTTCCTCTCTGGGTCCCAAACACACTTTTTTCCTCCCCAAATTTGCATTGGCACATATGCCCCTTTTTTATGGTGCTGTGTTCACCCCCCGCCCCCCTCTGAGAGGTTCCAGAAGCCCCTCGGGCCCCTGGGTCTTGGTAGTTACCACCTCTCCACCACACCCCACTTCTTCCTCCCCGGAGTTGGAAGTTTGGGCAGCTTTTAGGGTAGGGCTTTGTCTGAACCGTCCTCCTGCCCGGGGTCGATGCTTAGGAGTGACTGGCTGGCACGTGCTTGCTGGGCAACACCAGGTCTGTGACGTTTTCTCTTTTTTACGAGGAGGTTCCGTGAGTTTCCAGCAATGGCTGTTGCCCATTTCAGCATCAGCTCACTTGCTTCAGGAGAGGTCTTTGTTTTGGTAATAACTCTGGAGCCAAATCGCCTAGATTTGTATCCTGATCCTGCCACAAATCAGCTGGGTGACCCTGGGCGAGTCTCTGGCCCTCTCAGTGAAATAATCGCCCACGATGAACGTCTCCACACAGTGGCTCCTCGCTGTCCGCGGAGTCTGGATCTGCGGATTCTGGATCTCACCAGCACTTACATGGAACCCCACCGGCGGCGAGCACTGGCTGCGTGTTTGCAGCGACTCATGAGTGCAGAGTGGCAGCCCTTGGCCCTCCTCTTTTAGCCCCCCGCTGTCACCAAGTGTCCTCGTTGCCTCGTACTGGGGCAGCATTTTCAGTTTTGTGCTCTTGGCTGGCAGCATCCGTTTAAACAGGCCCAGGCACGGTGCTGACGGGCCTTCTTTCCTAAGCACGGGAGGCGATCTCGCACCTCCGGTGCCTGTGGCGGGCCCTTCGCGTTCTGGCGCTGGGCACTGCCCGAATGCATCCCCAGGTGCTGAGGTCCCTTTAAGCAAAACCCGAGAAGCAGGCTACATGTTGGCGTGGGTGAAAGTGGTGTGATCAGAGCCCACAGGAGCCTCACCTGTTCCCCTAGGAGCAAAGCATCAGTGTTCACTAATTCCTCCATCCCAGTGACCCGGCACGTCATGACCTCGAATGACAAGGATCAGCTGTGAACACGTTTAGGGCTGGCCTGGCACACAGTCGCAGCTTTTATGTGATTGCTGTTGTTATTTTATTATTTTGGGATCGAACCCAGGGGCACTTAACCACCGAGCCACATCTCTAGCCCTGTTTGTCTTTTATTTTGAGAAGGGGTCTTGCTGAGTTGCTTGGGGCCTCACTAAGTTGCCGAGGCTGGCTTTGAACTCAGGATCCTCCCGCCTCAGCCTCCATAGCCTCTGGGATGACAGGCACGCGCCACCTCACCGTCTGATGACTACTGTTTTTTTTTGAAAAGGCGTGTTTTTGCTGACTGGCAGGCACTTGTTTATGCTGAGTGCCCTGCGGGTTGGTTTTCTTTGTCAGTCTCGCCCCCTGCGGGGGAGGAGGTGTCTGTGAAGGCCCTGGAGAGCCTGGCGTCCCACGGCGGCAGTTCTGCAGGGCTGACAAGGGCACCGCGTGGTTTGTGGCAGTTCAGTGTCAGGAGTGTGGAATGTGAGGTCGGGCAGGGGAGAGCTCACCAGGGGACCTGGCCGCACCCACGCCAAAGGCTGTCCACAGTCATGTCACCCATCCTGAACCAACGCCTGCCTCCATGGATTTTTTAACTTCATTGGAATATGAAATGGTGGCATGTGAGATATCGGGGTGACCGAGAGCACACGTCTTCACTCGAGAATAAAAAAAACGAGTCTGCTCAGCCCGGCAAGAGCCTTTCCTGATGCGTCGTGTTATGTGAACTCCCTCCTCGAAAGGCTTCCACATAAGCCACTTTTTGTCACTCAGCATATAAACTATTGGTCTTCACAGGAAGTGAACTTGCATACGCTTGGGATGGCCTGAGAACACAGGCTGTGGTGGCCGTGACCCAGGTGCCCCCATTCTGCGTCAGCCACCGTGGGGCGGGGGCTGCGTGTGTTCCTTTTTGCTCACGTGCATTTGAGCCCCAGAACGAGGGCAGCAAGTCCCCGCGGGGCCCCACGCTGTCTCCCCGCACGCTTCCCCGAGTGTGAAACAGGCCTCTAGAGGCCATTGGTAGATGAGCAGCTGCGCACAGCCTCCAAGCAGAGGAGGCCATTCCTAAAGCAGCTCCCTTCTGTCCGGGGCAGCGGTGGCGGCTCAGGTGCCCCCGTGACCATTTCTCCTCCAGGATATTGAGACATCTGAGAGCCAAGGACCCCGTGCAGCTGAGGCTGGAGCATCTGGAGCAGGGCTTCTCCGTCTACGTCAATGGGGCCAACTCGGAGCTGAAGACGTCACCGCGCAAGGCCACGCACGCCGAGGGCGCACACGGTGAGCACAGGCCCTCCCGGGCCAGGCAGCAGCCTGACCATTGAGAACGGGGCCTGGAGGGCGCTCAGGGCAGAGACCCAGCACCGCCAAAGAGAAAACAGGAGAGAGAGGAAGGGAGGAAAAGGAAAATCAGGGAGTATGGAACCGCGTCCTGTGCACGTGAACTTTCCAGCAGATAACTAGTTAACCCAACAAGTTAACTAAACCCACTTGACCGGAAAGACTTGTCCAGAAAGATTATCAGAGCAAGGAGGAGGAATCCCTTTTTTGTCTTCTTTCCTTTTTCCCCAGTGGTGTGAGGTGGGCCTCAGAGCTGCCATGACCTGCTTCCCTGCTGAGCTCCGCCCCAGCCCAAGGGGCCTCCTGCCCCCAGCATAGACAGCCAGAGCGATTCATTCCTGATCACATTACCTGGCACACAAGTGTCAGAAATTAAGGACATGTCTGGATGTCTGGGGTGATTTTGATCATTCCTGGTTTTACTTAATATTTCTCAGCTGTAGTACCTGACCCCTCTGTAATATTTGATTCCATTTCTGCATTTAGTTCATCCATACCCCCCCCCACTTTCAATGGGTTTGTGTGCCCTATTTTAAAAGCCAAAAAAAGCCCCCTGTCCAGTGTCTGGCCTGGCACCCAAGGTGACCTGGTGTTGAGCGAATGGAATGGCCCACAGTGACACAGGTGCCAAAGTACCCTTCAAGCCAGGCCACTTGCTGAGCAGGCTGGTGGTGCACGTCTATAATCCCAGCCACTCAGCAGGCCCAGGCAGGAGGATCACAAGTTCAACGCCAGCCTCAGTAATTTAGCGAGGCCCTAAGCAACTTAGCAAGACCCTGTCTCAAAATAAAGTATAAAAAGAACTGAGAATGTAGCTCAGAGGTAGAGTGCCCCTGGCTTCAATCCCCAGTACCAAAAAAAATTTCCATTTAAAAACACAAGACCACTTGGAGAGGCCAGTACACTACTGAGTTTCAAGAAGAGAATTTGGAACAAGACAGAGCTGGATTTGAGTGAAGCCTGTTCTGCTACTTTTTAGCTTTGAGATCTCAGGCAATTTGCAACCTCTCTGATCCTCAGTTTCTTCTTTACAATGGGAATTAATTATGCCCACTTTGAAGGCTTGCCAGAAAGATCAGATGACATGTGAAGTCTCTGGCATACAATCTCCTTGATTTGTGTTTTTCTAATTCATTGCCTATGGATCTGGCCAACTCTCCAGCCACCACACACAGGGAGTCAGGTCCCTGAGCGTTCCCCGGGGAGAGCCGCTGTAGTTGAACTTGAGGCTCCAGCAGGAGCTCCTTTTCCTGGGCAAAGAGGGAAGCCGAGGACTTGCCTAGGTTGCAGGGAGGACAGGCTGCTGGCTCAAGAGTCAGGAGGCACAGTCACAGGACCCCTGCTCTCGGGCACATGCCCGCGCTCTCCCCTGCACACTTGGTACCTGGGCCACGCCCTGCTCCATACCTCGCTTCTGTCTTGGCCCTGGTTCTTCACACACGTCGCGCTGTCCGACTGGGCTGGACGTTGTACGTGTGACCCTACGGCTCAGGCGTGCTGAGACTGACTTACCTGGTCTGGTTGCTGGGCCTTTGGTTGCCGTCTGAGGTCTCGCTGCCGCAGACAGCCACTGTGACTGTCCCCACGTGTAAGAACTCAGAGTGCTCCTCACCCGTCTCACCAGCCTTCTTCCCCTCTCTCTGGTGCAGATCATGGACGAAGAATTCCATTTCGAGAAACTGAAGACCTCTTAAGACGCAGTTCACGGACGGCCCCCAGCAAGGTCCAGCGCCGAGGATGGCACCAGGTCTGGGAACCCAGGGCAGGGTCCAAACTTTGGCCCCAGCTCACACCTTAGAATCTGGAGGATTCTAGTGGGGACAGAACACAGTCCAGTGTTTAAAACCCCAGGGCAGAGGGCGGGCGTGCTGGGCACTGCTGTGCCCTCCCCCGGTGTGCTGCCCTCCCCAGGTGTTGCTCCTAGGGCCCCCCTGCTGCATGTCCTCCTTCTTCCTGGACTGGGCCCCACTGGGAGGACAGGAAGGATAGGCACAGCCCCTTCATGATGACTCATCCATCCTCCTTTCTTAAAAATTGAGTACCTACTATGTGCCGTGCATGGTCTCAGATGCCAGGAATACAGTCCGCGAATGAGACAAAGCCCCTGCCCCCTGGAAGTGAGTGCCAATGTGGGGTGCTGCTGATCCCCCTCCTCAGGACAGTGGTCTGCATTTTTGAGCACCTACCCCAGGGTCCAGGCACCACCTGAGGGCCTACATGACTCCTCTCCTTTGCCCTCACAGCAGACCTGGAGGGTAGGTTCCTGTGTCATCCCTCTTCTTAGGGAGTGAAGGAAACAGAAGCTCAGAAAAGTCTACTGAGCTTTCCAAGCTCCACAGTTGAGAAGCTGCAGAACTGAGACACAAACCGCAGCTTTCCTCCAAGTTCAGTGTCTGCCATGTCGCCCTTGATACCCTCCCTCCTTGGAGATCATGCACACTTACCTGGGACCAGGACCCCCTTTCTCAGTCCCAGGTACACATGTACATACCAAATTGCCTGGGAGGTTTTAAAATACAAATGTTTAGCCTGGCGTGTGGCGCACGCCTGTAATCCCAGCAACTCAGGAGGCTGAGGCAGGAGGATCTCGAGTTCAAAGCCAGCCTCAGCAAGGACAAGGTGCTGAGCAACTCAAGGAGACCCTATCTCTAAATAAAATACAAAATAGGGCTGGGGATGTGGCTCTGTGGTTGAGTGACCCTGAGTTCAATCCTGGGAATCCCCACCCCCCCAAAAAATACAAACGTTTAGGCTTTCTCCCCACGATGCTGCCCTGGCCTGGCTTAGGCAGGAGGCTAATCCCATGCTCACCAAGACTGGCAGTCACATTTGACACTGGACCAAACGCACCGGCCAGTGTCAAAGGCTCTCTGGGCTCCATCAGCCCAGTGCTGGTCTTTACCGTCACTGCAGAAATCTAGACCCAGAGACGTAAGGCAGTTTGCTTGGCTTACTGTGGCTGCCAAGGGGAGAGGACAGGCCCGATGTGAACCCACTGGGGCTGCACCCTGCCCCTCGGGGGCCTTGTGGGAGGGGTTCCTGCGTCAGCTCAGTGCTAATGAGCAGGCCTGCAGGCAGCAGCCCGGAGGCTTCCGTTTGTCCCCAGCAATGAATGTTAATTTCTCATTAATGAGGCCTTTCTCCTCTTCTCACTCAAGACTTCTCTGTGGTTGTTTTGAGGGCCTTCTATTATCAGGAGCCATATTTGTGTCCTAGACTGTGACTTAATGGCTGGCCCCAGAGTCTGTGCAATTTAAAAGACTTGGCCTAAGGTCCATTAGCATCCCTCCCCAGTCTCCCCTGTGGCTCCCCACTTCACAAGGCCTAATCATGGCTAATTTCCTGGCTTCCTGAGTCCAGGGGGGCCGTAATTGTCCTTGTGCACTGTTATCAGTTGGGGTCAGCGGTGCTGACAACAGAGCCTGCTCCACCTATTTTAAGCAGAGTGGAATGCGGTGCTGGGCTCGGCGCAGGGGCTGTGGGGTGGGCCTCCGGCAGCAAGGCCCAGAGGGCAGCTGCTCAGCTCTGGCCTGCCAGGAGAGCCAGGCCCCAGGGAAAGTCGGGAGGGAGGGGATCTGCCGCAGCAATGCATCACCCGGCCTGGGATCAGGAAGCCACTGACCACCATTGACCTCAGAGGGCCCTGGCGCCTGCTGGAGCCATATCGTAAAGACAGACCCTGCCCTGGGGCCTGTCCAGTGTGGGACATTGGTGAAAAACCTGTCACCTGCACGGCTGAGCTCAGCAGAGAAGCAGCCAGCGTCTGACCCTCTCCTCTCCTGCTTCCCTGTCTCCTGGGTGGCCCTGATTGGCTGAACCTAAGTTGTACCCAGAATCAGAGCCAAAAGGGAACTGTGGACACGGGGTTTGGCTTCTTGGCCTCCACCAGACAGGAGTGGGCACAGGTGCCAACCCTGCCCAGCAGACTCTGCCCTGCCCACCTGTGGTCCCAAGAGGCCCACCCCCCAGACCTAGATGACCAGGGCACATTCAGAAGAGGCAGAGTGAACAAAGAAGGCACGTGCTGTCAGAATCACCCGTGACGCAATGACAGGCGTTGGCGTGTGCCAGGCCCGCACTGCGCAGGGTCCTGGGGTTTGATGAGGCCAGCGCAGGCTCAGTGCCTGCCTTGAAGTTTCTGTTGCCTGTCGCTGGTGTGGAGGGACAGTTGTCCTCAGACCCCGGGAGGACTGGCCACCGGAGCCCAGGAGTGAACGTGCTGCAGTCTGGGTCCAGCCTGAGCCTGCCCCCAGATAGTATCTGAGCACCCACAGTTTTTAAAATACTTTTAGTTCCTTGCCAATTTTTTTAATTCAAGAGCTTTTATATGTAAAATATCTAGACTCCTATTGCCCTGAAGAACAGGAAGACCTGGCCCCGACTCCGGGCCTCTCTCCTCCCGTTAGGCTGCCGCCATCAGGAGTCGAATGGCCAGGACACCTGGCCCCAGAACCGAGGCCGAGCAGTAGCCGCAGTTTACCACCGAGCTTGGGCCACTGTTTCCCCTACCCCACGGCCGCTCCCCACCTGGCTCGCGGTATATCTGAGTGTGTGGCCTAGAGCAGAGGGACTGGCGGTGTCTGCTTCCCCGCCGTGTCCCTGAGCCCTGGCTTTATCGCCTGTGAGTCTCCCGTGGCCGCTGGGAATGAGTGTGTGCGGTGGGTATCACGGGGGTCCCGTGGCAGGGATTCGGCTTCTTCAGCTGGGAACACCTGGTGACAGGTGACAGATGGATCCAGAGAAATGGGAAGAGCACACCCCAGAGGCCGGGCTGAAGCCGCGGCTCCGCTTCTTACTGGTGGTGCCTCCTTGGTGGGGTGCTGGCCCCGTGGTGCCCGCTTCCTTCTCTGGAGGTGGGATGGCACCAGTGCCCGCCTCACAGGCTAGTTTGCGGATCAGCCGAGCCAGGGTCTGTGGGTTCAAGCAGTGGTCAGCGGGCAGCACCGAGCACTGCTGCAGTGGGCGAGGGGCAGAGGACCAGGCGACGGCCTGGGGACCGCGGGCACTTCCTCTGGCGCGTTCCCGTAGCCCCCAGTCCTCGAGCATTCCGGGACTGTGGGTGGAGCACCTGTGAAGTCTGGGCCTCACCAGAGCCGGGAGCAGGCGGGAGTGCGGGGGAGGCACGGGGCGGAGTCCACAGCAGGGAGCAGGGAGCAGGCGGGGAGGAGAGGGACGGTGCGGGAGGGAGACCACGTGCACGTGGGCAGGCCACGGAGGCCCGGGCACTCGCCAGAGGGAGCCCAGGAGGATCTGGGGAGAGTGTCCCTGGTGAAGGGCGCAGGGTGGCCAGAGGGTCCTGGCTGGGGGCAGGGCGCGTCTGGCTCAGCCCAGACCTGGAAGCCCAGGGAAGAGGTGTGGCTGTGAGTCTAAATGTAAGGAGTCCCGGGAGGTGGACGCAGAGAGCCCGCGGGAGGCTTGGAAGCAGCTCCTTCTCTTTGCCGGCCCCACAGGCCCCAGCCCTGTCCCCTGGTCCCCTGACTCAGCAGCTGCGCAGTCACCTGAACTGTCACCGGAGTGGTCGGGATTTTCAGGGGCCCTGGGAGCCCTCGGCTCACCTGCTGCTGGGGCTGTCGCCTGGGCAGGGGCTGGACAGGCTGCAGGGGGCGCCCACGGGGACTCAGGGCCGGCTGTCCACTGCAGGTCCTGCCCTGGAGCGGCCCGCAGCAGGCCTGTGGGCCCCGCAGCTGCTCACGGAGGAGGCTGGGGCGGGCAGTACACGGGCTTGGAGTGCCTCCGCTCCCGGACACGGAGGAGGACGGGGTGGTGTCCTGTGGAGTTCAGTGGGGTGTCCATGGCAGAAAGTCCTGGAGAGGCTCAGCCCCACAGGGCCTGGGGCAGGCAGTCTCTGTCCCGATGCTTCCAGATGGGCTCCATGTCCACTACCCCTGGATATGCAGTGGTCGGGCAGCAGAGGCCCCCCGTGCTCAGGGGCCAGTGCTCAGGAGCCATCCCGTGGGGAGGGACCGCAGCCCTGTGCCAGGCCTGGGTTGCTCTGTACAGCAGGGCCTGCCAGGAGGGGCTGGTGTGGCCACAGCTTCACTGGCCACGGCTGGTCAGTAGGGACCCTGTGTCGTCCTAGTGCCACCCCAGGTTTGGTGACTGCCCGGTTTGCTCCCCACCTCACCCCCTGCGTCCCTGCGGCCCGATCTCCTCAGCGTCTTCACAAAGCCCTCCTGACCTCCCATCCTCCGTCCCCCGACCCAGCCAGGACACTCGCCTCTTCCCCTGGTCTCACCCAGCAATCGGGACGCACCCTTGGGTAAAGCTACCCCCCAAGAAGGGGCCGCCTCAGGCGCACAGCACCAAGCGGCCCTGGCCAGAGGTCAGAGTCCTCCCGCGCCAGCTGATAGCCTGACAGCTCCCGGCAAGTCCCGTCCCGAGACTCCAGCTCTGGGCACCCTGGAGCCTGTGGTGACGGGTGGACTGGCTTCCAAGCTGCCTTGCTGTGAAGGGCTGGTGGTGATATACGGGCTCTTGTTCCTACTGTCCTTTCCCCCACTGCTCCTGGGCCCTAGATCTTTCTGCCGCCATCAGTGGATTAAGATTTATGGCTTCCTCAGCCTTGTAATACTTGGGTGGACAGCGGCCTAATCAACAGAGCCGTCGTTTACCAAAACGCTGTCAGATTTGATGAACGTCAGAGGCCCTTAGCATTAAATTGGTAGTGAAGGGATTGGCCTTCCAGCAGTTCACTGCGGGGTGGGCTTTCCTTAAAGGTCTAGACCGCAGGCTCCCTGCAGGCTGAAATAGGCCTAGCCCTCTCAGCGGCCACATCCGTTTTCCCGCTGGCCCAGGCGGCTGAGCACCTTTGGGAAAGCTTGGTAGGCGACACTTGAAGCGGGCCCCTTCCCTTGGTCCCCTCCCCTTGGTCCCCTCCCCTTGGTCCCCTCTCTGAGTTCTGGACGCCTACGTGAGGACAGTAGAGGAGACCGCCCACAAAGCCTCAGCCTTTCAGCTCCAGCGGCCCTCCCGGCCCCCACTGTCCAGGGTCAAGCATGGTTTCCCAGAGATCAGACACATGCGGGAAGAGGAGATCCGGGAAGGCAGTCCTGCTCCCACCCGACCCGCCTTTGCCCGTGTGGGCAGAGCTCCTCCGGGTGGGGGCCAGTGGCTCCTGCACAGCCTGCGGGGCCGTGGGGCAGCCCGACGCTCACCCTTTTTTGCACTTGATAACAGGCTTGAACGCACACCTCTGCCCCCTGCGAAGAGGCTGGGCAGATACACGCAGATAACTCGGGGCATGAAGCGGGCTGAGGGGGCTGGGGCTGAAACCAGCGGCTTTGGGCCGGCAAAGGAGAACGGGGTTGGGGCGTCGAGGTTTTCCAGCCTCCCCCGGGTATACACTGCCAAGGTCTGCCCAGACCTGGGCATGCGAGTGGGCAGGAAAGAGCAGCCGCTTAGGGCCCCCACTCCTGGTAAGCCGCGTGCCAAGCAGGGAGCCAGCCCAGAGCACAGGCGTCATCTGGAGCCAGGGTGGGCAGGTGGGAGGCAGGGAGCATGCGTGCCCCCACAGGGTAGGGGGGAAGCACAGGCCTTGGTGTGGGCGGGGCTGCTCCAGGCTCCTCCCACTGGGAAGGGCAGCGGAGGCTCCCGGTGGAAGCCCAGGCGGAGGGAGGGCCTGTTTCTTCCCCTCCCATCACCACTCGGCATCAGAATCCCTGGACCTTGTCCCTCTGCCCCGTGTTGCTTGGTGAGCAGTCTTCCGCTGTGGGTGCCGTGCGGACTGCTGGAGGCTGGGCCGTTGCTTTTTGAGTGTTGGCTTATTTGTTATATCTTGCCACATTTCCAGAACCTCGTGGGCAGTAAGTGCTTGCAAAGGACTTGCTGACTAAGTGCCTGAGGCCGACTGCACACCTGTGTTTGCATCTTGGAGCTCTGGAAATGAGCGGTTGTGCTGAGCTGCTGGGAAGGGAGGCTGGGACTGCAGAGGAGGACCCGGCTCTCCTGCGCCTCTGCGAGTGCCCTCTCTGGGTTTTGGATCCAGTCTGAGGCCGCAGAGCTGTGTGACTGTCTTCCTTGCTAGCGTACATTCAGGTACAGCTTGGTCCAGGAGCTCAGGCCATGGACAGGATTCGTTCTCCATCTCTCAGCTGTGCTTTTCCCTTGGGCCCCCTGGGATCCCAACGCAGCCACCAGCAGGCCCACTTACGACAGTCACCCTGCCTTTGTCCCCTTCCGCTCCCCAGAATGAACACCCAGTCATGGTGGGCCAGGGGATCCCACGCTCTGATTGGCCAGGCCTGGGTCACATGCACCCTCTACCCCTGGTAGGGACCCAGGTCTGGGCGAAACACTAGGAGTGGGGGCAGACTTTGGAGAGGATTTCCCAAAAGAAAACCAGGTCCTCCTAACCAGACGGCCAGGGGTACAGGAAGAAAGAGCGGCGTCCAGCGCTGTCAGAGTCGTGTCCTGATTCTTGGGGCAGAGGTGGGACCCAAGGTTCTGCACTCTCAGATTCGCAGGAGACCAGTGCTGCTGGCCCAGGGCACCCATGGAGGGGCAAAGCCCCATCCAGGATCCTCTCCTTCTGGGTAGGGACCAGAAACCTGTGGAGGCGCTGCGGCACTGGGCTCCTTCTCTGGCCTGCGCCCAGCCATCCAGACTCCCTCTTCTTCCTGGCTAGGAGCCCCTGACGTTTGGATGCTACTGAGTGGTTCCTGGGGAGCAGCGAGGGGTACGCTTTTTTTTTTTTGTACTGGGGATTGAACCCAGGGGTGGCTCACACACTGCGCCACGTCCCACCCATTTTTTTATTTTGCTTTTGAGACAGGGTCTTGCTGAGTTGCACAGGGCCTCGCTGAGTTGCTGAGGCTGGCTTTGAATTTGAGATCCTCCTGCCTCAGCCTCCAGAGCCACTGGGTTCACAGGTGTGGGCCACACCCGGCAGGGGGTGCACGCCTCCCCACGATCAAGGAAGACCCATCTCGGTGACACCGAGGCCTCACAGCTCTTACAGCCGAGGCGGGAAGTCCTCCAGCAGTGCCCGGCCTGGACGCCTCTGCCGGGCGCATCTTCCCTCCATGGACCACGGCTGGCACCATGACAGCAAAGTGACAGGGCCTGGGGCGGATGGTCCCGGAGGGCAGTGAGAGGAAGAGGGGGAGCGTGTTCTAGGCTATCACAGGGCACTCGGGCCTGGCGGGCGCCGCAGGTGGACACTCCTTCTGCCTTGCTCCCTCCCGCTCTGGAGGGAGGCCCCTCACATCTTTGCCTGGACTGCCCAGAGCCCCAGGCCCCGCGCCCTGGGGTGTGAGCGAGGTGCAGGGAACCCTCAAGGCCACTCTCCTCTCCAAAGGCCACACAGCAGCAGGTGGGACGCACCGTCCCTCGTGGGCCTGCCCGGGCAGTCTGAGATCATCCCTATCCCTGAGCCAGCCAGCGGGCCAGGGCATGTTTGAAGGGGCAGACGGGCCCACTGGCCAGGCCTGAGGATGGAGAGCGCAGAGGGAAATGGGCCCCGGAGAAAAGTGAAGGGCGTGTTTTCCTGGAGGGCAGCAGATGTGCTGGGCAGTGCCCGACGGGCAGACGCAGGTTCTGGCCCTGCCCACACTTCTCTGTGGCCTGGACCTCAGGTGGGCGAGCGGACGTGCAAGAATCTTAGTATGACGGTGGCCACGGTCTGCACATAGCGGACTCTGCAGGCCGGCAGGGTGGCTGAGGTCTGGGTTGTGCTGCTTTCGTCAGAGACCTAAGTGAGGGTGACTGCACGTGGGGAGGGCTGCTGTCTGCTGCCCCTTCCTCCAGGGGCCCCCCCCTGGCCACGCCCCCAGGAGCTCACCCTCCCACACTCCAGCAGGTGAGCCGCGGCCCCTGCCCTTCAGGCACAGCCCGAGGACGCTCGTCCCGCCTGCCAGCCACCTCACTGCCCGCTGTCCTGCATTCGCGTGGTCCTGCCAGTGCAGGAGGCTCGAAATGCGACCTGCACACTGGAAACTGGGTACAGGAAAGGGAAATGGGCACAGGGTGCAGTTCACAGCCTGCCGGCCAGGCCCAGGAGTTGTTTCCCAAAGAATGATCCAAGGAATGCCAGAGGAAGACAGGTCCCTCCGTGAGGCTCCCGTAGTCCTGAGAAGTCTGGGAATGTACCACCCGGATGTCACTGTGTCATCACAGGCCGCATCTGTGAGGGCCCGGCCTCCCCAGCCCTGGGCTCAGATCAGCACAAAGCCTTCTTTGAGAAGCTTACTGCCTGCTAAAATTCTCCTGATAAATTCAGATCAGTAAGTCATTAAGCCGGGCGCAGCTGCACACACCTGTAATCCCAGCGACTCTGGAGCCTGAGGCAGGAGGATCACAAGTTCAGAGCCAGCCTGAGCAAAAGGTAGGCCCTAAGCAACTCAGTGAGACCCTGTCTCTAAATGAAATACAAAATACGGCTGGGGATGTGGCTCAGTGGTCAAGTGCCCCTGAGTTCAAACCCTGGCACCCTAAAAAAGTTATTTTTAAAGTTCAGCTAGACACACTTTGGAAGTTCAAATAGAAAACAGTAAAGACTTTTTTTGTTTTTTCCAGGACTGGGGATTGAACCCCGGGCTGCTGTACCTCTGAGCCACACCCCTAGTACTTCATATTTTATTTCGCAGCAGATTGTCCAGTCTCACAGATTGTCCAGGCTGGCCTCAAACTTGCTATCCTCCTGCTTCCGCCTCCTGAGTAGCTAAGATCACGGATGTGCACCCCACGCCCGGCCAGAGATAGGGACTTTGTAGCAGAGGTGACCCAACCCATCTGTGCTGGCCTGTGCAAGGTCCAGCTGAGCCAGGGTTCAGTGCTCATAACACGATGGCCGTGGCACCTGGGCTCACCCCACTTGAGCCTGATTCCTCTGATCAGTCCCCCAACACCAGCCCTTGCCCCTGAGCAGATAAAGGTATGCGTTCCCCCTGTCTCAACGGTCTGAATTTTGTGTATAGAAATCGGTGCAGATCCGAACAGAAGCTGGCCCGCGGCTCCACATTGAACCGCCTCTGGACTACTCAGAAGATTTTGAGCCCCTGGAGGATGTGACTGTCAAGACAAAGGATGCTTCTGGAGATCATGCCCAGGTAGGGACTGGCGATCTTTCCCTGGGATGTTCATCTACGCAGAGAGCAGGAGCTGGACCCCTGGCATCTAGAGGTCAGTGTCCAGAGGCATCTGGCGTCAGAGGTCAGCAAGGCTGGAGTGGACGGAGTCAAGGGCATCCAATCCCTGTACAGCGAGGGGAGCTGAGGGCCGAGGCCGGGCCTGGCAGGGCTGGGTGGGCATCCAGGAAGGTTCCAGAAGCCTGGCGCCTGCCCTGGACCTCACAGTGGGGAGAGTTTCAGGGCAAGGAGATGCGGGCAGGCAGCAGGGCTGGCGCTCAGCTGTGCCCACGCACATGTGCCTAGGTCCGTCAAGCACTTTGAACATCACTGCGGCCCTGGGGCAGCATACACCGCACGGGGAAAGGACTGTGTCACTGCAGCTCAGAGCCTTGTCGGAGGTTGGCGATGGGGGCGTTTTACACCCCTCCTGAGATGGCCTTCTCGTTTCCAGCTTTCCTTCCACAGTGTCTGTCAAATGCCCGTTATCCTCGGTACCAGAGATACAAAAATAGGCCAAGCTGCTGCGGTCCCTATATGTAAGCACCTGATGTGCCAAAGAGAGGACAGACAAGAAAGGAAAAAGCAAGAAATAAATAGATAGTCGCAGGTACCAGTAAGTTCTCTGAGGACAATCAAAGAGGGAGCCATCCCTCTTTGAGGGAGTTGGCATCTGATGGATAAGAAGGAATACACTGGCAGGGAGTGGTGGGAAAAGCATGTCAGGCAGAGGGAGCAGCTAGCACAAATGCCACGAGGCTGGGCTGTTCAGAGATCAGTGTGCAGGCATGGCTTGATCAAGGGGAACATAGGCTGAGTGAGGGTGGGCGGCAGGGGGCAGACCAGGCATGGTGTGGCAGACCTGGGCTGGAACATGGAAGTGGGGATGGATAGTTGGGATTTATTCTAAGGGTGTTGCTTTTGTAACAAAAGGAGTGAGTAAATCATCTCCATGGTCATACATAAGCAGAATTATCTGGAGGTGGCCTGTCAGAGTCACATTGCCAAGCGTGCCCTGCCACGTTTGCCAGAGCAGCTTTGTCAGCTTGGACCCTGGCTGCAGACGCCACAGCCCACCCTAGGGCACAGTCTTGCTTCTGCTGCTCTAATGAGATGAGAGTGAGCCATGGAGGAGGCGGGGGTGTGTCCCGGGAACATTCCCCTGATCTCGGCACGTGCGTTTGGATTTCCTTGTTCCTCCTAAGAGAGGGACAGGAGAGGAGCGAGGGACCTGAGGGTCAACAGGAAAAGAGCCGCTTCTGTCCAGCGACCTCGTCTCCTGGCCAGTCACCGCATGGCGTCAGGCGGGGGCTGGGGGCTGCCTCTGACCAGCCCACCACACGCAGCCTGGTCCGTCTGCGGCTCCTCGTCTGCGTGGCGGCTGGCTCTCGGCCAGGTTCAGTCTGGACGCAGCCCAGCCCCAGCTGAGTGCCTGGCGCCCCCCAGGCCAGTGTCCAGGAGGTTTGCAGGTCCGCACTGGGGCCTCGTGGTAAACGGGCGTGCGGACCCCCTCCGCCCCCTGCGAGCGCCTGCCCACCAGGCAGCAGTGTCCCTGGGCAGCCCTGGGGACTGGCTGGCCGTTGCCGGCCGCCTCTTGTTCTCTGCACGGAGTGCCGGCTGTTCTCTGCTGCCCTGCCGTCGGGAGGGCTCTCCTGCGGCTGCACTCACTTCCCCTGGAGCTGCTCCCCTGCGAGGGGAGGAGTGAGATGTCAGCGCCACTTCCTCGTCAGACAGGAAGCCACGGCAGGGACTGGAGCAGCTTTACAACTGGTACAGGGAAGGTTCCTTTCCAGAGAGTTCCACCCAAGTGCCAGGTCTTCTACTGTCCCTTTCCTCCGCCCTGCCGTGGGTGACGTCATCTCCATTTATAGGAGCAGCTCCATTTACGTGTCAGGAATGAGACCAAGGGCACTTTTTTTCCTATTAAAATACCTTATTTTCCGGATAATGCACGATCGATATAAAAATTCTGTGCGATAAAAGGAAAAGTCAAGTCCTTTCACAAGCCCAGTGCCAGCGAGGTGACAGGCGGGTCTCTAGCCATCCAGACCAGAGAGGCCTCTCCCTTTCCTCCAGGGGAGGGCTGACTCTGCCCTCCTGTGGGGGACTTTCCCGGGCTTGCCTATGTGCAGACCCCGGGAACGGGGGCCAACGGGAAGGCTTGCCCACCCTGATGTCCTCCAGGCCTCCTGGAGGGGTGACGTGGGACTTCCCACGGCGACGTCCACCACCCCAAGGTCCCTGTTGCCACAGGCCCATCCAGGTGTGGAAGGCATCCCCCACCTGGACCCGGCAGGGCCCTCAGCCTGTCCCTTAAGTGGCCCTTGGCTCATTTCAACGTGTAACTTAAAGCTACAGACGGGGTCGCTTCTCAGCGGCCCCATCGCTTGGGACTGCTGAGGTGTGGGCCACCCTGTGAGCAGCCTTTCCTTTGTGTTTTCGTGGGTATTTTAAGGTAAAAGGGATGATGGGTCCGTCCTGTTGACACGCCCACTCTTAATCTGATAGCAGCCGCGGCCACGTTCCCACGCCCGCATGCCCCGCCTCTGTGAGCCCGGGTGGGGAGCGCAGCGCGGCATTGGTGGCCCCTGTGTGGCTCCTGGTCCCCTCTCGGCTGCGGCTGCAGTGGCACTGACACAGCAGGGGGCACGGGGGGCCAGCCTGGGGAGCAGGAGCAGAGGGGAGTAGTGAGGACAGAGGCGGAGCAGGGGGACCCCCAGGGCACGCAGGCACCAGCGTGTCTCCAGGGACAGCACGCTGCTTTTAACGTGCCCGGTTCTCTCTGCTTGTCCCCAGGATTCCAAGTCCCCCCGCAGCACCACGCCCTGTGACTTCAGCCTCTCCCTTCTGAGCACGCGTGAGCATCCTGAGCCTGCGAGCGGCAGGGACAAGGAGAGGATCCTCCTGACCATCCAGGATGTGATGGTAAGGTCAGCTTCGGCGTCCAGCCAGGGGGCAGCAGGGGGTCATGGGACGGACCCAAAGAGCGAGTCTGTGAAAACCAGGCAGGTTCACAAAAGGCTTTGGCCACAACAGAAAAGCCTCCGGCCCACCACAGGGAGATTCAAAACCAAGCCCGAGCAGCCTGACACGTGGCTCAGGTTTAATGAGCACTTACTGATGCCAAGCACCGTGCGGCACGGCATGTCCACTGTCAGGTTACCCCGTGGGGTCGTTCAGTGCTAGGGGCTTCCCTTCCCGTGTTGTGGCTTGAGGAAGTGGAGGGACAGAGACATGATGTCCCTTGCCCTGGTGTGAGGGAAGCCCACACCGGAAGCCCAGGCTCCATGATTCCTGGCTCTTTGGAGCTGACGGTCACAGGCCTGCTTCTGCTTCAGAACATGGCATGGTCTGCAGTGGACGCCATCGATGCTGTGCCCAGGAGCAAGGTGTTCTGAGGCGGCCATCCACCAGCCATGCTTAACTGCGTTTAAACAATGATAGAGAGGCGCGCTCCTTAGCCAGGTGTCTCCCCGGAGAGCCCACGGCTGAGCACCACAGTGAGAAATGTTTGGCAGACACAAAATCAAATGAGGAAATAACCAGAAAAGCCCCAACTGAGGGACAGTGCACCAAACACCTGGCCTAAAACATCAGCGGCAAGAGAGACGAAGAAAGGCCAGGGACTGTTCCAGACTTGGGTGGTAAAGAGACGTGGCCGTTCTGTACCGCGAGATCTGCGGGAGGGGCTGCTGAGCTCAGGATGGTGTGGGGCAGGTGGGACGGTGTCGTGTCCACGTTCAGCCTCCTGAGTTCAACGCTGATCTCGTGGTCACATGTAACAGCACCCTTGTCCTCAGGAGACCCGTGCCAAGGGTAGAGCACAAGGTCACAGTGTCAAAAACTAGTGGTCAGTGGTCAGAAAGAAGACGCACGCAGACGTGTGGGGGAGGAAGGCGTGGGGGAGAGAGGGGCGCAAGACGACAGCGCTGGCCAGCGTCGGGAGGCCACAGTGTGTCCATCACTCCACCCTGACATGCTGTCTATGGGTTTTACATTTTTTCAAAATAATAAGTTTTTTAAAAAAAGCTGATACATTAAAGAGGTGAAGAGCCACTGCACAGGACTGAGCTCAGCAAGGGGAGAGGTCCAGAGAGGCCGGGCTGAAAAGCAAGCTCACGTCCAGGGCCACTCCTGTTCTGCAGGATGTCACCTCGGGGGCCGCCTGGTGGCAGGAACGTGGGATCTCCCCTTACTGCTCCCACAGGTCTCATGTGGAATCTACGATTAGCTCAAGATGAGATAAAAAACAATAATAAATAACACACCAGTGCGCTGCTCCGACCACTGAGCTTCCGAGGGGGATCCTGGGTTTGGGCTCAGCCTGGGCTCCGTGACGTTTCCCAGGTGACTGTGATGTGCAGCAGTGTTTGAAAACCACAGTTATAAGGAAGAGAGATGGCGGTCCTCGGAATTCGGTACACACAAGAGCGTTTAGGGTATCTGTTGAATGTGCAGAGCTGATCTTGAAATCCACAGGCTTTGTACATAGGCCCCGGCACGTTTTCAACAGCCCAGGCCTGAAGGTCACTGGGACCTCAAGTGGAAAAGGGAGGAGTTTTGGTTTTCCTCTTTTGTTTTTTGAGATGCTTTGTACGTTGTGGTTTGAATCTGGGGACTAGAAAGGAGAAGAGTTTAAGCAATCAAGTTTAAAGGCTCTCGTGCGTCATGCAAAACCATTGACCCCAGAGAGACTGAGGTGCAGTTGATGAAGGAACAGGAGTTATTCGGACTGATCGGTGGCGACTGAGAAGACACAAGCAGATCGAACGTGCACCCGCAGTCCCGCAGATTCTAAGTCGTAAAGCAGGGAGGGAGGGGAGTCAGGATGTGAACAGGGCCCAGTGGCACACACCTGTAATCCCAGAGACTCTGGAGGCTGAGGCAGGAGGATCACAAGTTCAAGGCCAGTCTTGGCAATTTAGCAAGACCCTGTCTGAAAATAAGAAGGGCTGGCGATGTAGCTCAGTGGCAGAGCACCCCTGAGTTCAACCTCAGTACAGAGTGGGGCGCGTATGTATACGTACATGTGGCCCAAACCTGAGGAAGACAACGAGAGAGGATAGGAATACGTAGGACGTCCTCCTGATCAGCTGTGAGCCCCACAAACATGCTGAAGTTCAGGGTCAGGACGGAAGGACCTGCTGAGTGGGAGGGCTTGTCCACAGGGGAGGCTGGAACCCACGGCCAGGAGGCAGCTCGGCTCCCGGTGTCTGGATGGCTTCCCAGCTGTGCTCACCGTTGCCACTCTTTTATTTTGAAATACAAAGCGTATTCTGAGCATGCGCCTCTCGTTGCACTGACCCCAGGCTCTATTGAGTGACACCGCGCTTCCCCTTGAGGGGCTCTGGCTAAGTCCCACTCCTTGGGAGCCCCCATTTCCTCCAAAGGGGTGGGTTTGCTGTCTCCTGTTCTGAGCACTGAGCTCATGAACCCTAGGTCAAGTTTAAAGGCAGACCCCGTTCCCATCCATCCAAGCAGGGGGCCCTCTCTTGTCCAAGGACGGCCTCGGCTCTCTTCCACGTCAGATGTTTGGAGCGCCAAACAGGCTTCCCCCTTCCACATCAATGCTTCGGGACGGCAGAGACACGCTGTCCTGTTCTCACTGTGTCTGTGGTCCCTAGAAAGGGCCTGGTATAGAGTTAGTTCGCAAATAAATCTTTGCGAAGCAAGTGAGTGGAATAATCGAGGGATTGAGTCAGGGTCCGGGAGCGGCTGTCGATGAGGCTCCTGGCCAGCCACACAGGCTGAGGTCAGCCGTCACATCTGTACATGATAATCACGGTGACAGTGTTTTCCAAACTGTGAATCAGGACACAGAATCTGACAAAAAATTTTTGTGCTGTTTGGGGTTGAAGTATCGGTGTGGGAAATGTAGGTTGGAACCTGAAATACCAGGGTCTCTGGCCCGTGGTGTTTATTTCAAAGGATATTTAAATTGCAAGTGAGGCAGGGATGTCCCCAGCCACAGCACTTGCCCTGGTAGGGAGCGGCAGGGACTCTAGAGGACAATCAGAGCCAACACGGCCATGTGGAAATCAAGCAGTGTTGTCAGGCTTTCTGTTTAAAGAAAAGCCGGGTATCTGGGTTTCTTTGTGTTCGATTTTGCCCCATTTTTTTATGTTAATAATTAATTCACAATTTTCTGTAGACCGAGCAAAATAAACCTGCCGGTCAGATTTGGCCCTTGGGGCACGCACCATCTTGCCACTTCCGGTTCAGACTCTGAGAGCCTTGTCAGCTTCTGACAGAGGAAGAGGACTTTCTCCCCGCCTGGGGCACTTGAGTTAGCCTCCCCGTTACCCAGAACCTACAGGGGCACCGAGGGATGCCTGGTTAGACAGCTCGGACCAAAGGACATCCAGCCTGATGGCATCAGACAGGGCCCTGGGCCAGTGGGTCAGACAGCAGGAGGCCGTGGAGCTGGAGGAATTCGCCAGGGCATGAGTGACTCACCAGACCGTGCTGAGCAAGCAGCGCCAGGGAATTCTCAGGAGCGGGGAGAGGGGGAGAGGCGTGGGCTGGCCGCACCCCCGGAGTTTCTGCTGATGAAGGCGCTCCCAGAATCTCACTGGCTAAAGCATCTTTTGCAATCCTAATGAAAAATAAAAAATGACCTCCAGATCACCATTAGAGTAAACAACCATTTAGGTCTTACATCTGTGCTGCCTTAAAATTTCTTCAGTATTTTCACATTATATTTTGTATCATCCTATGTAATACCTGATACATAAGTGCTTTCTCATTTAAAAAAAGATCCAAACAATTTATAAGTATATTGAATAAAACATGAAAAGCTCTCTCCACCTCTCCAGCCGGTGCATCCCCAGTTTTTAGTTTTATGAGTCTGTATACTTTACTTAGTTGTCCATTCATTTAGTCACTATTTTCTATTTCACTTCATTTCTGCTTTTATCTTCTTCCTTTTCTAAACTTTTTGATTTATTTTACTGTTTTTGTTTCTCCCCCACCCTCACCCCTGTATCTCAGCTTAAGTTAAATGTTTCATTTGTTTATTTTCAGTCTTTTTTGCTGCAGATAGACACAATCTATTTTACTTATTTTTTAATGTGGTGCGGGAATCGAACCCAGTGCCTCACACATGCTAGGCGAGTGCTCTACCACCGAGTCCCAGCCCCGGCCCCTCGTGCTTTCTAATATGTCAACTTTGAGGCTATAAATTTTCCTCTGAATATAGCATTGTCTTCATCCCACAAATTTTACTGGATGGTGCTCTTCTTGTCATTTATTTCTACTTAGTTTATGACTTTTAGGGTTTTGTTGTTGTTGTTGTTGTTGTCTTTATTTCAAATGTTCTAAGTAAACTATTTTCTGTTTGTCTATTTTTGGTGTTTTGCTACCCCTTTGTGTTAATTTCTAACTTTTCTATGTTGTAATTAAAGAAAGACTGATTTGATTTGTTTTTTGAAAGTTACTGAAGTCTTGTTTGTGACCTACCAGACCATTTTTGTGAATGCTCTTTGGTATTTCAAAAGAATAATACAGTCTCTCTTTTTGGTGTAAAACTGTCATATATAGTAAATCAAGGTTTGGATAGTTTTATTTAACTTGGGGATTCTTTAAATGTGGTCACATCACTTACAGCAGAATTGCTTAGTAGCAATGTAAACTCCTGTTACACCCAAAGCTGTGGACCTGGGTCTAGAGAGGAGGTGGAGGCTCTGCCTTTGTAGAAGCCTCCCTAGAAACGCTCATTAGCAAACCACTGAAACAGATCGCTGCTTATTGTTTGTAAATTTGATCAGGTCGATTCCTATGAAGTTGTCAATTTTCCCTTGTGTTTCTCTATTTTTGCTTTCTACGTTTCAAATCTCTGTCCCTTTGTGTGATGGAGTCAAGATGCTTTTCGGTGGGTTGTGCTCCATCCAGTGACTATGTCGCATCAGCGTCTTCGTCCCACTTAAAGACCGTGTGGGCCTTTTCAGTCTGAGGTCTCTGTCCTCGAGCACTGGAAACTTTTCATTTATTTTTATTGTCCCTGTTAATCTCTTCCATTGCTTTGGTTTTATCCTCTGAAGCTTCGACTGGACAAATGTTGGACCAAATCTGTCCTTCAAGTCTCTTAATTTTTCTTTCAAAGTTTTCTTTCTGTCTTTTTTGAAAAAAATGCTTGACTTAATTTTCTAACATACTGAGTCACCCTTTGGTGCTCTGCTACTTAGCATCTTTCTAAAAATATTAATGATAAAATCAAAAGTTTTTAAGTGTCTAGCTGTTTTTTTTTCATGGGTGAAAAAATTCGGTTTTCAGTCCTGAGGATCAAACCCAAGGCCTCACATATGCGAGGCGAGTGTCCTGCCACTGAGCGCTATCCCTAGCCCCGAAATATCCTCTCCGGTCTCCCTAGGGATATTAGTTTTCTGCATTCTGAAGTCACCTTCTCGTCTGTCGGTTGCGTGCTCGTCCTTGGTGCCTGCCTTTCAGGGTGTTACGTCCCCCACTTGTCTGCCTGTCCTTGCCTTGGAGAATCCATGGCCTTTGCCTCTCCTATTTTATGTGGCGCCCCCCCTGAGGATGGGGCTACCGCATGCTTCTGGAGGCTGTGGGCCTCCGCTTCTCTACCAGGTGTGGGAGCCCCAGCTGACCTGGGCTTGGCTCTGCCTGCATGCCCGGTGCCCACACGTGGCCCCGCTGTGGACAGACTCGTTGCGTCTTGCTCCATAGAGCTGGGGAGGGGCCACAGCCCTCCCAGCAGCCCCCATCAGTGCCTAGGGCTTCCTTGCACTTGATCTTGTACATATATGTTGTGGATGGGCACAATGCCTTTATTTTATTATGTGGTGCTGAGGATCGAACCCAGGGCCTCACGCTAGGCAAGTGCACTGCACTGGCCACAATCCCCACCCTCCCACTTGATCTTGACTGAATTCAGCCACGTACACACACATCCTTCCATTAAAACTTTACTGCCGTGCCTTGGTCCGCATTTCCCTCTGCCTTTAGTCCTTCGTAAATGGGACCTCTGCTCTTTGCGGAGCTGCTCGGTGCTGCTGTCAGGTGGCGCCATTCTTTGTGGCCTGGCCCTGTCCCACCGTCCACACCTGGTTTCCTATCTCTCCACCCTTCAGCCAGCCACCCGCTGGCTCAGCTGAGGAAACTCAGACCGGGGATGCTGAGCTGTCGCCCAGGGGCTCACGGCCAGGCTGTGGCCCGGTGCCTGTGCTTCCTGAGTCCCTGCTCCTTGTCTGTGTCACTCCGCTCCCTAAGACAAGGGCTAGTTTCTAATTCAGGGATGGACTTTAGGGCTATTTCGTAATTTATCTTTGAAGGTAAATTAGTTGGAAAAAATCTAGGGTTGAATGGGTACTGAAAAAAGGCATCAAACCCTGGAAAGAATTGTAATATTTGAAGCACATGGATAACTCAAATTTTCTTAGCCATAGTTCTATGGAAATCGACGTAGAAGAATGTGATTTCAAACATGTGGAGAGGCCCCTAACATTAGGACCCGGACCGTGTGCTGTGTGCTTTGTCTCTGTAGCGCTGCGCCTGAGGTGCGGCATGCATTTCGCTGGAACCCCTTCTGAAGCGGCTTTGTCGCCAGGTCATCAGTTCCAGGGGAATAGGAGCCCTCTGTTTCGTCCGTCCCCTTCTCCCTCGCACCTAGCATCATGCCAACTTACAGGGGATGGATTTTTTCAACAAAATAATGTTGAATAAATGAGAAGAAGAACAAATTAATCAACTCAGCCTTCAGTGCAGAATAAAAAGCCTTATGAGCCAGGCAGAGTAATAGAACGTGTAAAATGCCTCATATGAGGCAGCGGGATTGGAGGGCATTGCTGCAGCCCGCAGGGCATGCCGGGCCAGAGCTACCGAGACCAGTTTACGCAGGCGCTGCCACACCAGAGACATCCTGGAGGTGGGGATGTTGGAGGTTCGGTCTTTCTGGCTGGAGGTCAGTGTCCTCTACCCCTGAGACTGCTGCTTCCTTTTAGGACCATTTTAAACTCTCCACTATGACCTTGTGGTCTAAACATACAAGCTTCTGGTTGGCAGACTCAGTAGGATCTGAGAAGTAAAGATGAATATGCTGTCTCTTTTTTTTGGTACTGGAGATTGAACCTAGCTTAACCACTGAACCACATCCCCAATTCATTTTCTGTATTCTATTTTGAGACAGGGCCTCACTAAGTTGCTGAGGCTGGCTCTGAACTCAGAATCCTCCTGCCTCAACCTCCCGAGCTGCTGGGATTACAGATGTGCGCCATCGTGCCCAGCCTGTGCTGTCTTCTCAATTTAAAAAGTGTCCGTGAAAACCAGAACTCTGTTAAAGCAATCAGGGAACACTAGTTCATAACCGTTCTCCTGTCCCGTTCAGTAACCTCGTCAGGTAGCCAGGGCTCATTGGCCCACATTAGAAGTAGAATCTGGAGAAATAAAGGAATTTAAAAATCAGTGAACAAGAAAACAAGTTGAAACAGCGGAGGAGGAGAAGAGGAAAAAGAGGAAGAAGTACTAGTAGTAGGGTCTTAAAGCTCAGCAGCTCATCTGGGGACACAGGGTGGCTGGAACCAGGTCCAGGCCCAGAACGTAGATCAGGTCATCCCCCTTCCTGAGTATATATGGCTAGAGGTTTAAGGGCTTAATGAACACATATTTTAATCTGCTTAGTGGCCTCGAGGCAGCTCTGTAACCAACGTCCTCCCAAGCAGGCTTCGCCCGTTCCCGCCTTCACGCGGACACCTGGCTTCATTCCCTCTGGAGTCCCCCAGCTCCGCGTTGCTTCCGGGCAGAGAACATTGTGGTCACATGATGAGAGCCTGGCCTTTGGAGTCCATTGATCATCCAAACCCTGGCCCTGCCATTACTCCCGTGCGACCTTGGGCTTGTCCTTCAGGGCTCTGATGCACTAGGACCTGTAGCAACAGCTCAGCACTCGTGGCCGCTCTGGTTTTACAGGCGCCATAGCTGCTGTTACTGTTCCTGCAACACATTGGCGGTCAGTGGTCACCTGCTGTGCCCCTCCCGTCGCACAGCGGAAAGAGGAAGCTCAGGCGCACACAGTCCTGACCCACGGACCCCAGACTCACGCTGCGTTTTAGTAGCAGTTGTCTCGTCTTTGGGGTCCGTCTGCTCACCTCCCTCTGCCTCTATCGAGCGGGCGCTTTGCACGCAGAGCGCTATCTGCTGTGCACCTGCGCCCTGTGCAGCTGGCCTGGCGTGGCCTCCTGCAGCGGCCTTTCTGTCGGGGGCTTGAACTTAACATTTTAAACACTGAACCCTGAAATTAACTCTAACTAGGTTTTAAAGCAAAGCTATAAACTCAGTTTGCACAGAGAGATTTCTGGGTGACGACTTCCGAGCACCTGGGCATCCCATAGCGTGGCGCCCCTTGGAAGGCCGGGCACATTGGCTTCAAGGGGACCAAGCCCAGGCCCTCTTCTTTGCAGATGAATGGGTTCTGATGGAGTGCTACCCCTTCGCTCTTCTCCCCTTTGCCCTCTGGCGGATGGTTTTGGTCACGTGAGCATCACCAGGGCTTGCTTCCTGAGGCTTGCTCACCTCCCCTGCCAGAGCAACCGGATTCATTTCCTTTAAGTGAGACCACACAGAATCTAGGCTTTGTTTTTATATATATTTTGTAAATACATTTATGATCTTTAAATTTGCATTAATTGAATAGGAGAAAAAGAAACTAAATTGAAAAGGAGAAATTATTGGAATTAAAATTTATCATGAGATTTTTTTTTTTTTTCGGTACCAGGGCTTAAGTCCAGGGGATGTTACCACTGAACCACATCCCCAGGCCTTTTTATGTTGAAACAGGGTTTCCTTAAATTGCTTAGGGCCTCGCTAAGTTGCTGAGACTGGCCTTGAATCTGTGATCCTCCTGCCTCAGCCTCCTGAGCCTCTGGGATTACAGATGTGCTCCTCTGCATCCAATGAAATATTATTTCTTAAAATATTCCTCAGTTTGATAAATTATGAAATAATATGAAGAGGTTGGATTGCCTGTTATTTCTCCTTACAGGGGCTCCGCCTGCCCCCCACTACTGTCTGCTCCATAAGGGCAGAGGTCATTCCATCTCCCTCCCTGCTGTCACCAACTGTTAGCCCAGCAAGCTTAGCGCACACACGCGCAGGCAGACACTAGCAAAGGGCGGTGCCGCTCTGTCCCCACCGTGGTTGGACCGTGACAGTACAGGAGCGTCAGGAGCATCAGGAGCGTCAGAGTACAGAATAATCTAGAACGAGCAAGAACCAGTGGCGGGGGCAGCAGCTACAGGTCTGCCGCTTAATTGCTGTGCCAAGTTGGACCAACTCAAAGGCTGGTGGTCCTCAAATTTTGGGGACCCCAAAACTCAAGTCATTAAAGTGTGGAGTTGCAGCACTGTAAAGGCAGGGAAGTGACCAGAGGAAGGCTGCTCATCTGACCGTGGACCCCAGGTCCTGGTGCCCCATCGAGTCCTTCCTGGAAATGGCACGGTTAGTGTGCACTCTGCTGAGACGTTTTGGGGGATGATTCTGGCTCCTGAGACCCAGATTTCCTGGGCAGTGACAGCGGTCTCCCATGGAACCTCTGCCGGCTGGCACCCATCGTATCATGTTTGTTCAGTGACCGGGCAACACTGGGGTGCAGAGAGGGCTTGGCCCACTTTTGCCTCCGGGCTTGTCCCTTCCATGCCGAACGTGAGCCAGGCAGCAGCCCCAGAGCAGGAGCCAGCAGCCTGTCCTGTTTTAGCAAGTTCATGCCATCACAAGGCTGCACCTGTCCTGTGGGGTTATTGCGAGGATCAGAGGAGAAGGCGTTGGGGACGTTTTGTGGCCCACAGTCCATTGTTCTGCCGTGAGGCTCGCTAGCACGGAAGCTGCTGTTCTGCAGCAGACCCGCGGGCCTCCTGCTTCCTGGCCCGCCACAGGCAGGCTCCAGAGTCGTGCGCATGCGCTCAGCCCGGCTCCCCAGAGGCTGCCTAGACCATCTCCGCACGTTCAACTGGAAGACCTCGCGGTTCTCTCTCAGGCCAGTGGTGAATGTGTGCGTGCTTTGGTAAAGGGCTTCTCGGCTCCACACAGCTGACCTGGTGACCAGGCCATTCTTAGTTGCAGGGGCGTCCTGCACATTCTGGAATGTCTGCCAGCACCCCAGCTTCCACCTACCAGAGGCCAATAGCACTTCCTCCCTGAGTTGTGGTTAGAACGCCTCCAGTCATTTCCCCCTGTGCCCTGTGGGAACGCTCACACCATCCCGGGTCACGGCCTCGCTTTTAGCACAGTGGTGTGAGGCAGGGATCTGCTGACCCATTTTTTTTTTTAAAGAATGCTTTTATTTTATTTTATTATTTTTTTATGTGGTGCCAAGGATCAAACCCAGTGCCTCATGCTTGCTAGGCAAGTGTTCTGCCACTGAGCCCCAACCCCAGCCCCTGTTAACCCATTTTGATGTATATCAAAATGTGGCTCAGAGGAGTTTAGTAACTTGCTAAGGTCACATCTCTGATGTTACCTCCACTCCTGCTCATGACCACCACCCAGTGGTTGACATAATTTAATTCAGCACATATTTATAAAGCACCTTCTGTGTGTCAAGCAATATTCTAGCTGCTCAATAAATATCACTGATACTTGGTTTGTGGTAGTGGGGTGGGAGAGAGAAAGCTGTAAAAGATAAGACAATTGTGTTAGTTTCCTACTGCTGCTGTAACAATTTACCAAAAATTAGTGGCTTATCTTATAGTTCTGGAAGTCCCAAATCCAAAATCAGTTTCGCTGGTCTAAAATCAGGGTGCTGCAGGCCAGTGTTCCTTCCACAGGCTCTAGAAGAGAATCCATTTTCTGCTGGGCATGGTGACACACACCTGTAATACCAGTGGCTTAGGAGGCTGAGGCAGGAGGATTGCAAATTGGAGGCCAGCCTCAGAAACTTAGCAAGGCTCTAAGCAACTTAGTGAGACCCAACCAAAATGAGCAGGGTATGTGACTAAGTGGTAAAGCGCCTCTGAATTCAATCCTCAGTTAAAAAAAAAAAAAAAAAAAAAAAAAGGGAGAGAGAGAGAGAGAGACTCCATATCCTTCCCTTTTCTGACTTCTAGAGGCCACCTGCATTCATGGTTCCTTCTTTCTTCTTCAGACCAGCACTGTGGCATCTTCCCCCTTCTCTGACCTTTGCTTCCGTCCTTAGATCTGCTCTTTCTAATGCTGCTCTTCCCATTTGCCTTATGGAATGACCCTTGTCATGCCCGTAGGCTCACCTGTGTAATCCAGGATAATCCCCTCATCTCAGTTTTTTTTAAATCTCTTTTGCAGAGATCCTTTGCCATGTAAGGTAACATATTCACAGGTCCCGGGGATTTGGACATGGACATCTTTGGGGGTCATTTATTTAGTTCTCTACAGTCCAGTTTGTGGCTTGCAAAGATTCATGTTAATCCCACATGCAAAACACATTTATCCCATCCTAAAGTTCCCCAAAGTCTCAGCCAGTTACAGTACCAACTCAAGTCCAAAATGTCGTCAAGTCTTATTAGCTCAAAACTCCCAATTTTATCGGTTAAATTGGAAATGAGTAAAGCTGAGTGGACTCCGTCTTGGATCAAATTCCTCTCCCTCTGTGGACCTGTGGCCCTGGAAAACACGTTCTCTGCTCTCACAGTGATGGGCCACACCAGGAATGACAGTCATACGTGCTCCCATCGAAAGGGGATGGGGGGTAGGACATCCCCAGAAACCACATGAGACTCCTGCGCCCCAGGAGACAAGAGGCGCCTCTGCAGATCTCTCCCGGACAGCCCGTCTTTTCTGCCGGGATGTCTAAGGGAATCCACGAGTCACGTGTCTAATCTCGGGGAGCCCTCTACACACTCCAGCACCCTGAACCTTGCATCCCTCGGCGGTTCCAGCAGAAGGCCAGCCAGCCACACCCTTACTTCCCTCCCCAGATCTCCTGCTCTTGGCATCTTCTGCCCTCTGGCTGAGACTGTCCCTAAGCCCTGGTTCCTTTTGACCTAACAGCCTTTCTCTCGGTCTGTGTCCTCTTGCGTTTACGCTAAGCAACAAGAAGAAACCAGACCACATCTTTAGCGCTTCACTTGGGAACCTCCTGAACTAACTGTCCAATTCGTCAAGCACCAGTTCTGCCTGCCCCGTAAACCTAGGACACAGGTCATTTAAGATGCTGCCATGACATAACCAGGTCCCTTCTCCTCCAGTTTCCAATACACGTACCTCGTTTCCAGAGTTCTCAACAGCAGCACGTTTAAGGTCCATCTTTCCATCGTCTGTTTGCTTAGGTATTTTCTCCCAGGTGATAAAAGATGCCTAAACCGTGTTCCCCCTTCCCTCAGCCTCAGTTGTACCCAGGTACCCAGGATTAGGCTGTGGACATCTTTGGGGAGCCGTTATTCAGTCTCCCACAGCCACTAGGTTTATTGGCCAATCATCAAACCTTCATTGCCTGCTTCTCATTTTCTCAGGACTGCGTTGGAGGCTGGGAGGACCCGGGGTAGCAGAGCCAGGATGACCCAATAGACTGGTTTGACCAGTAGGTCTAGCGTATCCTTTTTGGTCCCAGTATGAAATGTCAAAGTGCCCTCTTTTCCCTTTCAGAAGTGTCTGGGTCTGGCTGATAGGTTTTCCGGTCACGCTAAATATAGAATTTAATGTTCAGCCTAGTGTCTCATGGAGACAAAAGAAACATGTAAAAATTATCAGGCCGTCGTAGTTAAGTGCTACAGTGTAGATCTTAATGCTTGCCCTCCACCTCACGGAGACAACAGAAGCGTGGAGGAACGACCAGGCCGTGGTAGTTAAGTGCTCAGCTCGAGGACATCTGGCGCTGCTAACCTGGGCCAGCGCGTAGGAAGGCGCTCTCTGCCACACGTCCTTGTGGCTGGACTTTCGGGGTCGTCTGGAGGCCCTTGGGATTTCATATTCAACATGATTTTCCGTTCAGCATCTGGATGGCCTCATTAGACATGCTAATTCCCAGGCCCATCCCACTGAGTCAGAAAACCTGGGGGTTTGGCCCCACGATCTGTCTTAGCAAGCCAGAATCCGCATCCTCTCTCCTACCCACCCCCATCTCAGTGGCGTGTCAGGAATACACACACCGCAGTGACCACTGTAGATACTGCTCCGTCCAGAACGTGGCTCCTCCCCTGCCCTTAGCGTCTCATCGTCAGAACAGGCACAACACAGGTGCTGAGATGTCATTAGCTGTTCCTTTGGTGGGGACAGTTCTTGGGATGGAACGATCTGGTTTTCAAATGAGTTTTCCTCCAAGTGCTGTATCTCGCTTTCCATCTCTCCTCGACTTTTGGCAGGAACTGAGGAAAAGCCTGGAAGCCAGTGTGAATCGACAGAGGCAGACGGACAGTTCCAGCGACGAGTACGACTCAGTGGAGGAAGACGTGCTCTCCGAGCCCGAGCCCGGGGACCAGGCGCCCGGGGGAAGCCCCAGAGACAACCCCACTCCTTCCAGAGGACGCTCAGTCCAGAAGGACGTGTCCGAGGACCAGGAGGCAGGACGGCCTTCCCAGGGCCCAGACACCCTCGTGGTGCTGGAATTTAACCCGGCTTCCAAAAGTGAGCTCTGTTTTATGTGGCATTTCTCTGCTTTTGATATCTCTGGACCTAATCGTAGGACTTGAACTTGGGTGGCACTTTATTTTTTTTTAATTGTTTTAGCTGTAGATGAACACATTACCTTTATTTTATTTTATTTATTTTTATGTAGTGCTGAGGATCGAACCCCATGCCTTACACGTGCTAGGCGAGCGCTCTACCACTGAGCCTTGACCCCAGCCCTAGGGCGGCACTTTGAGTTCAGCTTTGAGTAGCCAGTCTCGCAGGCCAGGGAGGTCTGTCCATCAGGGCTCTGTTGTTTGCAAGAGGCAAAGGCTGGTGAAGGTGTCAGATGATCTGGGAATTCCAGGTGATAGATGCTGGCAGATAGTTGTGGGGTCTGTCCTGCACGTTGGAGGAAGTTTAGCAGCATCTAACTAACGCAGGCTGGCTTTTGCAAAAGGGGCTGCTCATGGGCCCAGGGAGCTGAAAATCTAGAGCTATAGGATGCAGATCTATTTCCTCTCCCCTCTCCTCTCGTTTACTCTCCTTCGAATTGTCCCAGGCCATCCTTAGCAGGCTCTCCAAAGTACAAAGGCACACCTGTGCCTTCCTGTGAGATGCTGGCTGTGCAATTCCTCAGAAAAGTGAATTTTTCTAAAAGCTCTAGCAAAAGTCCCAGATCTAACTAGATGCACTGGCGCATGTCTGTAATCCCAGCTGCTGGGGAGGCGGAGGCAGGAGGATCTCGAGTTCAAAGCCAGCCTCAGCAACTCAGTGAGACCCTGTCTGATAAAATACAAAAAAGGGCTGGGGTTGGTGGTTAAGCACCCCTGGGTTCAATCTGCATATGAAAAAAGTCCCAGATCTGTCTCTCCAAACCACATTAGGGAACCCATCTCGGGTCAGGCGCCATCTCTAAACTAATCTCGGTGGTTCTGACGGGCCAGGTCCGGTCAAGAGGGTGCAGCCACCCCGCCCAGCGCTCTGGACCGTGGGCTTTGACTGGGGCTGCCGCGGCCTCCCCTCCGCCTGCTCCTCTTCCATTCCTAGTGCATCCTCGGAGCCACGTGCACCAGCTTGGAGAAGACCACAGTCCCTACAGCGTCAGGAAGGAGACGTGAGGGACTGTTTGAAGTCAGGCGGTCTCTTAGTGTGCTGGGGGGCCGCAGTTTGGTGGGTTCCGACCATGGAAGAGTGTAGTCTCAGTTCTGGAAGCCAGAAGCCCAAGGTCAGGGGTCCGTGTCTTCCGAGTCCCTCTCCTCAGCTTGTAGAAGGCCGTCTTCTCTCCGAGTCTCTCCATGGGCTTCCCTCGGTGTGTGTCTGCATCCTCCTCTCTCTAAGGACAGAGCTTGGATTTGCCCCGCACTAACGGCCTCATTTTAACTGAATTATCCCGTCTCCAAATGTGGACACATTCGGGGTAAACGGGTTAGGACTTCAGTGTGAGAATTTGGGGGTCGTGAATGAGCCCAGAGCAGGCAGTCTGGAAAAGCCACACCCCGTAACTGATGTCCCCAGAGAGGACCCGTGTCCATCAGACCTGCTCCCCGTGCTCTCCCCGCTCCCCGCCGGCTTCCCGCCACCCCTCTCCTCCGCACCCGGCTGACACCGGCCCTCCCCTCCTCGGGCTCTGCTCAGCCTCCTCTGCCAAGCCGCCTGTGAGCCTCACCAGGCCTGGCTGGCCAGGCCCCTCTGTGCTCCCAGACTGTCACCAGGGTGCTTTGTCTCACCAACCCGAGTTGTCTCTGTCCCCCAGCCTGTGATGCTCCGCCAGGGCCCAGGCCCGCGCTGGCCTCCATCGCGGCACACAGCTGGCCCCTGCCAGCGCTCGGGAGAGCAGGGTCACGGTCACAAGGGCGTGTGCCCACCCGCCGCAGCGGCAAGGGGCCAGCAGCATTAGTGTGCTCTGTGCCGGGAGCAGGGAGGGAGGGGACGGCTGAGAGGCGGTCCCCAAGTCCTGCCCTGGACACGGGGCCAGGGAGTGAAGGACCAGGCCACAGAGCAGTGGACGCAGGCAGTTTGAGAGTGTCTCGGGGCAGAGTGAAAGGAGGGAGCTGCGGTTCCTCAACATTCTACGTCTGAGCCCTTGGACTGTCGGGCCGGCCCCACGTTGGCTGTGGTGCCGACAGTGTCCCTGCACAGGGGCCATGAGTGCTCACGGGCTGCTGTCCCCGCTGCCACCCTCCTCTGTCCCCTTCATCTGCAGCCTTTGGCTGGCTTTAGCCCTGGCACCCACAGAAGGAGCCGGCAGGAGGCCCGGGGTCTCTCCTAGGGTCTCCCAAGACCCCAGCTTGGGCCTAGATGCTCAGACTCATCCTAAGCATTTGCCTGAGAGCAGTCAGCGTAACCTAAGAAGGATGCTGCTCATTGCTCATTCATTCCCATCCCACCCCCGTGCAGGGGCAGGACTGGCCCATCCCTCTCCTGTGGCACTCACACCCTAGCAGGGAGGACAGAAGGTAGGCACGTAAACAAACAATAACACCTGCCAACGCTGAGTTCCTGTTAGCATGAGCCAAACGCTATTCTGAGAGTCTTACCTACAGTCCCTCCTTTAATCCCCACCTCAACCCCAAGGAAAATACTGTCATCATACTTGTTTCACAGGAGGGGAAACTGAGGCACAGAGCAGTCATGTAACTTGCCTGAGGTCACACAGTAAGAAGCAGAGCTGGAATCAAAATTCCAACAATCTGAGACTAGAGCCTGAGTTTTTAACTACTAGGCTAAACAAACAGACCAAATAAAGTCATAAAGTAAGAGTTGGCTTTGGGGAGCCAACTACTAACTCTTCATCTCACCTCCAATGATGGGAAACGAATGAGAGGTGGGTGCGGGACTCTGGAAGGCAGAGTTGTTTTTCTAGGACCTGGAAAGGGGAGGGCCTGTTCAAGGGTCAAGTTAGGAAGTCAGGGAGGAGAGACCAAGACCCCTTGGTCTCAAAAGTCATGAAGATTATAAAAAGATGCTGGTGGGGGATGGGCTTGGGGCCACCAGAGCTGGAGTGGTCAGAGACACCTTCTCAGAGGAGATGGTATTGAAGCTGGGACAGATTGATGAGGTGGACCCAGCTCTCCAGGTACAGCACCCAGGAAGCACGTGGCTGGGGGACGCTGAGCTTGGTGTGCCCGAAGACAGGAGAGCTGGACAGAGGAGGCCTGTGGAGGTTCCAGGCCATGTTCCCTGAAGAACCAAGGGGTCTGGGGTTGAGTAACAAAGTCTCAGTGCTTTGGCTCAGGTGATGGCCCAGGTAGACCTACAGGCCACAGCTTCTGGATGTCCACCTTGTGGAGAGGAGGGGACTGGTAGCCAGTGAGTACAGTGGCTAAGGGCTGGACCTGGAGCCAGGCAGGCCTGGTCAAATCCTGATTCCATTGCACAGCCCTGGGACCTGGTCCAGTGACCTGGACCTCGGAGTCCTGCCTATAACAGGGTGTATCAGTTTCCACCTGCTGCTGTAACAAGCCACCACAAACTCAGCGAATGCAAACAGCACAGGTTTAGTATCCTGCAGTGCTGCCGGTCCATAGTGTGACGTGGTCTCACTGGGGCAAGAGCGGGGCCTCCAGGGACCCCGTGTCCAGGCCTCTTCCAGCTCCCAGGCCACACAGCTCCTCAGCTCTGCAGGCCCTGTCTTCACAGCCAGGCGCCAACCTCGCACCACCTGGGCTGCTTCCAGTCGCGCCCACGCCCCTCCCACTTCCCTCTCGTGTGAGTGTGTGTGTGTGTGTGTGTGTGTGTGTGTGTGTGTGTGCACGTGTGCAGCTGATTTGGTGATGCACCTGTGAGGTGGAATGTACTGCTTTAACCGTTGTCACGGTCCACTCAGGGTCATTAGGCTTCAGCATCTGTTACCGTCCACCTCCAGTGTTTCCCACATCCCAAGCTGAAACCTTGTCCCTCACCTGCCTCCTGACTGGCCAGCCCCCTGCCCACGCCCGCTCTCATCCCTTCCACTGCCTCCCCTCCAGCTGTGACCCTGGAGGGCAGCAGACGTGATTCCCTCTATTCCCTCTGAGGTGGCCTTGGCCACACCCCAGCTCCACCCCCACCCCCAAATGCAAGGCCTGGCTCCACTCAACAAAGGTAAGATCCGAGGGGACAGTGCACACTCCAGTCAATGCAGGGTGGCTATCTCGAAATAAAAAATAAAAGGGCTGGGGATGGAGCTCAGCAGCCATTCACTGCTCACATATGAAAGAAAAGGAGAGAGAAAAGTCAGAATTTGGAGCCTGCGCGACCGGCGCTCTTCACTGATTACCAGGTGTGCAGGGCACAGGGCTCCGGGAGGGCTCCCTCGTCCTCCCACACCAGCAGAGCGCCAGGGCGGAATTGCCAGGAGGCACGGGGTCTGACTGTCTCCTCCCGCAGGTCACCGGAGGGAGAGGAACCTGTCTGCCAAGCGGAAGGACAACGCTGAGGTCTTCATTCCCAGCAAACCGGACCTGATCGTGAACCCCCCACCACCCGCCGCGTTCCCAGACCCGGAGAGGGCCTGCTCCAGTAAGAGCTGGGGCCCGAGGGGGAGCCGCTGGGGCTGGCGCGCTCAGGGGGGCACCACAGGGGGAGACTGGCTCCTTCACCCTCCTTGCCAGGGCAGAGCTGACCTTCAGCTGACGTGTTAGTTGGGTTCTCCAGAGAAACTCCCCAGAGTTGGAGAGAGAGAAAGAAACGGAGTGGGTGGGGGGTATGATAAGGAATTTTCTCTTGCAATTTAAGAGACTGGTAAGTCCAGTCTTCAGGGTGGCCTGGCAGGCTGGAGAGCCAGGAGGAGGTCTGGCTGAGGGTCTATCGGCAGGATGGTACCCAGGCTCTGCCGGTTAACCCCTACCAAACCCGAACCCAACTATGTGCAAAGACTACCAATATAAGACAAGACATTGTAGATAACAGTGACAAGGATAAGTGACTCTGTGAAAGACTATGTCAGCCCATGTAACTGAGAAGTCCAAAGATAGGGTGGCCTTCAGGCACAGCTGGATCCAGGCAGTTAAAATAGATCGGCCACCTTCCTCTCTCCCTCACTCAGTCCCTGAGAATGCAAGGCCTGAAGAAGAAAGGAGATTCGGGAGGCCAGAGCCTGCAGGGTGAGATGGGAAAGCCGGGACTCGGCAGCATCCTGGGGCCTGGCTTCTTACGTGGGTGGGGCAGGTTGAGTCTGCACCGCCTGTAAAGCAGACTCAGGCAGCCCAGGCCCCGAGAGCTGGGGTCTGTGTGTGGACAAGCCACACAGGTCTCAGCCCCAGAGGGGGGCTAAGGACTCTGCTCTGTGTTCCGCTTCTGTGGGGATGACCCACAGGTGGACGCTGCATTCCACTGTGGGGACCAGAGGCGGCTCTAGACCCACTCCTGGCCTTCTGGGAAAGGCCCAGCACCTGAAGAGGCCTGTCCCCAGCCTGAGGAAGGGAGAGGTGGGTGGCGACCACGGTCAGCAAGTCCAGTTCCACACCTGACGGGGTCACGGAGGGGTCACATCAGGAAGTCGTTCACGGTGAAACAGTCCATGGGGTCCCAAGTGAGGCAGGCGGTGGGAAGAGGAGGCCGCGTGAGAGACCAGGTGAGGCCGGGCAGGAAAGAGGACCCGGGGGACAAACTGGGGCCCTCCAGGGAGCAGGCACAGTCCCACGGGACCTGAGATGGCTGCTCCAGAGGCCCCTGAGCCCACTCTGCTGCGCCATCTCTGCAGAAGGCAGTCAGTGCCTCTGGCCAGCCGTGCCAGCCCTCATGCCACCTGGGGTGGAGCCCCGCGCCATGGCCAGGGCCCTTCCCAGCTTCCCTCCGGGCTAGTGGGATGTCCTCTGAGGCAACGCACCATGGTGGCTTGTTTCCATATCCGGAAACAGAATGAAGTCAGCGGTTCCACAGCACCCACCTCCCACAGGCTGTGTCCAGTGCCACTTACGTCATCTTGCTTTGATCATCCAGCTGACCCGTGCAATAGGTGCCTCAGTTACCAAGATCATGGTTCAGAGTGAACAGGCACAGAGAGGCTCAGGAGTCTTCCAAGGTCACACAGCCCATGGCTGGTAAGCCAGTATCTGAGGACCTAAGCAACAGAATCCGTGCTCTTGACTACTCTTCTGCACGTGCCCTGTGAATGACTTACCTAGTTTTTGAATAACACCCACATCAGTCTAGTCCTAAGCAGTAACATGCCTGAAATCCAGGTTTGAAAAAAGCTTCCAAGAGATGGGGTTAAAAAAAAAGAAAATCCAGGTTTGAGTCACTTGCTACCTTTTTTCTTATTGCTCACGGACATAAGCATATTACTATTAATAATTTTAAAAAGATAAGCCACATGTCAGCTGAACTCATCTTGCATACTGGATCAGTTTCCAGGACTGCATTAACAAAGTACCACATACCAGCGACTTAAATATCCCATGCTTCCTCCTGAAGCTGGAAGCCAGCTCAGGCACTGATGGACAGGGCCGTCTGCAGAAGGTGCGAGGGAGAGTCCGTCCCAGGTCCCGCCCCCAACTCCCCGCGGTTCTCAGTCTGTGGCACTCAGTTCCTGTCGTCCGTGGCCTTCTCCCTGAGCGCACGTGTGTCTGTGTCCAGCTTCACCAGTGTGACGATGACATCCATCATTCAGAATCAGGACCCTCTCTAGTGAACCCAGGAGCAACATCCCAGCCCTTTTTTTTGAAGATCTATATATATTTTTTAGTTGTAAATGGGCACAATACCTTTATTTAATTAATTAATTTATTTTTATGTGGTGCTGAGGCTCAAACCCAGTGCCTGACATGTGCAAGGCAAGCACTCCACCACTGAGCCACAACCCCAGCCCCAGCCCTTTTATTTTTATTTTGAGGTAGGGTCTTCCTAAGTTGCTGAGGCTGGCCGTGAACTTGTGGCCTTCCTACCTCAGCCTCCCAAGTCACAGGGATTACAGGCATGCACCACCCCACATGGCCTGATGACCTCATCTTAACTTGATCATGTGCAAAGACCCTATTTCCAAATAAGGCCACATTCCCAGAAAAGAGAATTTAACGTCTTTTTAGGAGACACAATCCCACCTGTGATATCTACCTTCTTGTACAGCACTTTGAGAAACAGAGCTTAATTAATTAACAATATTCCTTTCTCCAAAACACTCTCAAATGGTCTAACAAACTACATGAAGTGTTAAGTGTAAAACTTTGAAAATGTGTGAGGACAATGCATTCCAGTTTTATATATGACCATAATGCACTAGTTAAAAAATAAATAGCTGGGCATGGTGGCACACAACTGTGATCCCAGTGACTCAGGAGGCTGAAGCAGAAGGATCGCAAGTTCAAGGCCAGCCTCAGCAATTAGGCAGGGCCTTAAGCTACTTGGCAAGACCCTGTCGCAAAATTAAAAAAGAGAGAGAGAGAGAGAGACTGGGGATGTGGCTCAGTGGTTAGGCACCCCTGGGTTCAGTCCCCTGAATGAATGAATGAGTTAAAGGAAGACCAACAGCGTAGAGAAAGGGGGCCGGGGAGGGAGGAAGGGAAGTGGATAGTACTGGGGATTGAAATGGAGAAAACCATATTCTATGCTTCTACGGATACGTCAGAATGAACCCACTGTTGTGTATAACCACAGCGTGCACCGAAAAAGATCAGTCAAATAAGAAAATAAAAATAGGTGAAGAAATAGGGTGATGAGAAGACAAGAGTAAGAAAAGGAGACGATGCCCGGGGTGGACAAGTGAATGTCCAGGGTAGTCCCACTTGTGGCCAGGAACTTCCTGGCCCCACTGCAGGGAGGCCACACTGTGATAAGAAACCGCATGTCGCTGGGCGCCTCTGATGGACATCCGATTACCTCCTGGGACTTGGTTCTGAGGCGGTTTGTCTGATCTATACTCTTTAAAGAGGATGCTGGGGGAAGCCGTGGAATCCTCATTTTGAGCAGAATTGGAGCTCAGCCTTTATCTCTTAAATATACTCAGCCAGATTCAAAGGGCTCGGTAACTGAGAGGGAAGCTGAAATCCCTGGCTTTGTCCCTGCCCTCCCTGGAAATGGGATTACGGACAGTAGGTTCCAAAGGCAGCAAAACGTGCAGGGCCCAGAGCCCCTCAGGCCCCTCAGACTGAGGATCAGGGGCAGCGTAGATGGCCACTCCTTGCAGAGACATCGTCTCTCAGCAGCCCCAGGAAGCCGCCTCTCCTCTGGTGTGGGAAGGATTGTGACTCCCTGGCCAAGCCCCAGATGAAGCATTTGGCTTTGGTTAGGGTCTGGGTTGTGTGGAAAGTGAGTTTTTAAATGCTGGCATCATGCTGAAATTCCTGGGATGTTCACGCCACTGGAGGCACAAGGAACCTGAGGCACCTGCAGAGAACTGCAAACAGACTCACCCTTCTGCAGGCAGAATCTGGGGGGGCAGCAGCTGCCTTACTGTGTACCTGGGTGGGGCCATCCTTTCTGGAAAAGTCTTCTGGAGGGAGTATTGGGGGTTGAAACCAGGAAGGCTTTAACCAGTAAGCTGCATCCCTGGTTCTTTTTAGTTTTTATTTTGAGCAGGGTCTCTCTTAGTTACTGAGGCTGGCCTCAAATTTATGATCCTCCTGCCTCAGCCTTCCCAGTCACCGAGATTATACATATGCACCACTACACCCAGCCAGCTGTCTTTTTGTGGCATGCAAAGTTAGACTTTTTTATATCTTCCTAGTGAATTAAACATTTTAGCATGACATGTTCTCTCTCTTCACTCTAGTAATGCTTTTTGCCTTAAAATCAGCTTTGTCAGACACAGAGCTACCCCAACTTTCTTCCGGTTACTGTTTATGTGATAGATCTTTTTTCCATTCCTTCAGTTTCCAACTTTCTGCATCTTTATATTAAGGTTTGTCTCTTGTAAGCAGCACGAAATTGGTTTTTATTTTTATCCTCTAACAATCTGTGTGTTTTAATGAGAGTATTTAGTCCATTTACATTTAATGTAATTGCTGATCTATTTGAGTTTAAATCTACTGTCTTATTGTTTACTTTTTATTTGTTCCACTTGTTTTATGTCTTTTTCTCCTTTCTCACCTTCTTTTGAACTGATTGCCTAGTGTTATTCCTTTTTTTTCCTCTCATTAGCTTGTTAGTTATACATCCTTTTATTATCTTTTCAGTCATTACCAAGATTACAGTGCGCAGTCTTGAGTTATTAGAATCTGTTCTAAATTAGTGAGTTTACCGCTTCCCACTCAGAGAAAGGACCTTAGAGCTCCAGCTCGTTTACTCCCCTCCACTGTACGTGGTATTGTCGTGCATTATAATTCAACCTAGGTTTTAAAGCCACTAGACATTATTATTGTCACTGTTATTATTTTATGCAGTCGGAAGTCATTTGGATTTGCCCACATGGTGGTCTTCCTGCACCATTCACTGCGGGTCACCCTTGCGCTCTGTCCGCTGCTCCGAGTCTGTCACAAACCCTTCCCAGCCTCCCAGCCTCCTGGCAGTTCTGCTCCAACGTAGCACCGTAGGGAAGGCCGCCCAGATGTCCGCTCAGCTCTCTGGTTTCTCTCTCCCGCCCGCTCTTGACCCTGCCGTTCTTCACAGCCCCCTTCACTCCTGTGTCATCAGATTCCTTTCTTATCCAACAGATTTCTAAATCATTTGGTCCAAGTTTTCTTTCTTTCTTTTTTGTCATTTTGTTTGTTTGTTTATTTGTTTGGCACTGGGGACTGAACTCGGGTGCTTCAACACTGAGCCACATCCCCAACCCTTTTTACTTTTATTTTGAGACAGGATCTCACTTAGTTGTTTAGGGCCTCACTAAATTGCTGAGGCTGGCCTCAAACTGGCAACCCTCCTGCCTCAGCCTCCCAAGTCACTGGGATTACAGGTGTGCACCACTAGAACCTGCTGGTCCGGGTTTTCTGGTGGTACAAAGGATTTGTTCACATTGGCTGTCCTCCTGTTCCAGAAGTATAGCTTGTTGCCCGTCCTCTCTAAAGAGTTATTTCTCCCGGCCCCTCAGTTGAGTCTGTGTCAGTGAAATGTGCACGTGCTGCAAGTCCACGGTGGGCTTCCTCTCGTTCAGCGTGACTGTTCAATTCTAATGAAAGGGCCTCCTGTCCTGCATCGTTCCAGTCCATCCACAAACCTTCCAAGAAACAAGGGTGGTCTCCTTCCGGAGACCCGGTGGCTGCTGGAGGGTGGACGAGCCTTCGTCTTTCATGCAGAAAGCTGACTGTCCCGGTTGTCAGAGTGTCCCAGGGAAGGGACAGGTCTGAACCCCTTTCCCAGAGCAGCTGCCAGCCACCAAATGAAGGCACACCCTGAGTGTGAGTGATTTAGACAGGCAGGCAACCTGTAGTTAGCGTTCAGTTGGAAGTCTGCCACAGAAAGACAAGCAAGACCCTTGTGTCAGATCCGGGGTCTCATGTTAGTCAGTGTTCATTAACAGAAAGTGACAGACTGACTTAAGTTACAAAGAAAAATCCATTGCTCACCGACCTGGAAAGTCCAGGACTACAGATGTGGCCTCAGGCACGGTGGGATCCAGGTGCTCAGAAAATATCACCAGGAAACTGTTTCTTCATCACTAAACCGTTTTCCTCTAGTGCAGAGGTTCTCAAACTTGAACTTTCATCAGAATCACTTGAAAAAGTCAGTTAAAACATGGATCCTTGGGCCCAAGTTTCAGCTTCTGACTCAGTGGGTCTGAGGTAAAGACTAAGCATTTTAATTTTTAGCAAGATCCCAGGTGACCCTGATGTTGAGGAACCACATCCCGGGTCGTCGTTGGCAGGCACTTCACTTGTGGCCCCGAGGCTCGGGCTTCCTTTGACCTACTTTGCCAGCCTGGGGGGACGAGACTGCCCCTCTCCTAATAATCCCAAGGTGAGTCCAGGCACCAGCTCTGGCCTGAACCAGTCTCCAGCCCCTGTGGTCAAGGAGACTCTTCTAATCATCCTTTTCGCTGTGACTGAATTACCCAACCAGAATAACTGTGGAGGAGGAAAAGTTTATTTAAGGGCTCATAGTTTCAGAGGTCTCAGTTCATAGATAGCAGGCTCCATTCCTAGGGCTCAAGTGAGGCTGAACGTCACGGAGGAAGAATGTGGCAGAGAGAAGCAGCTCACATGGTGATCAGGAAGCAGAGGGAGGGGTCTGCACTCACCGGATACAACTATATACCCCAAAGCCACGCCCCACCTGCCTTCAGTTACCTCTCATTAATCCCTGTCGGGATTGATTCACAGCCCAATCGTTTCTCCTCTGAACCCTCTTGCATTGTCCCACACGTGAGCTTTTGGGGGACACCTCACCTCCAACCATAACAGAGATGTACCTCTCATGACCCAGGCTGGGCCGGAGGTGAGGTCAGGTCAGATCCACCCCAGGCAAGGCCTGCTTCCCCGCAGGGAACCCGGGTGCCGTGAAGGTTCCCGAGCCGGGAAGACAAAAGCGGCAGCTTCGTTTCCTGTCAGAATCAACCCCGGGGTGTTTTTCTAAGGTGGTCTCAGTTGGGACTGTGAGCTTCCTGGCCACCATGGCAAAGAAATCACTGGGTCCACCTGGTAAAAGTCAGACTAGACATCAGCCGCGCCTGGCGTTTGGTTCTTAGAGCAGATGTGCTGTCAATACTTTAAAGGAGGACAGTGTTCAAGGTAGTGGAATCCTCAACTTTTAGAGCCAGGCTGGGGAGCCAAAGGGCCCTCATATCCAAGAGGAATGAGAAGTTATTTAGTCTGGGGGCCTCGGTTGTCTTCCTTGAAAATCATGTGTATTCCTGGGCTCCAGAAGAGACAGCACGGGACTGGGCATAGTTCAGCTAGCATGTGGGAGGCCCTGGGTGCCATCCCAGCACTGTTAAATAATAAACAGACAGACAGACAGACAGATAGATAAATAAAAGCAGTCGGAGGACAGGTGTTAGGGTTACAGGCAGCCCCTGCCATGGAGAGGGCCTAGAACAAGAGCTAGAGACGACAAGAAAACAGCTTTGATGGGCCAGGGATGTCCACCGACCATTACCCTGAAATGTACTGGCTTCGAGCCGCAACCCTTTTATGACCGTGAAGTGCCTGCAGCCGGCGGGCTTCCGTAGTGCGCCAGCGGGTGCCGGGCTGGGTGGACCCACGCAGCCTCCTCTCGCCTGCGGGTCTGGCAGCTCGTTTGGCCTGAGGACCTCAGCAGGGACAGCTCATCTCTGCTCTGCGTGGACGGTCCCAGGGCAGCAATGGAGGACAAGCCCCAGGGGTGAGTGCTTTTGTCCTCTGCTTGGTCCTGATCACTAATGTCCTGTTAGCCAAAGAGTCAGCAGGCCGAACCCAGCCCGAGGAGTAGTGTCCCTGTCTTGGTAGGAAGTGCTGGAAAGTCCCATTGCAGCGTGGCCAGCGGGCAGGGGTGGAAGGAGAAGGAGGCCACTCGTTGCCCAGCACCGACTCCGCTGTGAGGAGTGGGGCGCCCACCGGTGGGTCAGGTCACGTCCCAAGGTGCGGCCTCCCTGCCCCCCTCCCTGTGCATCCCGAGGTGAGCGCGGCATCACCCGACACCGCCAGGCCCGCAGCTGTCGCCCTGGACTTCCCGCCACGCAGAATGCTGGCTTCCTAGCCGACCAGGCACCGGACGGCAGGGAGTGAGGGCACACTCGGGAAGCCGGGCACTGTGCCCTGTCTACGGCAGGCACCTCCGCCCCGCCCTGGCTGCGTTACCTCCGTGGGATGCCGGTTCAGCCGGGCCAGGCTTCCCAAGAGAGGCAGGGGTCCTGATTTTCAGGTGGATTTGTTTCTTTTTAAAACACAAGCAAACAAACAAACTTGGCATCTATTTCCTTTTTGGTCCTGGGGATTGAACTCAGGGGCACCTAACCACTGAGCCACGTCCCCAGGGCCTCCCTAAGTTGCTGAGGCTGGCTTTGAACTCACCATCCTCCTGTCTCAGGCTCCCAGCTCTGGGATTACAGGTGTGCACCCCACACCTGGCTCCATTTCCAATTAAAAAAACACAATAGAAGGCCAGGCCCGATGGTGCACGCCTGTCATCCCAGAGCTCGGGAGACTGAGGCAGGAGGCCACAACGGAGGCAGCCTGGGCAGCTCAGGGAGACCCCGTTCCAAAATGAAAGGGCCGGGGAAGTAGCTCAGGGGAGGCACCTCTGGATCCCGGTACCAGTAAACAAGTAAACAAAATGAGTCGCCCAGCGTGTCTGAAGGCGGGTTTCTGCCAGGGCCCCTTGTTTGTGACCCCTCCAGAAGAGCCTCCTTCTCAGGTTTAACATTTGCTATTTCAGGGGCTCCCCCATGACCTCCAGGGTCCCTTGCATGCGGTAAAAGATGATTTTGTGGAGACTGAATTTGAGCTTTGAGTCACAGCTGGCCTAGGGAGCAGGTCGCCTGTCTTGAGAGCTGGCAGGCTGCCTGTGGCCTCCCCTCTTCGCGTTCCTGGTAAATCTCAAGTCTCCCAGAGTGACGGAGTGACGGCTTTTGCTTCTCTGCAAGAGAGAAGAGAGGCAGGCGCCAGGGAGGCGAGGAGGTGGAGTTATGGGAAGAGGGAAAGTTCTCGACCAGAAGAGAGCAGTTTGGGATAAATTAAAATGTGCAATTTGGCTTCTGCTGGAGGCTCAAATTTACTGTGTGAATAAATCCTCCATTCTCTGGATCTATGGCGAGAATCAATCCCCGCCACGTGGCGTTCAGGCCAGCGTTCACCCCAGTGAGCGATGAGACCGTCAAAAAGAGTTAGAAGGCGGTCACCCGGGCGCCGCGGGAGGGTGTGCGGGAAGCGCCAGCCGCCTGGCAGAGTGTGGCTTGAGCTCAGCACCCAGGCCAAGGCTTCTGGGCAGCCAGCAGCGGGGAGGCGCTGGGCGGGCCCCGGGGTGGACCTTCACTTGGAGAAAGGATGATCTAGCTTTTAAACATGTCGTCTGAGCATCACGGACTCAAGGGCACGGGCAGTACCGATGATCGTGTCACTGGAGAGGTGTCCCCACGTGGAAGGCGCCGGGGCGCCCGGGTCCCCGGAAGGAAGTGCCTCCCAGCCCACAGTGGGACCGCAGTTCCAGCCAGCGCGGACGGCTGACCGCCAGGGGAAGCGCCTTGGCCGAGCTGGCAGTAGAAAGCTAGGCGTGGCCACACAGCCCTCCTGGGACCACTTCTGTCTGCATTCTGGGTGGGAGATGGACAGGAGCCTCTCGGTCCTGCTTTCCCGGCGCCGGCTGGGCCTCTGCACAGGGAAGGCTGGTGCTGGCCTTGCCGAGCTTTGCGCACGCGCTGCCCCCTGCCTACAGCAGCCTCTGCAGCACCTGCGGGCGGCTGGGCGCTCCTGCTGGCTCCGCTGCAGACGTAGGATGCTCTTCAGTCATGGCCGCACAGCCTCAGGTTTACCACCTCTGGGACTGAAGTCATCTCCCAGCCCTGCATTTGGCAAAGTCGTAATGCCAGATGCCAGGGATGTGACGGTGAGCACGATGGGTGGGACTTCACGAAGTGCTTTGGCCTGTAGGCCTGGTGGGCTTCACGGCCCCACGAGAACTGAGCCACAAACCCCCACCTGGCCGCCAGCCATTCTTGCCCCGCTTCCCCATTCCCCGCATGCCGAGCTCCGCAGCCGCAGGGCCTTGGCACCCGCTGTCCTCTTGGCATGGAACAGCATCCCCACGGGTGGCTTACGGGCCGCTGCCACCCGGTCTCCACTCGAGTGTCCTCCTCCCTGACCACGCAGCTCCCATGAGGGATGCCGCCCGCCCATCATCTCTAGCCCTTGACCCTGACGGACTCTCTGCCTTTGCTCCGTGACTGTGAGGTCCGTGTACCTGGGCCACCTCTGTCACCTACACCCAGGGCAGTGCTCCCTCACCCAGGAAGTGCAGGGTGGGGTGCGGATGGAGAGCCTGGGCATTACGTGCCTTTGTCTTTCCGGGACCTGCTTCTGTCTGAGCCGCTCTCGGGCCAAGATGAGTCTGTACTTCAGGACGCTTCAGGGCCTCGGCTGCTTTCCCGCCTCTTGTCCCGCCATCCCTTCCCCACTGAGGGCGGAAGGTCCCGCGTGGTCCTCACCGCCCTGACCGCCCGTCCAGGCGTCCCTCACAGTGAAGCTCCCACACAGATTTCAAAGCCTAGCTTTTCTCAGGAAAACGGGAAGCATTTGCCCACGGGAGGAGCGCGGGGCTGCCTGCGCGGTGGCTGGAGTGGAGGTGGCGCTGTGTTCAGGGCCTGCGGCGCTGCTTCAGGTCCCAGGCGCGATTGTGCCCCACACCCTCCCCTGGGTGCTGGGAGGGGGGCCCGGCCGCTCAGCTCTCCAGAAGAGCCCCGCCCCCGTGACACCGGCACCCCGCTGTCCTGGGAGCCAGCCCTGGACATGCCTCTGTGTGTCCTGCCCTGGGAACAGATGCCACCGGTGCCTTGGCCAATGCCACGCGGTTTTTATGCTTGACGTACAGCGTTTGCACTTATTTACGGGGTACGGCGTGACCATTCGATACGGTACGGAATGCATCACCATCAAATCAGGGTGACGAGCGTTGCTCTGTCTATATTTAGAAATACACCTCTGTTTTTGCATCTGTATTTTCCTTCCTGTGTGTTGGGATCCTCAGGGTTTCCTCTAGTGCTGGAACGTGTAATAGGGTGTTGTCGGCTGGAGCCACCCGCTGCGCTAGGGACACCAGCGCTAGCTCCCCCTCGCTGGATTTTGGTCCCCATTACCTGACCTCTCTGCCCCATCCCTAGCCCATTCCTAGCCTCTAGTGACTTCTAGTGACCTCTAGTGACCTCTAGTCCAGTCTCTACTTCTGCGGGACCAACCTTTTAGTCTCCACAAGAGAGTAAGGACAGGTGGCCTTGCTTTATGCGCCTGGCCTGTGTCACTTGACATAATGTCCTCCAGTTCCATCCACGTTGCCACAAATGACAGGATTTTGTCCTTTTTATTGCTGAATGATATTCTGCTGTGTAGACACACATTGTTTTCAATCTGTCCATCCGTCAGTGGACACCGGAGGCAACTCAGTGTCCTGGCTGGTGTGACCAGTGCTGCAGTAAACGGCGTGCAGGGGTCCCTGTGACGTGGTGGTCTCACGGCCTCTGGGTGTACCCGGGAGTGGCCGGTGGGTTATGTGCTAGTTGTAGTTCCAGGTTTCTAAGGAACCTCGACGCCGTTCTCCCCGAGGGCCCTGCTAGCTCACGTCCCGCCCACGGTGTGTGTGGACCCCCTTCCCCAGTCTGCTGGCATCTCCTCTTTCCTTGTCACTTTTTAAAAAATTTTTATTGTAAGCAAATGGGACACGTTGTTTCTGTTTGTACATGGAGTAACGGCACACCATCTGTGTAATCATACATTCACACAGGGTAATGGTGTTTGATTCATTCTGTTATTTTTTCCTTCCCCCCACTCCTCCCACCCCTCTTTTCCCTCTATACAGTCCCTCCTTCCTCCATTCTTGCCCCCCTCCCACCCCCCATTATGTGTCATCATGCGCTTATCAGTGAGATCATTCGTCCTTTGGATTTTTGAGATTGGCTTATCTCACTTAGCATGATATTCTCCAATTTCATCCATTTACCTGCAAATGCCATAATTTTATTATTCTTTATAGCTGAGTAATATTCCATTGTATATGTATACCACAGTTTCTTTATCCATTCATCAATTGAAGGACATCTAGGTTGGCTCCACAATCTGGCTATTGTGAATTGAGCAGCTATGAACATTGATGTGGCTGCATCTCTGTAGTATGCTGATTTTAAGTCCTTTGGGTATCTGTGTCACTTTTGATAATAGCCGTTTACAGGGGTGATGGGAGAGATCATTGTGGGTGTTTTTGTTTTTGTTATTTTGGTACCAGGGATTGAACTCAGGGGCCCTCAACCACTGAGCCACATCCCCAGCCCTATTTTGTATTTTATTTAGAGACAGGGTCTCACTGAGTTGCTTAGGGCCTCACTTCTGCAGAGGCTGGCTTTGAACTCGAGATCCTCCTGCCTCAGCCTCCCGAGCCACTGGGATTATGGGTGTGCGCCACCGCACCTACTTCATTGTGCCTTTCCTTGATGATTGGTGATGTTGAACATTTTTTCATGCATTTTTTTGGCAGTTGGTATGTTTTCTTTTGAGAAACATTGATAATGTCTTTTACTATTTTTTAATCAGATTTTTTTCCCTGTGGTTCGAGTTGCTTTTTATATCCTGGATATGAATCCCAGGCTGGATGGATAGTTTGCAAATATTTCCTCCTGTTCTTCAGGTCGTCTCTCAACAGTTGATGGTTTCCTTTTCTGTGCGGAAGCTTCTTGGTTGATATGAGCCCCTTGTTGAGTTTTGCTTGGATTGCCTGGGCCTTTGGGGTCTTATCCAAAATGTCTTCCCCCATACCAGTGTCTTAAAGTGTTTCCCCTGTTTTCTTCCAGTGGTTTCACAGTTTCAGGTCTTTCATGAGATCCTGATCCGCTTGGAGGTGATTTTTTTATCTGGTGAGAGGTAGAGTCTAATTTCTTTTTCTGCCTAAGCGCATGCGGTTTTCCCAGCACGATTTACTGAAGAGACGTGCTTCCTCCAGTATGCGTTCCTGGCACCTTTGACAAAGGTGGGTGGGCTGTAAGAGCACGGTGTAACTTCTGGACTTCCTACTCTGCTCCGTTGGTCTGCGTTGGGTTCTTATGCTGGTTCCACGCTGCTTCCGTGGCCTTTGCGTGATGCTCGGGAGTCGGGTATGGTGGGGCCTCCAGCCTCGCTCTTTAGCTCAGGATTGAGGATTGGCTATTTGGGGTCTTTTGTTGTTCTATATGAATTTTTTTCCTACTTCTTGAAGAATGCCTTTTTTTTTTTTTTGGTACCAGGGGCTCTAAACCACTGACCACATCCCACCCTTTTTATTTTTGGTTTAAGACAGGGTCTCACTAAATCCCTCAGGGCCTTGCTAAGTTGCTAAGTGGCTTTGAACTTGCTGCCCTCCTACCCCAGCCTCCCAAGCCACTGGGATTACAGACATGTGCCGCTGGGCCCAGCTGCCATGGGAGTTCAGTGGGGCCTGCACGAGTCTGAATACTGGGGCAGCACGGCTGTCTCAGCAGTGCTAATTCTTTAATCCAGTGAGCGCCCGGTGTCACTCTCTTTTTTTTTTTAAGTTTCTTTAGTTGCAGATGGACACGATACCTTTGTTTTATTCATTTATTTTTATGTGGTTCTGAGGATCGAACCCAGGGCCTCACAGGTGTAAGGCATGTGCTCCAACCACTGAGCCTTAGCACGGCCCCAACGCCGTTCTTGACCTTGCTGCTTGGACCCTCCCTCAGATCAGCATCCTAAGGAGGGCCTAGCAGGGGGTCAAGTGCTTCAACAGGAGCTTTACTCAGCAGCAGCCAGCATGCTAAATCGGGGCACCGAGATGGTGCGTCTTAGCACGCTTTGTACCAGGTCAAATACACACGGTCATCCCTGGTGTCCAGGGGCTGATCCCAGGACGTGTCCCCATCGCGTTAAGCCTTGTACGTCATCTAGAGGTGATTTAAAGTACACAGGAGGGTGTGTAGAGTTATATGCACATACCACATCCTTTTCTGCAATGAACTTGCACATTCTCAGATTTTCATATATATATGGACATTTTTTCAAATTTGCTTGGTTATGAATTTATTTTTTTTAACCATTTGGGTTGCCGGTGCACATCATTCCGCTGTGCCCCTGAACACTGCAGTGTGTATCTGCTGAGAACAAGGGTGTTCGTGTCACATTGCCACGGCCTGCTTAGGAAATGCAGGATAGTTAGCATTCACACAGTACTGTTACCTGTGCCACCCACTGGATTTCTCCACCTGCCACAAGAACATTCTTCACAGCAGTTTTCCTTCCCACCCAGACCCAGACCAGGGCCACGACCTCACCTGCTTGCTTGTCTGCCTCGCTCCTTTGATGAGCAACGTTCTCCTGGCTGGCTTTGTCTCTCTCGACCTTGACATTTCTGGAGAGGACCAGCCAGTCAATTTCATAGAATCTTCCTCAACTGGGTCTCATAGATTTCGAGCTGTACCCCAAGAACACAATCCAAAGGAGCATCCTTTGTTTTCTTCTCCAGGGCCTGGAAGCAGGCGAGAGAGACCCCTTTCAGCAACCCGCAAACCCGTGTGCACGACTGAGGACCCAGCGGAAGACGCCTGGGCGGTGCTGCGAGCCATCCAGGTGGAGAACGCTGCCCTGCAGAGGGCCATCCTCAGCAGAAAGGCTGAGCCCCAGGCCAGCCCACCGCAGGTGCGCGAGGAGGCCAGAGAAGGGCAGAGGACACGGGGGTGCAGGGACCAGACAGGCGGGCCACAGCTGGGTGAGCCCGTGGGGAGGGGAGGCGTGTGGGCTTCCCTGCCCTCGGCTGCACCCGGACTTCCCCTGTCCGTGGACAGGCACTCACTGCCCTGCCTACTTATGGCAGCTCTGCTGTCCACCTCTGAAAGCCCTGGCGGGTGCAGATCTGCCTCCCGGTGTGGCTGATTCCCTTGCCAACTCTGGCTCCCTGGGACCAGGGTTGCAAACAGCCGGGTCAGTGGAAGAATGGCGTCCGCAGCAAGCTCTGGCTCTCTGAAGACCTTGGTCCCCAGAGCGTGAGCCCCATGGCTCCCTGAGGTCCTCCCCGGCCTGGCCCCTTGCCCGTGAGCCTCTCTGGCCCGCAGGCATTGACTCTGCACCTGCTGCCTCTGGCTGTGGGCAGCTAACAGGAAGGCCGGTGGGGCGGGGCAGGGCCTCGGGGCTGCGGGAGGCCTCGGCGGTCCTCAGGTGCCCATCCTCGCCCCCAGCCTGGTCTCTGTCTCCCCCATCGAGACCCTCTCCTTAGCATGTCCCACTTGATGCCCACGGCAACCCCAGACAGGCAGGGCCAGCCGTGAGCCCTGGTCTGCAGATGTGGCCACTGGCCTGCAGAAGCAGGTGGCCTGCTCGGCTCCTGTCTTTGCAGTGGCCCAGGCCTGCCTGGCTTTCCCATCACCACTTGCTCCCTGGGCTGCCCTCAGGCCTTTAGGTGACACCCATTGTCTCTTCCCGGGGCTCTGGCCCCCCACTGCGCCTGTGGGATCTGGAGGCCTCTGTCCCCTGCCCTCTTCTGTGAGGGAGGCGTGCCTGGTAATGACTCCTCACCATCTTTCCAGGATGCTGAGGGGCCACCAGCCAAACCATGGAGCAGTCTGCTGCCGGCCAAGGACGAGGCCTCTGAGGTCAGCAGAGGGCCGAGCTGAACCCCTTGCGTGCGCACGCCCCGGGGTCTGCAGGGAGGGCCTCCACGCTCTGCCCATTTCACAGTTGGGGGTCTGGGGCTGGAGGGATGGATCCAGGGTTCCAAGTGGAAGCCAGAATTCCCAGCCCGCTGGCTCGGAGTCCCTCGTGTATTTCCACTTCCTGTGGGACAACATGAAAGTGGATCTTGGTGGTGGGAATAAGTACGTTATATCTGTATAGAGAGAGGTGGGCCTCTAGGTCAACGAGGCCTGGGCAGCAAAGCGCCAGGGACCTCTGAGCGAGCACAGCTCCGTGGGTGTGCTCAGAGCAGGGGAGGCTCCAGGGAGGCCCGGGCCGTCCCAGCTTCGGGCACGGCAGGTGCAGCTCCAGGCCAACAGGGTGACTTCAGAGAGACGGCAGTCCGAGCTGCTAGTGTGGTGGCCGCCTCTGACGGGTGGTGCCCAGGAGGACCCTTGGAAGACGGTGCCATTCGAGCCTGTGCGAAGGAGCCTGCATCAGGAACCGCACCCCGGGAGGAGGAGGGACGGCTCTGGGTGGGAGGGAGCCCCTCTCATCAGGGAACAGGAAGGAGGAACAGAGGAGCCGGGGGGAGGGCGCCAGGGGCTGGCAGCACCCCGGAGCGCCAGAGGGGACTTCCTTGTTCCTACTTGTCCAGGTCGATACTGGTCATCTTGAACTGTCACCAGCAGGTGTCCTGACAGGGCTGTGACCTGCCCACCCGGGTCCAGGGTTTCTAGATGACTGACACCTGATCCGCAGAGTCACCTGCAGACAGACAGCAGGCTCATTTCCAGCTAGGTGGTCGATAAAAAGAAGAGCAGACACTTGGGGCTCCAGGGAAAGGGCCCCATGACCCCCTGGCCTCTCTGGGAGCTGGACTGGGAGGGGTTCCGCTGAGACAGAAAGTTCCTGAGCAAGGAGGTTTTCAGCAGCTCACTGAAGCGGGGCCCAGGAACCCCCGTCCGACGGCGCCGGGCCCGTGTGGCCAGCCCCAGGCCTGCCTGTCACTCTGCCGGCCTGCCCTGTCCCCCCAGGCAGAGGGCCTGAGAGGCATGTGCCCTTGAAGGTGGGCCCGTGGCGTCTCGGCCAGGAGCAGCGTTGCTTGGGCCTCTTACCTGAGCGTTTCCCTCCTCAGCTGCCTCCCAAGGCCCTGGTGACCACCAGCCCTGAGCCGCCCAGGACAGCAGGGGGAGCCAGAGCCGTCAGCCACGCCATCGACAGGATCGGCCTCTGGGGGTGCAGGTACAGGGGCACCCCGAACCCAACCAGAGTCCCACGGCAGGGAGCCGCAGGACTCATGACCCAGTGTCCTTGCCAGCCCTGCGCCGTTTTAAAGTGCTACTTTAGACTGTGCCCTCCTCCCTCGCCTGTCCAGCCCAAAGCCCAACGCTGGCTTGATTTCTCAGGCAAGTGCCTCGGGCCGGTTCAGTCTGGTCCCCACCTGTGTAAAACAGCCTTCTCAAGGTTTCCGCTGACCTGGGGGCAAAGGTGGCCCAAAGCAATGACCTCTGAAACTCCTTTTTCCTGTTCCAGTTTGTTCAGACATAGCATTCTGGCCCTTATCTTGTAGCATCAGATTCTGAAATTGTCATGTTTTGTTATCAAAACAAAGACTTCCCTCTAGTCTTCAGGGAAAAGGGCTCTTCAGGAAGATGCACCAGCTGGGGCCCATCATTTCACACATGCCTTGCACGTGGGCACACCTCCAGGGCTGCCTTGTAGGGTTGTGCATGTTGCAGACTGCACAAATGCCTGGCTGAGGGGTGAGAGGGTGCCGAAATCCTGCCTGCATGCTGGTCACTACGCAGCCCTGACCTGAGACTGCATCAGTACAGAAAGGGACGGAGGTGGAATTTATTAGCAAATCTGTGTGCCCTCCAGGTCTGCGTACACCCAGAGGGAGCTCCTATTTATAACTTGTCAAAAAACTGAATAGGCTTAAGGCGGAGCTGTCCCTTCATCCAAGATCTGCAGACCCCAGATGGAAACCCTGGCTGTGCTCTGTGGAGGTCATAAATAAGGCCCGGCCCGCGAGGCTGGCGCTCCCCTGACAGTTTTATGGACGGCTGCACACACGTCTCAAGACCCTCCTCGCTTCCTGGGGTTGGGGGTGCTCAGCCTTCAACAGCGCAGGTGGGGAGTGGCCACGGCCTCCTCTGCTGGGTCTGGAACACCTTTGTCCCCCGAGACCAGAGACAGTCTCTGTAAAGGGCTGGCCAGGAAGTCTGTGGAGCTGGCAGGTTCTGGCTCTGTGTTGCTTCTTTGCTTTAACAACACTTTAAAAGCCTAAGAGCCTCCCGCAGCCACCGGGTCAGACAAAACAGGCCTGGGGCTGGGTTCGACCCACAGACCTGAGTTCCACTGAGCCCTGCTCTTGACTCTAAGCAAGCTCCCCGTCAGCTCAGGAGGCTCGCTGGCCGCCTGGCTCCAAGCAGCGTCTCTCCAGCTGGGCTCTGAGTTCGTCACTAATTGTACAGCTGTTTACAAAGGGAGAGACGGGGCCTGCCTGCGTGGGCCTTGGAGCTGGACGCAGGGCGCAGACCTGCTTTTCAAAGCCCTGCTCTTCCCCGAGGTGGACGAGTCAGTGTGGTCCCTTTGATGGGATGTTCTCTTTTGTGTCTCTTTGTTACTGCCTGTTTGCCAAAACCAAATCCCATTTCAGACAACAGCAGAAGCTTCTGAAAGTCCTGCAGGCCATCGAGAGTGACTCCGCCCACTTCAGCGGGATGGTTGTTTCCAGCAAGGAGCAGGACCTGGACCCAGAGGTGAGAGTCTGGGCTTCCGGGAGAGCAGAGGAGTTCACCGTGCTCCCGAAGGCAGGGGTGGAAGGACGGGGCACACTCATTCCTGGTCCGCAGGATTCCTCTGCTGGTGGCCAGTCTGGTGTCTCTGTCTCCCTCTCCCTCCTCCCTAGCGCAGTCTTTCGTGACTGAGCACAGAAAGAAAGGTGTGGGCCAGAAGTTTCTGGAAAGAGGCGTGTCCATGCAAGACATGTAAGCCCAGAGGAAAATGTCCAACACGCCAATAATCAAGACATGCAAGTTAGAGCCACCACCATAGCCTATCCACTAGCTGTGCTGGCAAATTAGTGTTGATGACAGGTGACCTCCAGGGCCCCCGGGTGCCAGTGAGCCACGGCTGCCACGCCTTGCTGGCTGCTGGGTGCACGAAAGACACTCTCTGAAAACGCCGAGTAGCCAGGCTTAGGAGGAGCTCGGGAAGCTTAGGTCTCGGGGCCCAGCAAGCTCCTCGCCTGAGGAGACCCCCAGCAGGAGTAAAGAGCCTGACCCACAGCTCTGCAGAGAGCCCTGGCACAGGCGCGGGCGCAGGGACCCATCTCTGAGGTCAGAGTTCACCAGGAAGGCTCGGGGGCCCACACGGTGCCAGTCCCGGGACGGAAGCTGCAGTCAGGAGCCCCAGCTAGAAAACACGAAGCCGGTAAGCGTGACCGCAGGACGCGACGGTCATCCTCTGACCAGGCCGGGGCTGCAAGAGCGTGAGCATGCAGCCGGGCCGCAGGGTGCCAGAGGGTGTGACCAGCACGTCCTTCCGCCCCTTCTCCACCTAACGCTTATGATGAAGCCACGCGGTGGGCACCAGTCTCATTGGCCCTGAGGACTTCACAGACACGTCCCCCAGCCTCAGGCAGAACTTTCGCAATAGACAAAGGGCCCAGCTGGCTGGGACTGGAGGCCGCTCTGAGCCTGGCACGTCACTTTGAGGTCGTGTGTGACCTTCCACAAGCCTCTCGGGCTCCCTGGCCCCGGGAGCCTGTCAGGTAGAGCGAGTGACCCCTCCTGTGGACAGGCCAGGGAGGAGGCAGGAAAGGCCTGTGAGGGCGCCGCAGGGCGAGGAGGAGCTGGGCTCACGGGAAGCATTGTCACCGAAGCCTCGTCCAAAGGGGCCTAGACAGACTCCGTGCAGACCCTTGTCACTGAGAGCATGAGGGCAGAGCTGGGTAGGGCTGGACCAGTGGCTCACAGTGTCCAGCCACTGGGTCCCCACATGTCCTCTGCACCTCTGAGCTCTGCCCCCACTGAGCCAGTCCCCGCTCTGCTGTTCCCTGTGGTCCCTAAATAGCTGGGACGGCGACCCCACCCTCTCAGACCCACTACCACGCATGACACTGGGCAGGCACCAGCCCTGAGCCGCTCCCTCCTGGGTGGCCCAGAGGACAGCACTCACTGATTCTCTGGGCCCCTCAGGGGTCAGAAAGGGTCAGTCCCCATATGCTTCATGGATGAGCAAAGAGAAGGGGTGACTTTGCCAGAGAAGAATCAAGTGGTCTCAGTGAGAGAAGGGCGAATGGTGGGGCCCAGGCGCTTCCCGACGCTGTCCCCGCAGACCCCCAGGAGGGATCCGGCATCAGACACAGGAAGAGAGGAGCGGCCCAGGTGCGAGGCTGACAAGTTGTGACACTTCCTTAATTAACAGGCCCTCCGGCTGCTGCATTTAGAAGCTGGGCTCAGGAGTTTGCACATTTTAGATTGCTCTGGGCGGGAGGTCCAGCAGCCCCTCTGCGGACAGCCGTCCTTCCATCTGGCGCCTCTCGCTGCCACCAGCACCTCCCAGACCGCTCACTGGGCCCTGGAAGGCTCACGGCACACACAGGCTAGTCCTCCCAGTCCCCCAGGCAGCCCACCGGCAGGTTTATCGCCATCCCGCAGGCCTGGGGCTGAGGCCCAGGGCCCTGTGTGTGGCCAAGGAGGCCGGAGGAGGGAGTGCGGGCCCTGACAGCCGGCTGGGAGCTGGGCTGACCTCCTTCCCGTCCCCATCTCCTTTCTCATTCCCATCAGGGCCCAGCCAAGTCCACGCTGGGAGCGATAGCACGTCTCGCTGGCTATTAATTAAAAAAATAAGTGGGGAACAGTTGCTGCTCATTTGCTGAGCTCCTGCTCACAGGACCGTTGCAGATCACCAGTGCTAATTAACAGAGGGCGCGTGCACGCGGGGAATGTGCCATTTTATGAGCGACTGATCCGAGGCAACCAGCGCTGCAGTCAGGCCCCGAGGGCCTGGCGCAGGCCATTCCGCAGGGCTGCCATTTATTGATGGTGTTCACGCAGATGCTCAGACCAAATAGCCTGCCTGGGAGGAGGAGGCCTTAAAATCAACGGCGGAGAGAATCTGAGCCCCGCAGGCGGGGACCGCAGGCTGGGCTCCGTGGGGCCTCGCGGGTTGATGCTGGGCGCAGACTTCCTGCGATGCCCATTCTCCCCACCACCTGGGACGTCCAGTGACTGGTCCCAGGTGGTGGGGCCTTTTTTACTTACTGAACTCGTCCGCTCAGGCTGCCAGAGCGAAACGCCAGACTCAGTGGCTTAGACCACAGTTGGTGTCTCATGTCTCCAGAGACCACAAGTCCAAGACGAAGGTGTTGGCAGGGCTGGTTCTCTGATGCTCTGCTCCCGGGTGCAGATGGCCTCTCCCCGTGTCCTCACAGTCTCTGTTCTGTGCCCTGACGTGTCTCTGCGTGTCCAGTTCCCCCCTTACGAGGACACCAGTCACACGAGATGAGGGCCCACCCCAACAGCCTCGTTTAGTTTAATCACCTCCCCATCTGCAAACAGTCGCCTTCTGAGATTCCGGGGTTGGGGCTTCACCAGATGAGCTGGGCAGGGACCGCACGGCCCATCTCACCTGCCCAGTTCAGATGCCAGGGACGGCTCTGGGATGCAGGCCTGCCTAGGGAGGGAGGGACGTGAGTGCCCAGGCAGATGTGATGGGCTTTGTTTTATTTTGTGGGTACTGAGGAACAAATCAGGAGGGGGGACTCTACCACCGAGCTTCATTCCCAGTTCTTTCTATTTTTGATCATGAGACGGGGCCTCGCCAAGTGGCTGAGGACCTCACTAACTGGCTGAGGCTGGCCTCTAACCTGCAGTCCTCCTGCCTCAGCCTCCTGAGTTGCTGGAATTACAGGCCCGTACCACTGTGTCCAGCTGACGGTGATGGCTTTACATTTATACTTACTGGCAAACCTTAAAGCACAGTACTTACTAAGCGCGGGGAACATAGTCTTTATCTTTTACTTTGCTGTGTTTTAGTCTGGGGTGCTGCTGGTAATGGAACCCAGGGGCTCACATATGCTAGACAAGGCTGGACCACTGAACTACAGCCCCAGTCCAGTCACTGCATTTTAAATGCTTTACAATCAAGTTCCTGTCATCTGCATAACAGCCGGGTTAGCAAGGAGGTGCTATTCATTTTTTTTTTTTTTTAGTTTTACCTGGACACACAGAACATGTATTTATTTTTTTTATGCGGTACTGAGGATGGAACCTAATGCCTCACAGGAGGGAGGCAAGCGCTCCACCACGGAGCCACAACCCCGGCCGCAGAGCCTGTTCCTAAACCCCACCTAAAGATGGGGGCACGAGAAGCCAGAGGTCAGAAACCCGGCAGAGGGGCAGGGCTGAGCCCGAGCCTGCGCCGTGCGATCCTTGGATGCTGTTTTCTCTTCCTTAAGGACAAGTGGAGAATGGCGCCAGCGGAGGTCGGAGAGGCAGTCCACGTGACTATGGAGATCCTGTCCACCTGGGGCAGCGCCTCGCGGGTGGGCCTCACCGAGGTCGAGTTCTTCGACCTGAGCAGCACGAAGCTGTACGTGTCGCCCCACGACGTGGAAGTCCGGAGTGCCGGGGAGCCGGGGCAGGCGGGCAGCCTGGTCAACAGGGACTTAGCGGTGAGTGCAGGGCAGCCTGGGGCGGGGCAGGGCTCTGGCTCCTCCCACCGCTGCTGGAGGGTAATGGGAGAGGCATTGACCCTTTTCATCCACATTGCAGTCGCCACCAGATTCAGGGACCTCAGGGGTCATTAAGGTGCCCTGATTTTGTAGATGAAGCAACTGAGGCTTGGAGAGGGGCCCGGACGTGGCCCAGGTCACATGGCAGAAGGTGGTGCAGCGTGGGCGTGGCAGACAGGCCCAGGCCACGCCCACGCCCCTCAGGGTCCCGCCCCGGGGCCTGGGAGCCCGCTGAACACACACCCAGGTTCCTTTCCTCCCTGACTGAAAGCGCTGGTGTTTCCTTTCCTCACTTTCAAGCTGGGCATGAGAGACTGAGGGCCAAGCGCAGTGGCTGCCAGAGGTCCCAGCTCCTCCGGAGATTGAGGCAGCAGGGTGGCTTGAGCCCGGGAAGTTGAGGTCAGCCTGGGCAACAGAGTGGGACCCGTCCACAGACAGATACAGAGAGGGAGGGACGGAGCAGGAGCAGGACAGCAGCCACCTCAGCCCCTCTGCGGCCCTTCAGCTCGTTCTGTGGTGGCCCCTGGAGAGTCCTGAGAAACTGAGCAGAGATCACCCCTGGCCAGGGACTGGGCGAGGAGGGGACAGGTGCTCGTTGACACCTTTTAAATTCCCTCTGAGCACATGCGTTTTCTCTCTGCCTCTAATTATTAGTATTTTAAGTATCAAAAACGAAGGCCGTTGCCTCGTGTTCCGTCCTCGCGCAGGCGGGCGTGGTCCATGGCTTTGTACACATGATCCTGCTCAGCCCTAAGCCCCAGGCTCGAGGAGCAGAAAGACCTGGCTTCTAAGTTTACTGCCAGCAGCTCCGTGACCACAGCGCTGGCCTAGCCTCTGATTTAGTCTCCTCATCTGTAAAATGGGGCTCGTAAGAGCGCGTCCTCGGCGCAGTGCGGTGAGGGTCAGATGTACCGGGGGAGGCTCAGCACCAAGCCTGGCTCCTCCCGCGGGCTCCAGAGAGCATCAGCGATGGCGGCTTCACTGCCGTTATCAACAGACTGGATTCCGTGAAGAAATAGCTGATGCGCTTTCCATTGAAAAGAAGAGGAAGTGAGAAATCCCCAGCTCCAGGGACCCCGCTCCTGGCCCTACTGTGACCATGGGCAGCTTACCTGCCCTCTCTGGGAGTCAGCAGTCTGCGCCTGTAGAACGGAAGGCGGGGTGGAGGATCTGTCAGGATGGCCGGGACGGAAGTCACGTCTGGCTCACCCTAGAGCATCTTTAAAAGCAAGTGCCGTTTCAAGTCTTGCGAGTCCCCAGGCCAAAGCCCCCCTGGTTATGTTGGGCCGTGTGCCAAATCTGAGACTCGAGCGCGAAGCCTGCTCTTCTTTAGGACTGAGCAGGAGCAGGAGCTTCCGCTAGAAAGATGCCCGGACTTGAGGCATTGCTGGGAAGCCTTGGTGCCCCGGAGACCCTGCTGCCTCGGCCTCTGGCTAGAGTGGTCGTATGCCCAGCAGCAGAATTCAGACCCCGTAGGTCTAGGCCTGGGTCGTGGCTCATGGCTGGGGATACTGTCACAAGGGGAGGAAAGGGAGGGAGAGAGGGAAGAGAGAAAGCTCCCAGTTCAGACGACTCTCGTGGGCTGCTGGGGGCGGGCAGGTGGCTGGCCTGGCCAGTCTGTCCCCACGTTGCTCTGCTGCAGATGTCCAGTCCCCAGAAGGGAACACCGATGAACCAGCCAGGCCAGCAGGGCAGGGTGCTTGGACACCAGTTCCACCAAGATGCCCGCAGGGCAGGGAGGGATCCCGCCCAGAGAAATCCAGGTGGACAGGTGTGCGATGGCCGAGCACAGCTGGGCGCAGCGTTGGGCTGGGAGTCTGAGCCCCCTTCCAGAGCAGCAGCTCCGGGAGGGTGGCGGCTGCCCAGGGGCCCTGGCCTGTGCCTGCCCCTCCTCCTGCCTTCAGTCTCTGGGCTCCGGCGCCAGCTGCCGCGCAGCTAGCGGTGGCTCTGCAGCCTGCTCCTGGGCCCCAGCACAGCGGGGGCGATTCAGTGCACCGCTGGATTTGACAGGGGCCGGTTCTGGCGATCGCTCTCCCCTTCCGTCTGTTCCAGAGGCAGATGAGCTTGGCCGGGTGGGAGCCCAGACGCTGGTCCACGGCTTTGATGGGCTTGGGGGATCCGGTTGGGGCACTGAAGCTGGGACGTGAGGCAGCTGCCGCCCTGGACTGCCGGGTCTCTGGACCTTCCTGCTTTCCCTGGGAGCTGGGCTGCGCCAGGCCCAGCCCATCAGGAGCGCTGCCCCCAGAGCGCTCCAGCCCCACTGGCGTGAGCCACCAAGCCTGGCGCAGCACCTCCGTTAAGCCCTGCGAGCCTGGCAGTGCCCCACGTAGCAGTGAGAAGCCAAGCCCCAGTGGGGACGGCGACGTGCCCGGCAGCAGCCGTGGCCGGTGGCCCCGCTGACAGCTGAGCAGAGGTTTGTGGGAGGGGACGGGGTTCAAAGAGAGGTGGGGGGGTGCCCAGGTGCCGGCGCCCAGGCCTCGTGCGAGCCCCCGCCCTCTGCCCACCATCGCTCACCTGGCCACACCCTGACCCAGCTCTCTCAGTCCCTGACCTGAGCGCCACCCTGCGCGGCTCCTCTTCTGGGGTAGCTGTCAGACCTTAGACTTCGAGATCTAGACCTAAGTCCCAATTCCTCTGCACGTCTCGTCCCCCTCCCACTGTTACTTTGCTCAGTAAATGGAGTCACTGTCCACTCAGCACCCCCAGGCCCGCCACTTAGAGCCTTCAGAATTGTACATTTCCTGTGAGTCTCTAGTTATTTCCAAATAAAGAAGGTTTTTTTTTTTTTTTAAACTAGGGATTAGACCCAGGGTCACTTAACCACTGAGCCACATCCCCAGCCTTTTTATGTTTTATTTAGAGGCAGGGCCTCTGTAAGTTGCTTAGGGCCTTGCTAAGTTTCTGAGCTTTGAACTTGCGATCCTCCTGCTTCAGCCTCCTGAGCTGCTGGCATTACAGGTATGTGCCAACAGGCCCAGTGAGAAATGTTTTAAATGAGCATATGTTCATTTTTAAAACTTGCATATGAATGTTAATTAGTGGAATTTTTCATAATAACCAAAATATAGAAACAAGTCCACATAGGCTAATGGACAGATGATGAAAACATGGTATATCACTACAGTGGAATATTATGCAGCCTTAAAAAGGAGTGGAGTATTGACACAGGCTGTGACATGGATGAGCCTCATAAAGCTTGCCAAGCGAAAGAAACAGGTCACTGAGGCCATGTATGTTTCCACTTGTGCAAAATGGCCAGAATAGGCAAATTCATAAAGACAGAAAGCAGATGAGCAATTGCCAGGAGCTAGAGAGGCCAGAATGAGGAGTGACTCCTAATGGGGACAGATTTTCTTTTTGGAGGGGTGAAAATGTGCTGGAAAAAGATGGTGATGACGACAGTGTGCATAAGCTAAGAAAAAAACCAAATCATACACTTTTAAATTGTGAGTTTTAGCTGAATAGCGTGTGCCTGTAATCACAGCAACTTGGGAGTCTGAGACAGGAGGATCACAATTTTGAGACCAGCCTCAAAAGCTTATCTAGACCCTGTCTCAAAATAAAGAGGGCTTGGGGTGTAGCTCAGGTGGAGCACTTACCTACCTGTGCAAGGCCCTGGGTTCAATCCCTAGTAGTGGGGGGAAAGCTAAATAAAATTAAAGCTTCGTATAGCTTGTAACCTTTCAGAGATTGGCTTGTTTCGCTCAGCATAATGTCCCTGGCATCCTTCCAAATGTTGTGCGTATCAGGAGGATTTTCCTTTTTATGTGATTCTTAATTAAGCAGGTGTTAGTTTGAGGCTGGTCAACGGTGTTGGCTTTGGAGTTGGAGAGTCCCTCCTCCCGAGGCCTTCCATCACCGTCCACTCTGAAACGGCTGTCCGTCGCTGACCGCCTTCATCATCCCTTCCTCTGGGAGTGCTCGTCCCGCCCCGTTTCCCTGGGAGGGGTTTCTTTGGCTCCTGTGCTGGCCCAAGCCACCGGAACCTCGCCGGTCCACTCCCTCACGTCCCCGCACCCAGGAGGGGCCTGCACTGGGTGGCAGGTGCGTGGCAGGTACTGGTGCCTGACCTGCCTGCCCTGCCAGCACGGGGGCCTCCTCAGGTTCAGTTGGCCTAAGCCTGAAGGTGGGTGTTGCGGACCCGGGGGCTGCGGTGTCCTCTGCAGTGTCCACCCTGCCCCGCCCGAGGGTTTCGCGAAGTGCCCTGATTCTTATGCTGCCCCCTTTCTTACCCTTTGTGGTGGTGGGGGGATGGCAAAGGCACTGTGCCCGCTGGCCTGCACCGGGGTGTGCCAGGCTCCCCGCCCTCTCTTGGAGACTCAGCCCGTGGACGGAGCCATCGGAGGCTCCTGCTGTCGCAGGCCAACGCCCTCCGAGGGTGAACTGCAGGCTCCCCGAGGCCCCGGCCCGCCCGACAGGAGCAGGAGGGAAGTCGGTCAGGGCCCCACCCGCGTCCAGGGCCAGCCTGGGCTCCTCCTCTGTCAGGTGGCCCACGGCCCATGCAGGCGCCGGCCCAGGGAAGGCCGAGGGGCACCCGGGCCTTGCAGATGGTGCCTCCTGTCCCCCCGCAGCTGCCAGAGTGGAAGTTCTTGCCCAGCTTGAGGAACCTGCCAGAATAAGTCAGAAGCCCTTGAAGCCACCTCTCCCCTCAACAGAGGCCGCCCGCTCCCTCCTGAACGTCACCTTGTCACCAGAGCAAGGCCCCGAGCCAGCCATCCTCCTTCCCTGGCCCTGTCCAGCGACAGGCACATCCGCAGCGATGGGGACTCTGGAGATGATCCCAAACGCAGGGTGATGCTCCTTTTAGGAAAAAGGGACCCAGGCAGAGTGGGACATGCCGTGGGCTCTGCGGCAGACAGGACCCGCTGGAAACGCTCGGCCTCTGAACAAGGACCCCAAACCCAGGTGCCCGCAGGGCCCAGCAGGACACAGGAGGGAAGTGAGATGTAGGGGGTGGTGGGACTCAGGCAGAGGAGTCCTGGCTTCAGGGCGGCACTCAGGTCCCAGCGATGGCCTGAGCTAGCACACTGTCCCCTTCTGCAGAGAAGCCAGGAACGTGGCCTCAGGGAAAAGCTCCCTTTTACATTTTTTAATTTTTTCGCTACCAGGAATGGAACCCAGGGGTGCTTGCCCACCGAGCCACATCCCCAGTCCCTTTTTAAATTTTTTATTTTGAGTTGCTTAGGGCCTCGCTAAATTGCTGAGGCTGGCCTTGAACTTGAGAGCCTCCTGCCTCAGCCTCCCCAAAATCTCCACATTTTTAAGAATTGGCAGTGAGTTTTGTTTTATAATGTTTCATGAACCAAACCAAATACCTCTGCAAGCCAACTCCAGCTTACAATCTCTTCTCTAAAGTTGGAAGGAGAAGACAAATATGTATTCAGAGGCACATTTTATTCTTCCTCGTTTAGTCACGTCTTCATTTTCCAAAGAGTTTTTGGCCTTTGCTGTGAGCCAGGGAACTGTGCTAAAGGCCGAGTGTTCTGGAATGAGTCCAGCAGGCCGAGCAGGAACCTGACCGGGACAGGAGGACAGGTCCCCTGGAGACGTGCGGCTCAGGTGCTGCGGGAGCCCAGGTGCCCGAGGAGAGCCAGTGTTGAGGGGCGGGGACGCGGGTGCAGCCGTGGAGTCCAGAGAGATCAGCGGCGGAGGCTGCGGTGGGGGGTCCCTGATGGGTTTTCCCTCGGCCACAGGGCAGGGCAGGAGGTCTTGCTGGTGCGAATGGAGAGGCCCGAGCCGCCCTCTGCCCCCGCCTCCCGGCCGCCCCGGCTGCGCCCGCGCTTGGCAGCCCCAAAGCGGCAGGACAGACCCAGGCCCGGTGCCGTGTCCCCATCCAACAGATGCCGAGCCAGTTTCTCTCTTCTGTCCTTCAAATGTTAAAACCTGGACAGGGCTTGGCAGAAGCAGACCCGAGGCGCCGGCCGGGTGACGCCGGGGCGCAGCTGGCAGCTCCGCCACCCCTCCTGCCTCCCTCCCCCAGCGCCCTCCTCGGAGCCTTTAAGCTGCTTAAACTAAAGCCCGCTGCATTTTAAATTCCATCTGGTGGGCAGACGACAGGGCCGGTGGCCCTCTGAGCGGGGACGGTCGGGCGGCTCCAAAGCGCCGTCCGGGCTGGTGCAGGTCTGCAGAGGGCGGCCGGCCTGCCCCCAGCCTCCCCTGGGCTTCGCCATCCCGGAGGCCCCTGGTGGCTCCGCGGAGCGAGGCGGAGCCCTGCCTAACGGGTGCCCTCTCTGGCTGGCCTTTCAGAGCGAGGGGGACCCCTCCGTGTGGACCTGCCCCTTCCACCCGCCGCTCCAGCTCTGCTTCGTGATCCGGAACACAAGACAGCTGCGTGACTTCCGCCTGGGCGAGATCAAGGTTTGGAATTACTGGACCATGGATGGCGTAAGTACCGGGCGGCCTGCTCGCGGGCAATGGGTTTATGGGAGGGGCTCGCGGTTTGCCAGCCCAGCAGCTGGTTCTGATTTCTAAGTGGGCACTAGGGGCCCTACTGCGCTTCCCCATGGGGGCACGTGAGCCTGCTGGGGGCCTCCATCCTGCTTCTTCAGAGCCAGGAGCAAGGCCCCCGTGGGAAGTGACGTCATTATCCCCCTCCCCCGCCACCTTGGGAACTGGGATTCAGTTTTACAGTTAAGGAAACAGAGAGGTTATGTAACCTGCCCGAGCCACACAGCCAGTCAGCATCAGATTGTGACTCTGAACCCGTGCATTCAGACTCCAGGCCCGTTCTCTAAGCTGTCACTTCCCAAATGTCCACCCACACTGGCTCAGATTCAGCAGATGTGGGGCGGGCCCGAGATCCGAGTGTCCAGCCAGCGCCCAGGTGTGTGGATCCCACTCTGAACAGCCGGGCCTCTGCTCTCAGAATCCTCCTTGCTTCCGACCCTCTCGCTGCCCGCCTGTGCCCTGACCCTCGCCCTCCTCCACCAGACTCTGTCCTGAATGACGGGCACGTGCTTCCTCCTGCCACGTGTGCCACCAAGCCCACCAGGGCCATCGGGCTCTGTGGTCTGAGGATGTGGAAGACAGGCCGTGCCTTGAGGTCCTCCTCCTCCAGGGGGCGCCAGACGGCGAGCCAGGGATGCCGCAGAGGGGCCCGAGGGCCCCAGGGGACCTGGGGCGCCCCGGTTCCAGACTCAGAGGCCCTGGGATTCAGGGGAACCGAGCAAGACAGGACAGGGACTCCATCTGCCTGTCTTGTTTCCCTCGCGTGATAGACAGAGGGACAGAGGGACAAGGGACAAGAATCACTATTCCTGCACTTCAGACCTTTTGTAGGGAGGCTGAAGTGAGATGACCAGGAACCGAGGCTCAGCCTCAGTCCTATCAGGGGCACTAGGGAGCGGTGGGACTGCGGCAGTCTGGAAGCCCGTGGCCAGGTGTGGGAGGACTCTGTTCAGCTTCAAGCAGTGGTCGCCGTGTAGGAATATGGCCAGTGCTCTGGATCCTCCAGCCATGCCCAATGAGCCAGGAAACCTGATTTTATCTGAACCTTCCTGGTTCGTAAATGTCCAGGGCGAGTTCTAAGTGTTTTTAAACTACTATGCAGGTCAAATAAAACTCATCTTTGGGCTGGAACTGGCCTGTCTCAGATTGCATGGAGCATGGGGGAAGGATCTTTCGGAAGCTGGGAGTGATCAGGGAAGGTTCTGGAAGGAACACACACCTGAGCTGGGGTGTAGAGACACAGCACCCTTGAACAGAGGCAGAAGAGGAGTCCGTGGGTCCCAGTGGAGAAACAGCACCCTTGAACAGAGGCAGAAGAGGAGTCCGTGGGTCCCAGTGGAGGGGCCGCTCCTATGGGGGCCGAGATGTGCCGCCTGCTTGACTCTGGGCCCCGCCCTCTGGTCTGTGTCCAGTGGCCGCCCGAGAGGCCTCGCCCTTCTCTGCTGTCAGATTCTCAGAGGCTCCTGTTCACCAGGGTCACGGTCAGACCCTGAGGGTGATAGCAGAGCCTCCTGGCCCCGCTGGCCAGGCCCTGCCCCGCCCCCTTTCACACACCCGCCTCCTGGGTGCCAAGTCTTGGTGCTGCCAGCCCCCAGGCGGCCATACCTTGAATCCCCGGTCCCCCGTCCCCTGGTCTCTAAATGCCCGTCTCTGTCTCAGTCCTGGAAAACCAGGCGTCTCCTTCTCCGGGAAGCCGGCCGTGCCCCCCCACCGCCCGTACCAAAGTTCTCCCCTGCCTTCTCTGCCATGCTGTGGGCACCTGGGGAGCAGGGCCTGAGTTGTCCCTGTGACTGCTCTGTTCAGAGAATAGTCCCTGATCGAATGAATGAGCCCCTGTTGTGCTACCTTTTTTGATATCCAGATGAGAACATGAGAATCAGAGAGGTTAGGTGATTTGGACAAGACTGCACAGCAAGTTAGAGGCCCTGCTGGGAACCTGTTCCTCTGCAGTGCGCCCTCCTTCCCTCCCCTCCTCCTGCTCCCTCCCCACCCCACCGCACCCCAACCAGGCACCTACCTAGTGACCTGGTCCTGAGCACCCAGCGAGGCAGACACAACCCCGGCCAGCTCTGCGTGCACAGCCCAGCCCAGAGAAAGCTCTGGTTTCTGCTTTTTGAGGTTGTTTTTTTTTTTTAAACAAACACCTAGAGTTTAAATTTGAGAAAAAGAAGTCCAAGCTACTGGAAGAGCTGAGGAAGCGTCCACAGGCCTGAGCCTCCTCCTTCCTCGCTGGCCTGGCCCCTTGTGTGCTCGAGGGTGACCTGCAGGCCCCGATGCAGCCGCAGCCACTGCGGACCTAGGCCCTGTGCCCCTCGTCCCCGGCCTGCTCAGGCCTTCCTGGCAGGGGATGCCCAGCACCTCCTGGAGCGGGCAGTGAGGCCGCGCTGGCCCCCGAGCCTGCCTGTGGCTCAGCCCCGTCGCTGACCGTGCGTCTCGCCAGGAGAAGCAGATTTCATGTGCTGGATTACAGCGCCGATAAGCTGCACCCGCTCAGCCGAGGACGGCCTTTCTTTAACCTGCGCTCAGCCGCCTTGTGTGTAGAGAATGCGAAACAGGAGAGCAGATCTGCAGAGCCCCACGGCGCACCCATGTCCCTGCAGTGCGTGGGGACCAGTGACCACAGGGTCTGCCACCCCGGGTGGAGGGTGGAGGGCCGCCTGCCGGGCACCGCTTATGTCACCCACGGCCATCTGTTGCCAGAATCTACAGGGGCAGAAAGGCGCAGCAGCCGTGCTGCAGGTGGGCTTGGTTTAGTATTCCCAGAGAACGCCGTTCCTGTGTTTGGGAGGACACAGAATGAGTTCATGGGCCAGAGCGCCGCGGTCGCAGATGCAGCTTGTTATGACAGTGTTTTGTGTGGGAATCTGGGGACGGAAAGTTAAAGGCAGAGCTGATCCAGCCCAGGCTGATTGAGGACGTGAGAGAAGACACTAGAAAAAGGGCAGTCTTCACTACTAGGAAATGAGCCGCCGATTGGTCTCCTTTCTCCCTCAGTAGGTGACCCAGTGGTGTGAGCTGGCACGGAGGAGAGGTGCTGGGGAGGGAGGCAGAGGCAGGAGGCTGGCCTCCATCCACAGCGCACTCCAGAGGCTGCGCAGCCACCTCTGTCCTGACAGCGGCCATTTGTGGAAGGCTGCAGGTGTCCACATGATGACAGCTGAGCAGGGAGTCCTCCCCTCGAGCCCCCACAGGCCCGAGGGCAGGTGGCCGTCCCCGTCTGTGGAGGAGCAAGCTGGGCCGGGCAGCAGGACCACGTGGTGGGTGGACTGTGTCTCACTCGCCAACCCTGATGGGAAAGGGCTGCCGGGTGCTGCCCTGAGAGGATCCAGAACCTTCCTCTGGCTCCTGGAGGAGGGAAAGCTGTGACTGACCTGCACAGTCCACCTTTGGCTCAGGGCGGGTGTGACAAGTGGTTGTCACGTCTTTCCACGTCCCCAGGATGTGGCTTGCCCAGCTAGAGGGCACCAGGGGCGGAGGCGGGAGGTGGTGTGAGTGCTGTTGGTTTTCCTGGGCACGTCTGCCCTGCCGGGGACACCTGGGGGATGGAGGGGACAGTGGCCTCCCTCCATGGAGGCAGTCGCCCGTCTGCTGCGGTCTGGTGTGGCTTGACCCCAGGGCCGGCGCAGTGAGCAGTGCGGGGGGCCGGGCCCTGGGCGGTGGAGCCTGCCGGGGTCAGGTGCTGCCCTGTGCAGGGACTGGCTGCTGTGAAGGTCGTTAGAAAGGGAGCCCGCCAGGCCTCCCCCTGGCCTCTGGCTCTCGCCCCACGCTCCCTCCTGCCATGGTGCCTCCAGCCGAGAGGCCTCCACCAAAGCTGCGCTGATGGCACGGCCTTGCCCTTCAGCCTCCAGGCCTGTGAGCTACTTCACCTCTTTTCTTTAGAGCATTACCCGGCCCTAGGTATTTTGTTATAGTAACAAAACTGATGACTACCCCACCCCAAAACGTGCTTCCTTCAACTCCGCCTGGTGCCTCAGTCTACCTTTCTGACAGTCTTAGTTACCTGCTCTAGGGTGCCGCCGCTCGCTGCAGACAGGCCCGCCGTCACCATCTGCGCCCACCCACCCCCTTGGACTGCCCGCTCCAGCCTGGTCAGACGGGAGTGGATAGCAGTGGGCACCCAGGAGAGCACCCCGCGGGCATTGACACTCAGAACGGCCTTCTCGCTGTAGCTCACGCACGTTACGTGTCCCCACTGCTGCCTTCTGTGACTTGTCACATGGTCGAGGCCACATTGCGCACTGGAACGCTCTGCAGTGACAGGAACGTGCCATGTCTTTCAAGCACAGTAGCCAGGACACAGGTGCTACTGACCACTTGAAATGTGGCCAGCGCTATGAAGAACTGCATTTAAATCTGATTGATTGTGATTCATTTTCATTTTCATTTAACTAGCCACGTGCAGCTGGTGACCAAATGATGGTGACAGATTGGCCAAGGTCCCACCCACCTTGCCCTGTCCCTCCTGGTGGGACCCAGGTGAGGACGTGACCCTGGGCAGTGCTGAGTGACTGAGGCAGTGAGCAGGAGGCCTGGGGGCAGAGGCTGGGCTGCAGGGGGCGGCCTCCCCTGACCTGGCGAGGCGGAGGCGCAGCCCTGGGAAGGGCGTTCCTGGCCGGGCACAGCGAGAGCAAAGGCGCTGAGGCAGGAGCGGGCTTGTCCACTTCCAGGACGGACTGAGTCAGTGGCTGGATCACGGTGGTCCGGGGAGCTTGAGGGCAGGTCCCGGAGGGAGGCAGGACCAGGTTGCTGGGCCTTGAAAGTTTGGATCTCATTTGGAGAGAAGTAGAACGCAGCGCCAGAGCAAGTGTGTCCTGCGGAGCCAGCCCACCTGGCCACGTTCATGCGGCTCTGTCGCGTTGCTTGATGTCGCCGTGCCTGAGCTCCATCTGCTGTGTGGGCAAGTGCTGTTCTTTGAATACATGCAGAGCTCTGGCCTGTGCCTGCGATTGGCGTCCTTGCTGGAGGGCGTTGGGCGTCGGGGACGAGACCTGACTGGGGGATTTAAAGGGCCATGCTGGTGGACGTTTGAGTGGGGCAGAAGGAGGGGCGCCCAGAGAGGAGGCCCCAGGCCACACCTCGCGGAGGAAGGGGGCTGTCGGGGAGCCTGTTGGGGCCACGGTGACCTCTGCACTTCCCGCGGAGCCGCCTTTCACTTCAAATGCAGGCAGAAGACACGTGACGGTGGCCTGGCTCTGCCACAGCTCCAGTGTTCCCAAGGCTCGGCCACTCCTTCCTCTGCACCCCAACACTCGAGGGGAGCCGTGGCCCCCACGTCACTTGCAAACGCCGCGCCTCTCCCGCGGATCAGCCACGGCCCGCGGCCACCCTGAGCTGGTGGCGACTGCGCTCCTCCATACCCTCTGCCTCTGCCTCGCCCCCTCAGAACCGACACACCCCAACCCACCAGGTGGCAGCGCTGAAGTCCAGGGGGACCTTCGTGTCGCCGGCCGAGTCAGGTGGCCTGATGGCCCCGGGCACTCTCGGGCTCGGGAGGCCTGACGCCTCGAAACGGGGTGGCTGGTGGGAAGGGGGCGGATCCCTGGCCCGGAGGCTGGGATGCTGCCCCCGGTCGGAGGCCTGGTCTAGCCAGCAGGCGCTGTCCGCGGGGCAGGATGGGCAGCCGTGAGGGTCTCGGGGCTCCGTCAGAAGCAGGCCTCTGCCAGCAGGGAAGGCGAGGGGAGCCGGCTGAATCAGGGCCAGCGAGGACGGCCCTGGCAGAGAGGGACCCAGGGCCCCGGCTCCTCCAGCAGGCTGGCCTTCAGAGCTGGACTCCACCCCGAGGAAGGCGGTGTGACCGCAGACCCAGGGTGGAAACGGGGCCCGGTGCTGGCGGAGCAGGCCGCTGACTGATGCTGGCCTAGGCGAGTCCCCCTGGCCGACCTGGGTTAGTCGCTGAGTCTCCTGACCACAGTTCTCAGTGACAGCCGGTGAATCACCAGGATGCTCTCGGTGGCAAAGAATAGGAGCCAGTTAAAGCTGGGCTAAGGGGCTGGGGACGACGCTCGTAGGGAGCGGCAGTGCCGTCTGAGTAGCTGACTTGGGGAGCCGCGCTCCCGCCGTCTCGGATCTCTGCCATGCTCGGGGCTGGCTTCGTCCTCGGCCCCAGGCCTAGGCCCCTGGTGGCATCACACCGTTGCTCCTCCCAGACTCCCTCGAGAGCCCAGGGCAGCGCCCGCCGGCAGCCGGGGTCACAGCCTGGTCACTGCCTGTTACCTGTGAGAAGGGCGATCCCGGGAGGCTGGGTCGGTTCCCGTGGAGAACCCAGGTGCTGTCTGCACAGGGGACGTCACCAGGGCAGGTGGTGCGCGCAGGCTTTCAGTGGTGCCCTTTCTTTTTGTGACCAGGGACTGAACCCAGGGTCTTAGCGCCGAGCCACGTCCCCAGCCCTGTTTCATTTTGAGAGAGGGTCTCACTCGGTTGCTCAGGGCCTCGCCAAGTCGCCAAGGCTGGTCTGAGCGTGGACGCTCCTCCTCAGCCTCCCGAGCTGCCGCTGTGCCGGCCCTTTCCCTGTCAGTGCCGCGGCTGGCGCCCCGCTGAGTCTGCACGTTCACGCCTGACCGAGCGTCAGCCCCGCGCTTCCCGCGTTTCTCCCGGGAGCGTGTGGTACCGCGGCCCGTCCTACGCAGGCCTGGCCTCCCACCGAGGCCTGCCTCCATCTGCGCCCCCCGCGCCCCCGCGGCCATCTCAGAGCCCTGCCCGTTCTCTCTGGAGCTGCCTCCTTGCCCGTCCGGCTCGTCCTTCCCCGTCCTCCCCACACGCACTCCTGGACTCGGTCTGATCACCAGCACCGTGCAGGCGCCCAGCCCTGCGGCTCTCACCCAGGCAGGGAGGCCGGGCTCAGCAGGGAGCCACAGCTCCGCAGGGCCAGCGTGGCGATGGGGCCAGCCAGGGGCCTCCCAGGGCTGGGAAGACGGGGACCCTCGAGCAGAGAGACCCCTGCTGCCATGCCACCCAGGCCACCAGGCGAGGCGGGGCCAGCAGCCCAGGCTCTGCTGTCCACACGTGCCTTCGGGGCCTCTTTGAGTTGATAACCAACGATCGGGACTTGTAAGGTTCTGCAGGAAACGCGGATCTCGGGCTTGTCTTGGGAACTGGGCCATCAGGCCACGCACCAGGCTGGTGAAGCCTAGTGCCGCTGCCCCGCCTTGTCCCCGTCGTGGTGGCACCGCGTGCTTGTCACCTGCGAGCTTGCTGGGCCTTGGCTGCATTGCCTTGGTGACCTCCGCCCCTCCCGGACCCCGGCATCTGGCTCCCGGCCGTCCCGGCCCAGGTCACTCCTTTCTCCCTCCAGCCCTCGCTGCCACCAGCCCGTGCCTGGAACGCCCGCCTGCCTCGGGACAGGCCAGCCTCTCACCTCCTGGGCTCTGCCTGGGCCCCACCCCAGCCTGCCCTGGGCCCCTGGCGGTCTCCAGCACACCCTGCAGGCCTCCCTCGGCTGTGCCTTGAGGTCCCGAGCCTCAGGTGTCACCGGCCAGTGCTCCTGGCAGGCTCCTTCTGTTTGGCCCTGGGTGTTCTACAGCTTGTGGATCGTTTGACAACATTTGGAAATCGGCTCTGCAAGAGCTGCCACATTCCCTCCCTGGGCCTTGTGGGTGTGCGCTCTCCGGCTGCCAGACCCCCAGCGCTCCTGATGCCCAAGCGCTGAGTCTGGGACCCTTACCCACAGCCAGTCGTGACCGCCCCACTGGCTGCCACTGAGTCCTGCTCAGGCCAGCGCCCTGACGGGCCCCCCGCCGTGTTGTTTGAATTGAATGGCGTTGCAGAACTGCACACCAGGGCCTCGGCCACGCCTGGCAGAGGTGAGGTAGCAAGGAGAATTCTATCCCATGGTGGTGGCACACGCCTGTGATCCCAGTGGCTTGAGAGGCTGAGGCAGGAGGATCACAGGTTGGAGGCCAGATTCAGCAACTTAGCGAGGCCCTAAGCAACCTAGTGAGACCCTGTCTGAAAATAAAAAATAAAAAGGACTGGGGATGTGGCTCAATGGTTGTCTCCTTGGGTTCAGTCCCTGGTACCAAACAACAAAAAAAGAGCACTGGTCACCCCCAGGGCAGATGGCTCCATCCTGTGCCAGCCTCTGCCGGGAATCGGGGAGTGCTGCCCTGTACCTCGGAAGAGCGGTGAGCCACGCTGACCCCCACACCAGCCGGGGCAGGCGCACACAGCCAGGCCGTGATGGGCACCAGACGTGACGGCATCTGTTCCCTGGAGGTGGCATTGGAAGCACGCTGCTATTCCGCACAGAAATCCTAGGGGTGGGTACTGCCGTCACCAGCTCCTTTTACAGATGGGGAAACTGAGGCACAGAAAGCAGAACGACTTGCTGGTGGTCACACAGTGACCAGCAGTCTGATGCCCACCACAGGGCCCCTTTTGAGAGAGAGAGGAGCTCCATCAGTGCCCGAGGGCAGTGGCGACTCAGCACTTCAGCTCTGGCCCCTGTTACCAGACGGCCCGAGATTTCAAGAGATCCGGGGACGCGGAGCGTGGTGGGGACGCGGAGCGTGGTGGGCAGTCCCAGTCCTCCGAAGCCCACCGCTGGTTCTGACGCGTGTCATTGCTCTGAGGGCCAGACCAGCCTGGGTCAGCCACAGGGCCACCAGTCTGTGACTCATCTGTCAGGTCCCTTCCGTGGACATCGTCCTGGGGGCCATACTGTTGGGCCGGGTGCAGGATGATCTGCCCAGAGCCTGGCAGGTCGTGCTTGTTAGACGTCAGAATGTCCCCGCTCTTCTCCCCGTCAAGGAAAGGAGCCGTCCACGTCACAAGGAAGTGTGCCTTGGTCTTCCCCCCACGTGATGCAGCAGACCCGGGTCCTCCCGGCAGAGCCAGAGCTGCGTGGAGGGCAGGCTCAGCCCCAGCGCTCGGGCAGGTCTATAAGATGGGCAGCGGGGAAGCGGGCTCTGCGGCTCAGGCAGCAGGCACAGGACCTGGCTGCCAGCCAAGCTCTGCGTGCCAGGGTGAGCCAGGGGCCAGTCCCAAAGTGTGGCTGCTTGTGTGGCAGCAGCTCCACCCTGAAGCCCAGGGTCAGGGGGAGCCCTAAGCCTCCAGCCTCTCTGGTTCTGGGGCGGCGCTTCTGGGCAGAGCGGGAGGGAGGAGAGTGGCTCGTGATCCCTGTCATGGGCCCGGTGTGGGGCGCCTCCGGGGTGGGCCCCGGGCTGGGCGTGCGTGATAGGCAGCTGGTGCTCCTCTGGACGGCTCTGCACTCAGGACGCTGTCGCTCCTGAGCAGTTGGGCTGGTGGACTGAGGCAGGTGTCGCTCCTGGGAACCTCAAGAGTCACAGCGCCTCAAGAGTCACAGCCCCGGCCCTGTGTTGGGTCTTGTCCCGGCGGAACGGCTTGGCCATCCATCCAGGCTGAGCAGGTGGCCCATTCATGGGAAGCGACGCGGCCACACCGGGGCCAAGGAAGGAGGGGCCTGTGGAACTAGGGAAGTCACTTAGATAGAGATGACATTTATATCGCGGTATTAGAGTGCTTAGTCTCAGCACGGTTCTTGGAACTGCAGCGGAGGATAAAGGCAGACCGGGCATGGGAACGGGCTCCCGTGAGCCCAGGCCAGCCACAGAGCTGCAGTGTCCTTCTGAAAGCCACTGCAGAGGGGGCTCGAGGCCCCTCAACAGAAGATACGAGGTTCCCTGGTTAGCGGGAGGGAAACGCCCCCGGCAGGGACAGCAGAGGGCGCGCACGCGCACACAAATGGCCCCAAAGGCAAGGCGAGTCGGGGTGCCCTGGGCTTCCTGGACACTAGGGCAAAGGAGGAAGGAGCCTGCAGCTGCAGCCTGGTGACAGCAGAGGAGGAAGCAGGCTGGTTCCTGAGGAATGGAGACGTCCCCACGTCCACCCAGAGACACCTGGCAGAGTGTCGCTGAGAAGAGGCGAGGGTGCAGACCCGAGGTCCCCTCCCGTTTCTCCTCGGCACAAGTGGCTTCCTAGCACAGCCCTGGAGGTGGCTGTGGGACGTCTACGTAAGACAGTGGTCTTCTGTTCCTGCAGGTTCCACCCAACTATGGATGGAAAATACTCAGGGAAAAAAATTCATTTGTACCAAATACGACTTTTTCTGACCATCAATCCGTAAATGATAGAGCATGACAATTATTTACAGAGCATTTACAGTGCGTTGGGTGTCGTGTGAACCTAGAGGTGACGTGCCCTATGCGGGAAGACGTGTGCAGGTTTTATACAAATTCATGCCATTTATGTGAGGGACGTGGGCTCTGAGGTTGGATCCACAGGGGTCCTGGAATAAGTCCACACAGGTCCTGAGAGGTGACAGTGGGTGGGACAACATCAGGAAGGAAGCATGCGCACCCACGTCCCCCACAGAGTTTCCCGGTGGTCCTCGGGGGGAGAGGCTGGGATGTGTGTGGGTCCCTGGGGGCCTCGTTTCCAACCTGGGACTCAGAGTTCCACCCCACAGGTGATCCCGCCCAAGGCCAGGCTGGCACGGGAGATGGCACATGGCACCTCGGGACGGCAGCCAGGGTGGCTCCCCACAGCTGGCCTGTGACATCAGGAGGCGTGAGCCTGGGCGTCTTCCTTTAAGCCGGGGCCCCGCCGCCTACCTTGCAGAGCTGTGCCGAGGACCGTGCAGGACACGGCGGTCTTTGAGTTGTAAGCTGGGAACATCCAGAGAAGTGACTGATGTCTGTTCCCTGCTGGGGACCCCACCTGGTGATGCTCAGGCCAGGGTGCCCGCAGCACCCTCCTTCCACCAGCCCCGCTGCCCGCAGTGTCCCCAAGCCCGTGCTTCTCCTTCCTGCCCGCCCTGCCCTGCCCTCTTCCCCTGGTCCCTCCCTGCCAGACTTGCTGGTGAACCTGGGCAGCAGATGCCAGATGGGCTCTCGACTGCCCATGGAAGGGAGGTGACGTGTTTTGGTAGCAGACGTTCCAGGAGGAAAGCTAGGAGGCCCACCTCGTGTGTGCGCTGGACAGAAAGGCCACCCCACCGCCTCCTCAAATGAGTGTTTCTGTCTGGCCAGATGTTTCCGCGGTGGTAATTTTGTGGAACTAGTCATTGAAAGCTGCCCGCGCTGTCCTTCAGGAAGGCCGTCTGCTGCTTAATTCTCAGCATGCGCCGGCGCGTGCCTCGCGCACAGAAGCGCACCCTGGGACGGGGAGGGGCGCTGTGAACGTGGACTTTTCTGACAGCAGCAGATAGCAGCCTGTCGTCCTGCAATTGGATGATGGGAGCCGGGTCGGCGGTGTGTGCGGGCTCTGTGTGTCTGGTCCTCCGGTGCTCGGAACCTGTGCGACCCAGCTGTCAGAGATTCCGCTAGCGCGCACTCCCCTTCCCAGCGCTACATGGAAGGGGGCACCTCTGGGGTTTCGGATCCCACAGGCCAGGAGCAGATCAGAAGCCACAGCAAGATGGAAGCGCCCTGGCGGGGAACCCAGCAGGCCACGTCTTCTGACCACCTTGTTCGCAGAACTCTGGGGAGCAGCGCTGCCCGGGGAGGCACTCTTCAGTCACTCACTGCTTGAGTGGCGGCCCGGCCTGGGACACGACGGCAGGACCTCTGCTGCCTGGAGCTCACCGTGAGGGGAGGAGGAGCTAGGCTTGCGGGAAGGCCAGAGGGTGGGGGACAGGGCGCAGGGACACGGCTCAGGACGGCCCCCAAGACCGGTGTCCAGGCAGAAGGTACAGGCAGGGCCCGAGGAGGGCGGGCCCCCCAGAGCAGGGACCAGACCCGTGTGTTAGGAGTGGCGGGCCAGGGCCGGTCACACAGGCCTCTGCCTGGCAGAGTCACCGGGCAGCTCCGCAGGAGCCACCTGATCTGGCTGCTGGGTGGAGGTGAAGCGCGTGCACAGGCAGGCAGGGTGCCGTGCCGAGCGGAAGTGGAGGCCAGCGAGGAGGTGACCGCGCTGTCTCAGGAGAGGTCAGATTCGGGGCGTGTCTGCGGAGCTGGACATGAGTAAGAGCCAGGCGCGTGGAGGGGACCCCAGGTTTCTGGAACTGCCGCTGAATGTTTTCAAGGTGCAAGATCAGGTTTGGGAACGAAGATCTGGCTGGGACGCGCCCTGGCTGGGATGCCACTAGGGACCCCAGGAGGCCGAGGGCCACGTGGGGCTTGGCGGGGTCTCAGGGTGGGAGGTCATTCGCAGGAATCATGCTGCGGGGTGGGGTGCTCAGGGCCTCGGGGCTTCGAGACCACCTGGCCAGGACCCTGAGCGAGCAGCCAGCGGGCAGGGCAGATCCAGGCAGGCGCAGAGCCGGGAGCGGGAGGGAGAGCCCTGGGGGAGGGGCAGGGGCCAGCCGCCCAGATCCCGGAGGGCTGCACCCCGAGACCCTCTGACTTATGGTCCCAGTCAGGAGACTTCCGAGAGCGAGGAGGGCCCTGTTAGCGATCCCGCCAGACCACAGGTGTCAATCAGGTTCGGCCCCCACAAAGAGGGACTGTCCAGGGCCTGGCCCTTGGCCAGGTGGCGTTGGTGCAGAGATGGAGGAGAAGCCCAGCAGGAGGGAGGTCAGGACGAGGAGGAGGAGGAGGCCATGGTGGCACAGAGACAGGAGGGGTGATGGCCGTCGCAGGCGCCCCCGTGGAGTAGAGCGCTCCTCAGCGAGAAGGAGGGAGAGGCTGTGACGCACGTGACCTGGGTGGATCTCAAAGTGACCGTGTGGCATAAAGAAGCCCAGCAGAAGGGGGCCCGGGCCGCCCGACTCCTTTTCTGTCACACTTCCAGAAGCACAAAGCACACACAAGGGTGGCAGGCGCCGGGGAGGAGGGAGCCTGGGGTGACGCGCAGGTTCGTTATCCTGAGCCTGGAGACGGTTTCGTGGGCGCTGGAGACGAGACTCCTCGCGTGGTTCGCTGTAAACACGTCCAGCTTGCACAGGATGCGCGCTGCTCCTGGGTTCGCGGGGGAGGAGTCGTGCTGTAAAGAGAGACGGGCGCCGCGGAGGCAAGGGAGGCTGATTTTGTTGGAAGCAGGAACGGGAGTCGGGAGGGTGGAGAAAGAGCGGGAAGGCCGAACAGGGGCCTGGAGTGAGGCCGCCACACCGCAGGCCGTGTGCTGGGAACTCATCCCGCCCGCCCGTGTTCCCCACCTCCTTGTGCAGAGGAACCATCTGGAAAACTTGGTAGGAGAGCAGAAACCACCATCGAGGCAGGGGCCTTGGAGCCCAGTCCACATCCCTCAACCCCCTGAAGCAGGACAGCCCCCCCGTGGTGACAGGCTGTGACAGGGAGGCACAGACTCAACAGCCACACGGGGATGCCCCACCCGCCAGTCTTTAGAGGGACATTGCTGAGGTGCGTTCCTCGCAGTGCCCAGCCGCCCACAGCAGGGACCCGCTCAGCCCCCTCAGGGGGTCTTATCCTGTCTGACCCTCCTCACGCCCTCTTGGGGTCTTCCACCAGATACGCATCCGGTCCTTGGCTGGGGCGCTGCTTTCAGGACCCCCCAAACGGGACGCTCATGAAGCCCCGGGAGTCTGCACTTCACTGCACGTTGTGTTTCCCGGGGGCTTAGGAGGCTGCTTCAGAGGACCCCGTGACAGGCAGGGACGGCGCGTGCGGCTCTCCCGGGCCGCGTTCTCCTTTACTCATTCATTTATTGATTTTGGTCTCTTTTTTCCTCAAAACCCGACGCCCCTGCCTGACCCACACTGCATTTTGTTCAACCTTGTGTCCCAGGACCTTGACGTCGGCGCCAAGGATGTGAAGCTTTACGTCAACGGAAACCTCCTCTTCGAGGGCGCGTTGGAGAAGGGGGACGGGGAGGCGCCGGCCGGCCACACCATCCCCGTGGACCTGAAGCGCGAGAGGAGCGAGGACGCCCTGGGCGCTCGCTGGGCAGAAAGCCAAGATGCCCCCCAGACGGCTGGCGGGGACGGGCACGAGGAGCTCAGCCCCCACGGCTCGGAGCCCGCCGGGGCCTTGATGGCCGTCAGGCTTCCCTCACCAGGAAGTCCGTCTGGAGACAGGGCGAGCTCTCCTGAGCGCACCGAGGACCGTCCCTCCAAGTCGGCGGCAGCGCCCGGCGCCCCTCCGCCTGCCCCAGCCCCGTGCCAGGAGCCCTCCCTGCTCCAGCAGCTGGGAAGCCTCGCGGGCGGAAGGCTCTGCCAGGCCCCGGGGAGGGCGCCCTGCTGGCTGCAGCCGGACCCCACCGGGAAGGGCAGGCCGAAGGCGGGCGGGAAGCCGCGGCCCCTCTGGCTCAGCCCCGGGAAGCCGCTGGACGGGGACAGCAGGCCCTCCGAGGACACCGCAGGGGAGGCTCCTGGAGAGCCGGGGGCCGAGGACAGCGAGCAAGGGCAGGCCACCAGCCGGAATGTCCTCGCCAGGGAGAGACCCCCGAGGGGCCCGCCCAAGGCCCACGGCGACGACCTGGACTTCCTTGGCCAGCCCCCCAACAGGGAGCGCCCGGCCAGCGGGCGGAGGGGCACGAGGAAGGACGCCCTGGGCAGTGGGCACGGGGACGCCAGGCCCGCCGGCAGAGGTAAGCTGGGCAGTTGGGCCGCGCGGGCAGGGGGCCACCTCGTTCCCTGGGCCTCGGTTCTCTGGCTGCCCAGGGGCTGGTGGCAGCCAGAGGGCACAGTCCTGCCGTCCAGGGCCCAGAGAGGTGGTGCTGAGGGTGAAGCAGGCGGCCAGTCTTCGCATAGTGAAGTCGTCCACGCTGTCATTGTCCCCAGGACCGTCCCCTGGCCTTTTTCTCGTGGCAGGTCCCTTCTCCAGCGTCGCCCCGGTTAGTTCCACCTGGGATGGCCACTCTGGCCTCCAGCCGCTCACCTTGCCCTTGAGCATACTGCCAGCAGCACCACGGGCACCACACAGGGTCAGCGCTGGCCAGCATGTGGGAAGGACGCTGGGACTGCGGCCATCGAGGGGAAGCAGCCACCCCAGGGGTCCGCTGCTCCCTGCCTGGAGTGCAAGGCCGGGCACCAGCTCTGCCTTTCCTTTCTCTCAGGAGAAGCGGGAAGAGGAGGGGTCTTGTGTTCCGGGTTGGCAGCGGCAGCAGCTTCAAACCCTGTGTGCCCAGCAGGGAGCCTCGCGGGCAGGGCTCGGGGAGCAGCCGGCTTTGCGCAGGGCCCTGGCGTCAGGCCGCCACAGTCCTCGCCCTGCTCCCGCCTGGGCCCCGGCCAGCTCTCTGCCTTCTGAGCCTCAGTGTCTCCACCTCTGAAATGGGCTGCCTCCCACTGCTCAGGGCTTCAGGAAGCCAGCGAGAGGAGCAGAGGCTCAGAGCCGCCGGGCGCCCAGGCCCAGGACCCAGCCTGTTTGGACTGGCTCGTGGTCCCTCCCGTCCTCAGGGCTCACGCCTGCCGTGCTGGCGCTCAGCCCAGGCCCTTCCTCCACACCACGCCAGAGCTCGTGCGGCCTGCTCCTGCCCTGCCACCATGCCCTGGGCAGCCTCGGTTTCCTCATCTGTAACAGGACACGCAGCCCAACCCACACACCCCAGCAGGGTCCAGTGCCCCTGTGTGCAGTGCTCGGCCCAGAGCTGGGCCCACAGGGCACCCGGCAGACCCTGCAGCTGCGCTCCTGCTCCCTCCCGCCCCGTCAGCGCACGCGCCCACTCTGCCCTGGTGGTGCGTTTCTCTGTATGCCCAGCCAACACTTCCGCTGTTTTAAAAAATACCTTTATTTATTTGTGTTTATGTGGCGTTGAGGATTGAGCCCGGTGCCGGAGTCCTGCCTGAAAGAGCTTCCTTCTCTCTCTCTTTTGATGCCCGGGATTTAACTCTGGGTTGCTCTACCACTGAGCCACATCCCCAACCCCACTTTTACTTTTAATGAATCAAATTGGCATCTCCTCGCCAGGCACGTTGGCACACGCCTGTAATCCCAGCGACTCTGGAGGCTGAGGCAGGAGGATTGCCAGTTCAAAGCCAGCCTCAGCAATGGCGAGGTGCTAAGCAACTCAGTGAGACCCTGTCTCTAAATAAAATACAAAATAGGCCTGGGGATGTGTCTCAGTGGTCAAGTGCCCCTGAGTTCAATCCTCAGTGCAAAGAAAATAGAAAAGAAAGAAAGAAAAAAAGAAAAGAAAAAGAAAAAAAAATTGGCATCTCCTTTATAGACCCCCGACCTGTCACTTAAGATAGCAGAGCAAGGGCTGGGGTTGTAGCTCAGTCAGTAAAGTGCCCTGGGTTCCATCCCCAGCATCGCAAAAAAAAAAAAAAAAGATAGCAGAGCAAGTCCCTCAGACTGAGTGCCTTCCTGAGTAGAGCGGCTCCTGCAGTTTCTCTCTGGCTCCTTCGACTTCCCTGCCCACTCCTGCTGAGACTGGGTATCAGGGAGCAGCGTGGAAGAAAGGCATGGAGAAGCTCTTTGAGCTGGGCACAGTGGCTCATGCCCATAATCTCAGCCCCTTGAGAGGCTGAGGCAGGAGGATCGCATATTCAAGGCCAGCTTCAGCAAATTAGTGAGGCCCTGTCTCAAAATAAAAAATAAAAAGGTCTGGGGTTGTGGCAGAGCAACCGAGTTAAATTCCCAGTGTCAAAAGGGAGAGAAGGAAGCTCTTGGAGGCAGGTCCCCGGCTCATGCAGTGAGGGAGGGCCAGCGGTCAGACAGTGGACAGGGCTGTCCGTGGACCCCTGCAGCTGCCAGCCTCTTGCCCAAGCACCTTACCAGGTGACCTTGAAGCCACACGAGCCCCACCTTACAGAAAAGTGAGGTTAAGGCGCGTTCCTGGGTCACACGGCCCCTGAGTCTAGAGTGGGAATTGAACCCAGGTGGACCAGCCCTGGCGTCCACACTTGAAGCCACTGCCCTGTGGCCACAGCCACCATCTGCCACCGCCCTGGGAGAGCCAGGCAGTCCCCAGCCTTCGTGGTCAACAGATGCACGGGGCCCCTGGGAGCGCTGAGGTGACAGGCGTTCCTTTAACTCGGCCAAGTTCAGAGGCTCCATCTCACTTTAATTTCTTCCCAGGCGCTTTGCTGCTGGGCTCAGTGACACGTTAGGAGTCGAGCCCTTGAGGTCCAAGCCTTGTTAAGCTGGTCATGTTAAAAGGAAGCCGCTTAGAAGGTTCAGCCTTGGCCCTTAACGAGGGCCAAGTCCCACGCACGCCCTTCAGGAAGCGCGGCCGAGCCCTGCCCGTGCTGTGGGATGGGTGACAGGCGGCCCGTGTCCCCGGGCTGCTGTGGTGTGGCCACTGTGCGAGAGACCTGGGAAGCCGCGGTCCCCAGAGCGTCCCAGAGCTCCAGGTGTAAGGCACTGGCCCTTCCGGAGCATCCGCAAGGGCCAGTGGCCATAGGCGCACGAGTCTCCCACCCAGGGCCAGCAGGAGCGGGTGCTACGGGGATGTCCCAAGACGCCTCACCCCAGGCCACTCGTCACTGGGACTGGGTGAGGGAACCAGAAAGGCAGCAGGAACCGAGGCACCTTCTCCCTGTCCCTCCAGGGCCACTGGCCACCTCTGTGGGCCCACCCACCGCCCCTTCCCCTGAGACCCGCCTCCTCTGCTCTGCCACAGGGCGACAAGTGGCCTTGCCACTCTTGAGTGGCCGCGTCCCAGCTCTGGTTCCATTAGCCAATCCCCCAGAGTCCCGGGGCAGCTGACTGGCCCCCAGGGTCAGGCGTCCACTCCTTGTGGCTGAAGAGCAGTTCTCCAGAATAGAGTGGCCCCGTCCTGTCCCCTGCGCACCTTTCCATCTCCCGCCTCAGTAGTGATCGGCGGTGCTGCCGGCGGGTTCACGGCCCTGGACCCAGAGCTTCACAGTCGCTGTAGACGCGCCCCAGTGTAGCCAGAGCCGCGCGGCCTGCAGGCGAGGGACGCCAGGCCGTGGGGGCACTGGCCACCGCCACAGCCACGCGCATCAGGGGAGTCCCCGCTTCTCTGGGTTCAGACCCAGCTGTGCAACCCAGGGCGGTGGGGCAGGAGGCAGAGGCAGGAGGACGTGTTCCCTAGTCCCTGCCCGGCTGGCACCCGGGCAGAGAGACGCCGCCGGAGCCCCGGACTTGCCGTCTGGCACTGTCTCCGCAGTGCACTGGCCATTCATCCCGGCCGGTGGACATTGAACCGCAGCAGCCCGAGTCTCAGTCATGGGGGCTCCTCTGCCAGGCCGCCTCGCAGGAGGGGCGGGAGGAGCCGGGCCGTCCCGGCAGGTGGGGCTCCCGGGCCCAGGCTGCTCCCGCCTCGCTGCCCCCTCCCGAGCAAACCCCTGCGCCCTTCCGGCACCTGCCCAGCGAAGCCCCAGCGCTCGGTGGGAACAAGGGCCTCCCCAGGAGGGGGACAGGACAGGCCAGCCGGGGACCTCTGGAGGAAGCGCACCCTGGCCAGGGCACCGCAGGGCGAAGGCCCTGAGGCAGGAGGAGACTTGCAGGGACAGAGGGTCCACCTGGCTGCAGAGGACGGCGGGCGGACAGGGCGGTAGGGGTCCTGTGAGGGGTAGATCGTCATCCTTCTTGGTGCAGGACAGACAGTGCCCGTCAGGGGTGGGTGGCAAGCTCTGTGGAAGGTGAAGAGACCGCGTGGACAGGGCTGGACCTTCCAGTGGCCACCAGAACTGGACAATGTGACCGGGGAGGGGAAGCCAGGGCTGGATGTGTGAGGTGGAGCCGTGCCCACTTGGGAGCCGGGGCTGGAGAGGACGCGGCATCAGGGGGGACCAGATGGAGCCGGGGCCTGGCCTTGGGACACTCCCAGCAGGATGTGGCAGGGTGGCCCTGGCGCCACAGAGGACCTGCCCGTTATGTGTCTCCTCTACCAGAGGAGGAGGGAATATCAGATGGAAGAGGTTTGCCTAGGCTGGTAGGCATGAAATGAGGTCTGAGGAAAGACTGGGGAGTCATTGTTCCCTGGAGAAAGCTGTTTGAGTAGAGTGTTCTGGAAATCGTAGAATTCTTATTAATACAAAGGGTAGAAAGCCACCAGAGGTTTGGCTTCAGGCATGGCTGGATCCAGGAGCTCAGTGTCATCGTGCCTTTCTCTCCATCTCTCGGCTCACGTTCCTCGTGTTCACTTCATCCTCAGGCAGGGTCTCCCCACAGCGTAGCACCGTGGTCCCTGGCCACTCCTCCCCTACAGCCTCTCATGGCCAGTGCAAAGGGAGCCCATCTTCGAGCTCCACTTGAAAGGGGATGCGATCAGGATTCACCCAGTCGGGATAGCCTGAAGGTGGGGAATCTCCGAAGGAAAATCAGACGCTTGTTTCCAGAAGAGGGGAAGCTGAGCTGGGGCGGGCAGAGCAGCGGCACTGGAAAGAGAAGCCGGGCGGCAGACATGGAGAGGCCGGAGCGTGGAGGCGGGGAGGCGGAAGGTCTGGTGGCAGAGAAAGTGGGCCTGTGGTTGGCGCCGTCAGGCCGTGAGGCGGCGTCCCTGTCCTCCCGCTCCTCTTAGGTGGGAGGGATGTGTGTTGTCTGCAGCAGCGCCCGAGGGACAGGAGTGACCGGGTCGTCTAGAGGGGAGGTCCCTGGTGCACCAGCCCCCAGGAGACAGGAGACAGGCAGCAGGCAGAGCGCAGGCCCCGTCGTGGGAGGGGAAGGAGCGGTGTCCGCGTCCTGGGCTGCTGTTTCTCCAGAGCCACCTGAGATCGCTTGAGGCTGGTGCCAGGGCTTTGGATCTCTCAGCTCGCCCTCGAGGGCTGCTGTGCATCCTCCACGTGCTCAGGACCCAGGCGTTGGCCACGTGTGGAAGCAGAGCCCTTATCTTGCGATGCACATGCTTGTCTGCTTATTGTTTTGGACCAGGGAGTGAACCCAGGGGCGCTTAACCACTGAGCCACATCCCAGCCTTTTGTTATTTTGGATTTTAAGATGGGGTCTCACTAAGTTGCTGAGGCTGACTTTGAACTAGTGATCCTCCGGCCTCAGCCTCCCGAGTCGCTGGGATTACGGTGTGAGTCTTTGTCTTCTTTTTTAATTAGCATTTTTCCTGATTATAAAAGTAATACTAGTAAGGGGCTTAGAAGATGAAGGTACAAAGAAGAAAACAAAAGTCCTTCCTACTCATTCCCCAGAAACGCTCACTACTAACACGCTGGTATACTTCATCCTTGCTAAGTTACGTCTAAAAACTGCTTGTCTGGATTTTTTCCATTTAATATTTTTTTATGAGCCTTCCCTCTGCCATTGCATAGTCTTTGGGAACACTGTTGGAATCACATGGCTGCACCATGTGATACGGCCCCTCCTGAGGGCCAACTCAGGCCAGTGGACAGCAGCATTGCCCCAGCCTTCTGAGTTTCTCAGTGGGGAACCACTTCTGGCAAAGTTTCTAATGTGACCAGTCTTCCTGTGTCAGCTTTCTGTCACTGTGACAAAATACCTGAGGTAAACAACTTACAAGGAGGAAAGGTTTATCATGGCTCACAGGTCTGGAGGCCTCATCTGTGGTTGCTTGGCACTGTTGCTTTGGGCCTGCGGTGTGGCAGCACGTCATGGCGGGCCTGCGTGGTGCAGGCAGCTGCTCACCTCCTGCTGGCCCGGGAGCAGAGAGGGAGGGAGAGGAGGGCCGAGGTCCTCACACACTCTGTCGGGCTCGTCCAATGGCCTGCCTTCCCTCCACGAGGCCCCGCCTCCTGGAGGTCCCTCCACCCCCCGCAGGCACCATGGGTTGGGGACCAAGCCTCTAATGCATGGCCTTCCCTCAATTTGTGTGACAATTGCATCTTAGGAAATTTGAAGTCCATTAAAAAGACTTTTTTATTAATCTTTTAAAACGGTTCCAGACGTGGGTGACCGTGAACAGTGTTTTTCCAGTGCCGACGTCTGGCAGGTCACAAGTTCTGTGCACCGGGGGCTTTGCTCCGTGCCAGGCCGTGGACCGGAGTGCAGGGCGGTGACAGCCGGAGCTGTCCCTCCAGTGCTGGTCAAGGGGAGCTGTCCCTCCAGTGCTGGTCAAGGGGAGCTGTCCCTCCAGTGCTGGTCAAGGGGAGCTGTCCCTCCAGTGCTGGTCAAGGGGAGCTGTCCCTCCAGTGCTGGTCAAGGGGAGGCGGCTGCTGGCCGCGTCAGCCTTGAGAGGCCTCCCACCGCAGTGTGTCACCCTCCCCGTGTCACCCTCCCCGTGTCACCCTCCCCGTGTCACCCTCCCCGTGTCACCCTCCCCGTGTCCTCTCTTGCAGAAGACTCGCAGGCCGCCGGGTCGCAGGGGCACAGCCAGCAGGAGCGCACGCTGCGCGAGTCGTGGGACTCGCTTGGCGCCTTCGACCGCTCGCACCGCGGCCGCCTCTCCAGCCTGGACTTCCAGGGTGACGTCCTGGACGAGTTCCTGCAGCAGCAGAGGGGCAGCCGCCCCGGCCACCAGCCACCGCCCTGCGGGGAGGACCAGCCACAGCCTCCGAAAGGTCAGGGCGACGGCTCCGTCGAGCCAGGCGGCGGCAGTGACTTTAAAATCCCCGTCTTGCCTTACGGACAGCACCTGGTCATCGACATCAAGTCCACCTGGGGGGACAGGCACTACGTGGGCCTCAACGGGATCGAGATCTTCAGCGCCGAAGGGGAGCCCGTGCACGTGCTGCGCATCACCGCGGAGCCCCCCGACATCAACGTGCTGCCAGCCTACGGGCAGGACCCCCGCGTGGTGGCCAACCTCATGGACGGGGTGAACAGGACGCAGGACGACATGCACGTGTGGCTGGCCCCCTTCACGCCGGGCAGGTCCCACTCCATCTCCCTGGACTTCGCGCGCCCCTGCCAGGTGGCGCTCATCCGGATCTGGAATTACAACAAGTCGCGGATTCACTCCTTCCGCGGCGTCAAGGACGTCGTCATGTGGCTGGACGCCCGCTGCATCTTCGATGGGGAAATCGCCAAGGCCTCGGGCACCCTGACGGGAGGTAGGCGCATCTGCAAGAGCGTTCCCGAAGCCGCGGGGAGAGCCACTCCCCGTCCCGCCCAGCCGCAGGCTCTTCCCTGCGCAGGACCAGGGAGCAGGGCTGGAGCCAGGCTCCCAGGTCGGGGGACACCATGCTGGTCAGGGCACCCGGTGGGAGGGGCTGGGTGGCCCACAGCATGGGCCGCGGTGGCTCGTCCACAGCCGACGGGCCAGGTGTCTGCCGACAGCTCACAGCAACTCTGGGTCCCTTAGATCAATGGTCGCGAGGCTTCCTGAGCTTCTCTAATGAGCACACGAGGCGCGAGCACACGCGGGGCCGAGCACACGCGGGGCCGAGCACACGCGGGACCCGAGCACACGCGGGGCCGAGCACACGAGGCCTGAGCACACCCGGGACCTGAGCACACGCGGGGCCGAGCACACGCGGGACCAAGCACACGCGGGCCGAGCACACGAGGCCCGAGCACACGCGGGGCCGAGCACACGCGGGACCTGAGCACACGCGGGGCCGAGCACACGAGGCCCGAGCACACGTGGGGCCGAGCACACGAGGCCTGAGCACACGCGGGACCTGAGCACATGCGGGGCCGAGCACACGCGGGGCCGAGCACACGAGGCCCGAGCACACGCGGGGCCGAGCACACGTGGGGCCGAGCACACGAGGCCCGAGCACACGCGGGGCCGAGCACACGCGGGGCCGAGCACACGAGGCCCGAGCACACCGGGGCCCGAGCTCACGCGGGGCCAATTCCAAGCACACGCGGGGCCGAGCACACCGGGGCCCGAGCACACGCGGGGCCGATCCCGAGCACACCGGGGCCCGAGCTCACGCGGGGCCAATTCCAAGCACACGCGGGCCGAGCACACGCGGGACCTGAGCACACGCGGGGCCGAGCACACAAGGCGCGAGCACACGCGGGGCCGAGCACACGAGGCCCGAGCACACGCGGGGCCGAGCACACGTGGGACCCGAGCACACGCGGGACCCGAGCACACGTGGGACCCGAGCACACGCGGGGCCGAGCACACGCGGGGCCGAGCACACCGGGCCGACGCAGCTGCTAGTGTCTGGTGGCAGAAGCAGGCGAGGCTGCAGGCCTGGGTGAGGGGCTGCGTGGGGCCCGCTGACCCGTCTCTGACCACGCGCCCAGCCCCCGAGCACTTCGGAGACACCATCCTGTTCACCACGGACGAGGACATCCTGGAGGCCATATTCTGTGCCGACGAGACCTTCGACGTGGACGCGGAGGCCCTGGGCGGCCTGCAGCTGGAGGAGGCGCTGCGGAGGCCCAGCACGGCCGACGGCGAGGGCCACGAGCGTCCCTTCACCCAGGCCGGCTCCTCCGCAGATGGCCAGGTGGGACTGGAGCGGGGTGGGCACCCAGGGGACCCCCTCTGACCAAGCCCAGCAGAGAGATCCAGACGGGCTGCGGCTCTGCAGTCCGTGTTCTGCGTCACTTTCCGTCCTTCCTGTCGCCTTTCACTCCTCAGTTACTGTTTTTATTTTCTTGAGCTGAAGTGGAGGAAGTGTTCGAAGCCCCATCGAAGCCAGGAGAAGCAGGCCGTCAGGCGGACGTTTGGAGTGGGCAGTGTGGGGGGACTTGGCTTGGCTGTGATTTGGTCACTCCCGGCTCTTTTGACGGGGCAGCCTTACTGCAGACCTGGTGGCCTCTCCTGGCTGCCTGGGGGTCAGCTGGGGCCTCTGGGAACGCGGTGCCCGGGAGGGAGCAGCCAGGGTCGGGATTCCTGCCCCTTCCTTCCTCTCGCTGGATGGACGTCGATCAGGTCATCCTCTGCTCGGCAGGCTACGCGGCGTACACCTGCTTCTCTGGTGCCTGTAAGAGCTGCTAGCCAGGGCGGGGACCCTGGAGCTCCTGGTCACCATCCCACTAGCCCGCACCTACGCCCGGGGTGCGCGTGCTCTCTGGGAAGGCCGACCAGCTGTGCGGCGGACACTAAGATCGCCCCCTTTCCCTCTGTGCAGGTCCCAGGGCCAGAGCTACCACCCAGTCCCCCGGCTGCCCCGGATGTGGACAGCACGCCAGAGCCGGGCATCTACCACGGCCTCTGTGAGTACCTGCGGGGGCTGGGGGTGGCCACTTGGGACCGAGCTCCCTGGGACTGCAGGCAGGTCACACCCTGCCCAGTGAGTCAGGGCGAAGCCCACCCTCGGCCCCTGTGGGGCTGGCCAGCCGTCCAGTCCCTGAAGTTGAAGGCGTTGTGCACTTTGCACCTGGATGCCCTTTGTGTTGGCCGCGGTCTGACCCTGAGGCTGCAGCGGAGCCCAGCAAGGCGAGGGCAGGACCAGGGAGCCAGGGCACCCCAACCTGTCAGTGCCGTGGTCGGGCCTCCTCTGTGCCCAGCAGGCGCAGGCGCAGAGCGGGCGGGCGGCAACAGGCCCGGGCGCGGGTCCTCTGCTTCAGAAGGCAGAAGTCCAGACTCTTCATGTTTACGACTGCCGAGGAGGCCGGCCAGCCACCAGCTGGTGACCTCTGCACAAGTCCCATCTGGTTTCCAGATCATCCCCTCTCCCCTTCCAGCCAGTTCCTCTCTTGATCCACGTTGGCCCCTCGGTCCCCAGAGAATCTCAGGACGAGGCCCCGGCGGCCGTGATGGCCCCTCCCCACTGTTGCCAGGCCTGGCCCGGCTCCTGGTCCCGTGCGCGTCGTGTGCTTCCAGTCTCTCTCCTGAGGGTCGCTGTGGTGTCCCACCTCCCACCTGGGCCTCAGGACGCAGCCCAGCCCCGGTCCTGCCTTAGCCCTCCCTCTGCCCCTTCCCGTCTCCGGCGCCCACCCGGCCCTCACCGCCAGCCCTCAGCCTGAGGCCTCCCCTCTGCCCTGCCAGCTGCAGCCCGGCTGTCCTGGGGGGTCCTAAGAGGCACGGTCCGAGGAGGAGCTCAGGGGGCTGCCCCTGGACCACACCCGGGGAGGGGCGGAGGCAGCGCTGGCAGAGGGAGTGGGCAGGTCCGTCCAGGCGGCTCAGAAGCTGGAGTCGCCCTCTGGAGCTGTCCCGAGTTGACGGAGGGGCGGGGACCGGGGTCCATATGCACCTCATGTCCCTGATAGGGGCCTTCCTGGGGAGGGACGTGGCTTTTGCAGAGACTCCCAGGAGCCAAGACCGTCACGGGGTTCTGGCCGCGGGCTGGCAGCCCTGGCCCCCCCTGCACTTGGGTCCTGGGCTCCTTAAACACCTGCAGCTCCGTCTCCTGCCCCCAAGTCCTCACCTTGCCCTGGGAGGAAGCCGTCCCCCGGCAGGCCGAAGCAGGTCTCCTGGAAGAGGAAGGAGCGTCTTAACCGCCCCGCCACTTTCATTCCATGTTGCTGTCGTTAAGAAATGGAACTCTTTGTTCTTAAGAGGACAGGTAGAGAACGCTAAGGGATCTCCAAAAATGCTACTAGAATTAATGAACTAAGGTAGCCAGTTTCACGGGATGGAAGGTCAAAGTGCAAAGCTGGTTATATTTTATCCACCACTAATCCATATTGGAACATGACATTGAAAACAGCGTCATTTACGGCGTCATCCAAAAATAACTACAAAGGAAGGAATGCAGCAGGAGATGTGCGGGCCACTGTGCCGAGACTCACAGAAGTCCCCAGCCCCCGAATTCTAAGCCACTCTCGAGGACTTCAGAGTAATAGACCAATTTGACAAGCCAACCTAATGTCACGCCGGAGTGTGGCTCGAGACACTGTTCATGTCCCCAGTGCTGCCATCGCTAGGCCCCCAGCCTTCCTGTCCATCTCCACTTTCCAGATTGGATTAGACAACCAAGGCACAGAGAGCTTGAGTAACCCACCCAAGGTCACACAGCTAGAATGGAATGTCCCCACCACACTGCCACGTTACCTCACGGGCTGTCAGGCCACCTCACGTCAGAGGTCTCCACGAGCATCAGCGTCCCCCATGCTGCAGGGAAGTCCCACAAGACAGCAGTCATTTCTTACTCAGTTTGGTCTCCCTGGATTGGTCACGACTCTTATTTTTTCTTTTGATGAACCATGGAAATTGAATTCAAGCTGAGTCAAGCAAAAACGGGATTTACTGGCTTGTGCAACCAGAGAGTCAGGGGCCACTGGTTTCCCGCACGGTGGATCTAGACTCGAGGATGACGCCATCAAGACCGGGTGCTCGCCCTCTCCTGGCCTCTCTCCTCCCCCTCCTAGTTCAGGCTGTCCCCCTGTGGACTCCCGGAGCCGGGCTCATGGCCGCCTTCCACCTGGCAGGCCCAGGCGGGGACTGTGGTTTCCCACCATCGGCCCCTCTCAGAGCTAAGCCTCTGGGTCTGGCCTGGCCAGGTGCCCGTCCAGGGACCGGGCACGGTGGGGACCATGGTGGGGAGGGAGGGAGAGGTGGGTGACGGGAACAGGCTTGGCCACCCCGGAGGACACCAGAGGAGGCAGGCAGGCGGGGATGCTGGCCAGGCCCCAGCAGCCACTATCCCTCCATCTGCTGATGTCTCTAAACGTGTCTATGAATGTCCTTCCCACTGAACCAGCTCCTGACCTTTACCAGGGACGGCGGAGCAGAACCCTGGGGAACTGTGCCGGGAGTGGAGCTCAGAGACCTTTTCACAGCCAGAAAGTGGACTGCTCTGCTCTCTCCTCGGGGAGGCCTCTGACCAGCAGCCTTCCGAGGCCTGGGACTTCTGGACTTTCTCTGAAGCGCTGGTTTCCGGCGCCCTAGCCTCAATCCTCAGCCGACTTTGCCAGTCTGTGCAAATGGCGGGAGCTTTAATAAAGGGACCCGGGGGACTGTGTCGGTTGGTAAATATGGCCAGATCCTATTAATGTTTTGAAATGTTGCTAATTTGCAAACGACACTGATTTTGGACGTTTTGCAAATATCAGCCGTGATGAATAGGAGAGGAGCGGAGAGGGTTGAAACACGGACGAGAAATAGCAAAATTAATTTCCATTTGTATAAATACTAATTGATACTCCGAGGAAATGAATATGGAATGCGCTCACGAGCTCAGAAAGAGTGTCGCCAGAGCGGCCCCAGACCAGAGGACTCGCCGCATCCTGGCCAGGCCGCAGCGGCAGTGGGAGGCGACATTCCTCCCCAGATTGGTCCCTCTCGCCCACAGCCAGCCCTTCTCTCCCCAGGCCTTCTCCGCGAGGAACGGGACCCACAGCCCCCTCACCGGGTCCAGAGGGCCTCCTTCCCTCCCTCCCACAGCAGGCCGCTGGGAGGGCTGGCAACACGGTCGGCAGCTCAGGGCCCCTGCTCGGCCGGGCCCGGACCAGCCTCCTCCCTGCTGGTCTCCTGCAGCCCCACCAGGAGAGCTTCCCCAGGCGCCAGTCAGGCCAGCCGGCCCTTGCTCAGGAGTGCAACCCGCCAGGAGCTTCCCATGGCAAGGTCGGGGACCCCCGCTGCTCCTCTGTTCTCCTCTCAGCCTAGAATGTTCCAGAAATGCAAACGCGTAGCAGATCTCCCTCTTCACACCCAGGCCTCAGCCTGGACGCCGCCTCCTCAGGGAGGCCCTCCCTGGCCACTGGCCCGACGTGGTCTCCCCTTGGTAACCCCACTCGCCACCGTCATTTTCTCCCTGCCACTGACCAGTGGGAGGCCGTGTGGCACTTGCTCACTTTCAGGTGTTTATCCTGCTTGCCAGAAGGAAAGCCCTGGCACTCAGAGACCTCGCTGCTCCCTGTCCCTGCCCACACCAGGATCTGTACATAGGTGACACGTAGACTCATGCGCTGTCCACTCTGAATTCCGGGAGACCCAGTAGTTTTATGCGGCCTCATTTGGTAGCAGGGAAAAAAAAATTTATTGAGCATCTATTTGTCAGGCACTGTTCTAGGCTGCGGAGATACAGCCGCGAGCAAAACCACCAGAGTCCCGGCCACAGGGGAGACTGTAGCATATGCCGTCGGGTCGTGTTAAGTGCTGCTTACCAAACCCCTGCAGGCGAGGGTGTAGAGACTTGGGCACTGCTGGAGCCAGGTCCTTAGGAAAGGCCCCTCGGAGGATGGCATTCAGACAGGCCCAGGAGAAGCGTGTGTCGGTCAGCTTTTGCCGTGGAACAAACCAACCGAGCTTAACACCTCACCGTCTGTCCATGGCTGCTCCTAGTGCCATGGCCTTCCTGGACTGTCCTCCTCACCTGCCCACCCAGTGGTGGACCACAGCTGGGCCAGCCAGGCTGGCTTCACCACGGACCCAGCCGTTGGCCAGAGAGACGGTGGCCGGTTGGCCCGGCCCTGCACAGGGCAGGCTGGAGGACCGAGCCCGGCCCCAGCGCCTGCCCACCTCTGGCGTCTGTCCTGTTGGCCGCGGTGACTACGTGGGAAAACAGGCCCTGCCTCTCGGGAGAGACTGCAGTGGTGTTTGCAGGGGCAGGACGGGGCCACCTCACGCTCCGCCGCGCGGCGAGGAACGCAGGCTGGAGCAGGCGGGCCCGTCTTCCTCACGGCCCCAGGGGATCAGAGTGCCGGTGCGCCACGAAGGCAGAGGCTTCTGAGGGCCTGGCAGAGGACACCAGGCCCAGGGCAGCTGGGGACAGCCCAGCCGGAGGGTGCCCGTGACCTCCCGGGCGTCCAGTGCTCCTCTGAGCAGAGACGGCAGGACTGGGTGAGGCGCGGCTTCCTTTCAGCGCCACGGTGCTGTGGAGGGTAGGAGAGGCCGGGAGAAGCCGCGGCTCTGCAGGAGCGTCCCGGGCACAGCTCCAGCCAAGGCTCTGCCGGGCGGGACCCAGAGGCTCCTCCGGGAGCTTTCTGGGCAAGCGAGTGAGTCACCTGCTCTGTTCTGCCCAGGGCCAGAGCGGGTCACGTCTAATGGGTGAGACCAGGGGCAAGAGCTGCCCATGTCGCCAGAGGCTCCTCCTTTACCCCGTGTCCACGCGGATCCTGAGCATCGTAGCCAATTTGCCCTAAAATGTCCATTTCCCAACCTGCCTCTGCCGCCACTTGCTCAGGCTCCGTCGGTGCTGAGCCCTCGGCCCAGCACAGGGCCAAGACCTGGGGACACGTGGTCCAGAAGGCAGACAGACGTGCACCAAGGGGCCTCGCAGTCCCAGTGGCCCACCAGGGCTCGGAAGAGGCGCGCACAGTGGGCAGGCTGGCCTGACCAAGCAGCCAGGAGGACGCGGGCTGGGACCTGAAGGGTGGGCACAAGGTAGCGAGGGCCACGCGAGCTCCAGGGCCAGGAGCAGCGTGAGGAAAGGAAGCCTGGGCCCCCAGGAGGCCAGTGGCGGCTGCGAGGGCCCCTGGCCCAGGAGCAGGTGGGGAAGGCAGTGGGAGCCGGTGTGGGCAGCGCCTTGCGGGCAGGCGGCAGGGGAGGCCCCCCGGGCTGGGGGTGCCGAGCGCGGGCTGAGGGTTTAAGCAGCCTGCACGGCCCGTCCTGGCCAGGGAAAGGGAGAGCACCTCCGGGCTCAAGTGCGGCCACTGAGGAGGCTCCGCGTGCCCTCCTCCCCCTCCACTCTCCGCTCCCCCGGCCCCGCATTGATGGCCTCTCCTCCCCGTTGCAGGCCTTCAGCTGAACTTCACAGCCTCCTGGGGGGACCTGCACTACCTGGGGCTCACCGGCCTGGAGGTGGTGGGCAGGGATGGCCAGGCGCTGCCCATCCACCTGCACCAGATCTCTGCCTCCCCCCGGGACCTGAATGAGCTCCCGGAGTACACGGAGGACTCCCGCACGCTGGACAAGTAAGTGCCCCGGGCAGCAGGCGCCCGCCACTCCTGCACGTCAGGCTTCGGACGTCGACTGGCGTCCCTGTGGCGCCTCCCCAGAGCTGCCTGCCTGTGGGGTCCCGTGCTCCCAGGAAACCGAGGCTCAGGGAAGGGAGGGGACCCTCCAGGGCCACACAGCTGGAAGGGGACGTGACCCCACCAGGCCGTGGTCTGTGCCTAGTGTGTCCTGCCCCAGGCCTGGGGGGCTGGCGGCCTCTCCAGGGGACTGGGGGCGATGGCTGAGTGGCTGAGGAAGACGCCACAGGCGGCCACAGCCCCACCTCCCCCGGCACGTGTCAGATTGCATGAGCCAGGGTTGGGTGGCGTCCAGGAGGGGACCAGCCTCACACAGCGTCCCCCCACGGGGACCTGACCCCACAGGACTGTGCGCTCAGCACCCGGGGGTGTGAACGAGGGGAGCCCAGGGGACCGTTGAGATCCCACCTCTGCCCCCTGCCACCTCTCCAGTAGTGACGATAATAGTGACTGACCTTGTAACTGCCGCCCGTGGTACTTAGCGAGGGCTAGCCCTGGATGAGCTACGAGGTCACACACACTCGTCCGTTTAAGCCTCTAACGTAGAACGATACACAGTTATTGTCCCTGCTACCTTCACAGCTGGGAAACTGAGATGCCCAGGGTTCGTTTGGTGACCAGAGGTGGCCAGATTCACTAAGGCGGTCACAACTTGAAGGCTGGCCCCTGGGGTCCAGGCTCCAACCCTGGACTGCTGAGTGAGGCTGCCTGTCTCGGCCTCCTTGTCGGCAGGACGGGCAGAGTCCTCCTCAGCTGGGGCCCGGGAGGGGACTGTGACATTGCTGCAGCTGCACCCAGGCCGGGCCCAGAGCAAGTGAGCGTGGGGCCATTGGCAGGCTCCTCTTGCTTCGTTTGTCCTGGAGGGGGAGGCGGGGAACTGGGATTGAACTCGGGCACTCCCCTCTGAGCCCCAGCCCCAGCCCTATTCTGTGTTTTATTAGAGACAGGGTCTCACTGAGCTGCTCAGCGCCTCACTTTTGCTGAGGCCGGCTTTGAACTCTTGATCCTCCTGCTTCAGCCTCCTAAGCTGCTGGGATCATAGGCGTGTGCCACCGCGCCCGGCTGCTTCTCTTTAAGGTGGACAATATTCAGGGTCCTCCTCCTCTGCTGGCATTGACCGCTCCTAGGCCACGCGACCTCCATATCCCAGCGAGTCACCCTCCTGAGCACTTAGACCTGGGGCCTGTGGACCTGGCTTCTGGCTGGCTGCAAAAATGATCCCCACCCGGCCCCCTAGTTCATTCAGCCCCCCTGCTCAGCACCCCACACCCAGACCACTGGGCAGCAAGTGCTGGCCCCATATCCCATCATGTGACAATCTCAGGACCTTTGTTACACTAAGCGTGCCGACAGATCACCTTCCCCAGGTCACCACGAGTCCAGGGGGCATGTACCCTGACCGCCTGCTCCTCTTCTTAACGGTTTGTTTGCTTGAATTCAGAGCCAGATAATGTCCACATCCGTGACTGGCCTCTCCAGCTCCCTGTGACCACCAGGGTCCCTTCTGCTCTTCCGCTTTTTCTTGCAAGCTGCCTGTTGAAGGAACCAGGTTTCTCGCCTGCAGAGCCTGGATCCCTGTGCGTCTCCATGGTGTCGTTTGGCCCGTTCCGCGATCCCTGTGTCGCTGGCAGATTGCTAATTAGATCCAGCGGCCCAATCAGGTGGAGGTTGGACCACAGGGTCAAGAGGACCAGAGGGGAGCTGCTGGGTGTGGCCTCGGGACGCCCGTCAAGCCTGCTGTGACGGTGGTGGCCCGTCTGGCTCGGTGCCTGGGCCTTCATCTGTTAGGGGTGGGGAGACGGTGGAGTCGGCCCTTTTCCCCTCATTCGTCTCCTGAAATGACTGCAATTTCCCTCATTCATTTGGTGACTCTGTGGCCCAAGTCAAACAGAAAAGTCTATATGATTGGTTCCCGTGTTTTTTTAAAGTTTTCAAAATAGCAGACTCTCTCTAAAGCGTTCAGTGTTTCTGAGTATCGTTGTGAACACGCATCTTACGTGCCGTGAAGGGTCTCAGTCCACTAGTTTTTATCCTTATTCTTTCTCAAATTTTCCCCTCTGGGACTCTGAGAATTCCTGAGTCTGTTTATTCATTTATATTTTTATTTACTTATTCCCGTGGTGCTGGGACGGAACCCAGGGCCTGCTCATGCCAGGCAAGTGCTCCCCCACTGAGCTGCCCCCCGCCCGCCCGAATGCTGTTCAGACAGTCACCGCGAGAGCCTCCTCGCTTGCTGAGACAGGATGTTCCCAGCTCATCCTGTGTGTCTTGTCCTGGATCCATACTCGGCCATTTCTCCAAGAAGCCCTGGTTCCTTTTAGTGGAATGTGGTACTTAGAGGCCTCAGCTTAGCCACCAGGATGCTCTGTGCTCCCGGGCTGCCCCCATCCCCACTCCCCCACCTTTTTGGAGGACGGAGCTAGGAGTTCCTTCAAACCCCAGAGGGGCTCTGGAGACTCCCTTCTCCCTCGGCTGATGCTTCAGCGACGTTCTCGGCCCTCGGACTTGGCCAGCAGTTTTCCATCTCTAGGACAGAAAAGTAATTGCTTTTGGAAGGAAAGAGAAGGTTCTCTGGTGGCCGTCCTCAGTCAGCTTAGTTCCACAAACACCCAGTGTTGTTGCTGAATTTCCTCTGTTTTAAAATGCCAGCAATTGTGAGACACACCATCCATCAATTTAATAACAGCCTTTTAGAGAAAAAAAAAATTACCTCCTCGGATGAACACTTAGAGTGTAAGATTTATTCCAAACCCCAAACTTTAAAATGTAAAAGAAAAAATAAGTTTATTTTCAAATCTAGAAAACACAGCAGTAGCCTGAGCCGGTCCCAATGAGCAGCCCCAAGATCACGGGCATCTCGGGGTGTGGGAGGTCAGGACCCGCCAGCTGGCTTTGCCTCCAAGCCAGGTGTCTGAGGAACGCCTGGGCCGTGGGCAGGGCTCGGGTCTGGCTGAGCACGCTGGACAGTCCAGGCAGTCAGGACACGTCATCTCCTTGGAACAAACCCTGGCAGAGCCCAGGAGGGTGGGGCAGGACGGCCACGCATGGGTGAGGCGTGCCGGGCTCCCTTCTGCTGCCTGGGGCTCCCCGGGAGCCTGTGTACCAGCAGGGTCTGGCCAGCCCACTCCCAGGGCCACTGCTCCGTCCCACACTTGTGCCCAGGCAAGAGCCGCCAGTTCGCCTGGTGCCTGGGCAGGGGCTCTGCTTCTTGGAAACGCACTCCGCCTCCTGGTGCAGGGAGTCTGGAACGGAGCCGTGCCCTCCCTGCCCTCTGACCCCGATGTTCCCACGCTCTCCCGACGGCCGGTCCGGGTCCTCACTCCCCCACCTTCTGATGGCCCCTCCATGCTGTGACCGGCCCTCCCACGCTGCCCCGCACGTCCCGCTCCTGTTGCACCGGTGTGTGAATCTACTTACCCGTTCCTCTATTTTGATAGATTTTAGTTTATCGTTTGGGTTTTCTGTTTGTTTTCCAGTCTAAATGCTCCTGCACTGAGCATCTTTGTGCAGACAGCTTTCCAGCGTGGGGATCAGTTATATTTCCTCATAAGGAAAAAAAAAAATCCCAGGAATGGGATTGCTGGTAAAGGATCCGGGACAATGACACATTTTCCCTTTTCTTTCTTTTTTCTGTGGTGCTGGGGATTGAACCCAGGGCTTGGCCTTGAGGGGCCAGCGCTCTACCCACTGAGCTACCTCCCCAGCCCCCCACCCGCCTTCTTTGACCTCAGTGGGTGCTTGAGGCTGCCGTTAACAGCACAGGCGGCTCTGCTTGTTTTTCTGTTTTTAAACTTTCCTCTGATCCCACAGATGGGCCCCTCCGCCAGGCCTCCGCCCAGAGCCTGGTCCAGCGGGGCTGCAGCCGGCGGGGTGTGGAGGAGGCGTGGCTTGGTCCCGCCAGGGTCCCACGCCCGCGGCCGCCCCACCTGACCAATCCACCCGTTGCCTGCAGGTTGATTGACGGAGTCAACATCACCATGGAGGACGAGCACATGTGGCTGGTCCCCTTCTCTCCGGGGCTGGACCACGTGGTCACCATCCGCTTCGACAGAGCCGAGAGCATCGCTGGCCTGCGCTTCTGGAACTACAATAAATCTCCCGAGGACACCTACCGAGGGGTGAGCCGGAGCCGCGGCCGCGCAGCCCCTGACAGGGAGCCGCGCTTGATGAATGGCTGGCGTGCCTGCCAGGGCGGCATAAATCCTCCAGAACTTTCCAAGTGCAGCTGGGGCCATCCAGGGAGAGAGCCACTGCTGTGTCCTTCTGCAGACAGCAAATGCAGGCCAGGGAGCCGGCGCAGCCTCAGGACGCTGCAGGGCCTCTTTTCTTCTGGGGCTGGGGTCGGGGGCTGGCCTGGCCCCCAATCATAGTGGAGAGTTATGGCCCTGATGTCCACTGAGCCCGGGGACCAGACCTGTGCCGGGGCTTCCCGTGCTCCTGCCGACCTGTTAGATCCTTGCTCCAGGCTATGGGGCAGGTGTTACTGCTCTGTCTCCCAGCGTGTTAAACCGAGGTTCAGAGAGGTTCCGTCTCCTGCCCCAGGTCACACAGCAGGGCTCCCTGTCCACGCCTGTCAGTCTAGGAGCCCACAGGCTCTGATTTCCACACGTTTCTCATGCTGTGTGGGGGCCTCCGCGGTTCTAAGACGGCCTCTGCTGGAGGAGGAAAGAGCGAAGGAAGCGCCCTTTCCACAGCCTGTCCAGCCCGAGGTGGCTGAACGTGGCCTTTGTCCCCTCCCACTGCATGAAGCTGGTCAGGTCCCCAGAAAGGCAGCAGCACAGAGGCCCTGATGTCCAAGGGCCTGAGGCTGAACCTCGGCCCTGCCCGAGAGCTGCATGTCCTGTTTCCGCTCGGCTGTCAACAGGGAAGGAGCGGCCATGGGCCTTGGGCGGGAGACCCTTCACCACTCTACAGCTGACAAGGCCAGGACTGGACCTCGGGTCCAGTGGTCCCCAGATCTGGGCTGTGCCACAGAACTTCTTCCACGGAACCCGCAGGGCCTGAGGAACTGGGTCACTTTGGCTAGGCTGGGTGGCCCCCTCTGGGGCCAGGGCTCCTCCAGGCAGGTAGTTTACAAACCCGCCAACGCGACCCCATTCCTGCGCGAGTGCCTCTCAGGTTCCGCATGTTGAAAAAGTCAGACGCGTCGGCATTAAAAACCAGGCTTCTCACCAGGCCCGTGCAGCTCCGGAGGCCGAGGCAGGAGGATCTCGAGTTCAGAGCCAGCCCCAGCAACCCAGTGAGACCCTGCCTCTAAATGAAGTTCAGAACAGTGCTGGGACGTGGCTCCGTGGTCACGCACCTTGGGTCAGTCCCCAGTTAAGGAAAAAACAAAGGCTTTTTCCTCACATGCACCTCGAGCTTCGCATCTCCTGGGCAGATCAGCCTTCACTGAGCCTCGAGGCCTGGGTCACTATGGGACTCGGGGCACTGAGTCGCTGCCCCGCAGGTCTGGCCACCATGGTGCCCGTGACAGGTGGCTCTGGCACCACGTGGGAGACGGGGGTGGACACTTGGCATGAGAGCAGATCCCAGCGGCAGCGCACAGACCCCTGACTCAAGTCCCCCGTATTCCCGAAGACCCCAGGGACACCCCAGTTGTGGGTCGCAGGCCGGGCCCTGGGCTCCCACAGGTGATGGGCTTCACGTCCTTCAGTGGGCAGGGGCGCGCTGCCCTGCGCCCCCAGGCTGGCGCCCTTAGCTGCACCGCAGAGGCGGCAGAGGAGGGGGACAGAAGCGGGGCTGGGGGAGTCGGCTCAGCCCCCTCTGCTCCTGGATTCGCGTTTTTGGCGACCCGGGGCCTCCATCCTGCTAGCTCCGAGTCCAGGGAAGGCCAGCGCCTTCAAGGGGCCAGCCGGCGAAGCCCAGGCTGGGTCGTTCCCCCGGGGCCCAGGCCCAGCTCCGAGGCCCGCTGGGCCTCAGCCTGAGGAGCGCAGAGGCCACAGGGAGGCCGGGCCCTCTGCCTGCACCCTGCCTGACAGACAAGGGGACACACGCGTCACCTGCGGCCCAGGGCGGGACTCCCCTCGTCCCCCTCTCGGCGTCCCCCACATCGCTGACACGTGGAGGAGAACCGCTTCCAAGGCCCCTCTGCCCCCGCCCTGGCCTCCCGCTCGGCCAGGGGGCGGGAGCGTGGCTGGTGGCTCCTGGTCCTTGGGCTGGGGATCCTGGTTCGAGGAGGGGTACGCTGGCCAGGCCCACACGGCACAGAGAGCTCTTAGTATGCACCCACTGTGTACCGGGCCTGGAGGCAGATGGAGTGGGTCCAGCTGGGCCTCTGCCATCGGGAGGGACCAGAAGCAGCCGGGCACTGCCAGCAGCGGGCGCCCAGGAGGATGAGCTCAGGAAGTGCCCTCCTGACCAGGCAGCCTGCACGGGGCCGTGAGGATGGGCATCCTGCTGGGCACTGGGGGCACTGCACCGTGAACTCCCCGCAGTGCCCACCTGGTGGCCGAGAGGAGCGAGGCTGGGCAGCCTCAGCCACCAGCACGGCCACGTGGTGGCCGTCCCCCACCTGCGCCCATGCCACCACAGCCCACGGCAGCAGGTGCCATGGATGGGGCTTGGCCAAGTCACATGCCACCTCTGAAGCTTGGGGACCAGAGGACGCATGTCGCTGTCCACTCAGTAGGGCCTCACGGTCTGGCCCCCACTCTGCAGTGCCCAGCGCCGCGCCTGAGGTGGAGTGGGCTGAGGAGGCTGGGGGCCCAGCCCGGGCCTGGTGTGGGGAGGGGCCGCCCCGCCGCCCCCCAGCCCTGAGGTGCCCGGCGCTGCCGGCCCTGCTGGCTCCGGCTCAGCAGGTGTGTCTGTCCACCAGGCCAAAATCGCCCACGTGACCCTGGACGGCTTGTGCGTGTCGCCCCCCGAAGGCTTCCTCATCCGGAAGGGACCTGGCAACTGCCACTTCGACTTTGCTCAAGAAATCCTCTTCGTGGACCACCTGCAGGCTCAGCCCAGGCCCCCGCCGGCCAGGAGGTGAGGGCCAGGCGGCTCTGCGGCGTCCCTGCTCCCGCGGGGCTTTGAAAGCTGATCAGACGCTCGCTTTTCAGGAGCTTTTCAACCTGGGTTTCTAAAGCTCAGCCGCTCGGAAGCCTGGGTGCCCGCCCTGTCTGGGAGGGTTGGGTCTCCAGTCTGAAGACTGGACGCTTCGCTGCGCTTCCTGCTGGGAAGAGAGGCCGCGGCCAGACGGCGGCTCCCCGCTCTGGTCTGGCTCCTGTTTAGGTTCAGGAGGACGGGGCTTCCTGGCCGATCTCAGCTGCGGCTGCTCAGGGCAGGGGGTGAACACCACCTTAGGTCGGCTCCTCCAGCCCCGCGGCCCAGCCCTGGCCAGGCTCCTCCAGCCCCGCGGCCCAGCCCTGGCCAGGCCCCGAAGCCCCCGCTCCCCAGCAGCCCCTCTCTCCTCAGGCCTGTGGCTGGGGACAGTCGCTTCAAGGTAGCGTTGCCCTTGAAAGGGAGGAGGCCAGGCCAGGCCAGGGTGCCCTGCAGAGGGCAGAGAGGAGACCCTGGCCCCCGGGCGCGACCCGGGTCCTGTACTGGGGTCCTGGGGCCCCTCCCGCCAGCCTTGAGGGCGGCATGGCCCCGGCTCCGACGTGGGAACTGGGCCCCGGCGGACCTGCCTCCGCTCCCTTCCCTCTGCCCATCCCTCTGGTCACTCGGCCTGTCCAGGGGGCAGGAGGCGGGTGGCTGAGAGTGGGCAGTGGCCCCAGACAACCTCGGGCACTTCCCGCTTCCACTGCCACCAGCTGTGGGCCCTGAGAGGTCACCTCTGAGTTCCAGGGTCCCCGACCCCAGGCCAGGGGACCTGCCTCGCAGGGCATCTGGAGTGTGTTAAGAGAAGCTCCTGGAGCCGGGACTCCCGCCAGCCCCACACTGGCCTTGGCGACGTCCCCATGCATGACCTGGGTGCTGTGTCCAAGGGACAGAGGGAGGGAGGCACGGGGACGGGGGTGACCGGCCCTTGGCCAAGCCACAGGCCATCTTGAGATGGGCTCCGTCTCCCCTGGGAGATGGGAGCGCAGGGCATGCAGGGGCTGTAGCCTGGACGGTGACTGGCCAGGGGTGCTGGCCCTTGGGGTCTTCCTCATGGTGCGGCTTTGTTTGTCCAGGCTCAGCATGAGAAGCTCGGAGCGCGCCAGCATGGACTACGAGGCCCCGCTGATGCCCTGCGGCTGTATCCTCCCCTCCCCCGCCTCTGTCCTCCCTCTCCCCCCCTCCTCCCCCCAGGGCTCTGCCCCCCCTCCCCCTCCTCTCCCCTCCCCCTCCTCCCCCCAGGGCTCTGCCCCCCCTCCCCCTCCTCTCCCTCCCCCTCCTCCCCCCAGGGCTCTGTCCCCCCTCCCTCTCCTCTCCCCCTCCCCCTCCTCCCCCCAGGGCTCTGTCTCCCCTCCCTCTCCTCCTCCTCCCCCTCCTCCCCCTCCTCCCCCCAGGGCTCTGTCTCCCCTCCTTCTCCCACTCCTCCCCCTCCTCCCCCCAGGGCTCTGTCCCCCCTCCCTCTCCCCTCCCCCTCCCCCTCCTCCCCCCAGGTCTCTGTCCCCCCTCCCTCTCCTCCTCCTCCCCCTCCCCCTTCCCCTCTTCTTTCCTGCCCCCCCCCTTGCTGATCTCAGTGCATTGCCTGAATTAACTCAGTCCCCGCTACAGCTCTTAGCCCAACTAAGAAAACAGAGGCACAGAGAGGCCATGTAACTTGCCCAGGGCTGCACAGCTGGGAGAGGGAGCACCTGACTGGCGAGCCCAGGCGGCCTGGCTCTGAAGCCCTGTTGGTAGCTCCCTTCTTCTCCTAGAAGGGCTGTGCCATCACCTGTGCCCGGAGGTGCCGGGAGCCCGTGGGCAACAGGGCTGGGGAGGGCTCCCTGTCCGCTTGTGCAGGAGACTAGTGGTGGCAGGCCAGCCGCCAGGGCCCGTCCCGCCTCGGGCCGTGCAGCCCGCGCCCCCCACACTGGAGCAGGACAGAGGCGGGGACAGCACTCCGCGCTCAGCCTCCCCGAGTCTGCCCCCTGGAGGCCCCTCCAGTCTCTGGAGGCCACACCTCACGGTGTAGGAAAGTCAGGTGCCACAGAGATTTTGGCGGCACCTCGGCAGGAAGAAGGCGGCCTCCTCGCCTCCATCCACATGCCCACCCTGCCCTCTGCTCTCCGGACAAAGCCTCTTCCTTAACACGGTGCCCAGTCATCTTCCAGTTCCAGCTGCTGACCAGCTGGGGGGACCCCTACTACATCGGGCTCACCGGGCTGGAGCTGTACGGCGAGCGGGGCGAGAAGATCCCCCTGTCGGAGAACAGTATCCTCCCGGGACGGGTCCAGCGGCCACTCCTGCCTTCTGACAGGCAGATCTGACCCTGGGGCCCCACCCGCCAAGGCACCCGCAGGCCAGAGACCCCCGCCACATCCCAGTCCAGTCACCTGCCCGCGAGTGAGCGCTGCAGGCTCTGACAAGGTCTGCAGGAGACAGCAGCCCTGGGAGGCTGGCACCTCAGAGCCGCAGCCGGAGTCAGCAGCTGTGTTGAATCAGCTGCCGATGCTTCTAGAGGGAACGCCCAGTCTGTGGCGGCCCTTGAGAAACTGGTAGTGCCAGGCCGAGGTCAAGCAGAGCCATGCCGGCCCGTCTGCTGCATGTCCTTCCAGGGTCCCTCAGGCCCCACTCCTTCCTGTGTCATCTGCCAGGCCCCCCAGACCCATTATTAATGTCTACTGAGGGCTTGTCACAGGGGACCTCATTGGCCCCCACAGAAATCTTGTGAAGAAAGCATGTTGCTGTCCCCTCTTTACAGAGGAGAATCCTGAGACAGAGAGGCTGAGTAAGTTGCCTAAGGTCACACAGCGAGTGAGCCTGGCTCTGGAGCCCAGCGCCTACCCCCGAGCTGCTGCCGCTCTGTGTGACCTGCCTCATGAACACACCCTGCCCTGCCCGCCCCAGAGGGGACTCCAAGGCCCACCGCCTCTGCCAGGGCCCCGCCGTGACCCGCCAGCCTGCGGCCTCACAGCAGAGCAGGACTGGAAGCGGGTTCTGCAGCCCCACAGCACCAGCAGGCGGCCAGCTGGCCCCATCCTGCTGCGGCCCGAGCCGTCCAGCGGCCCTCACATGAGACCCGGCAGGGGTCCCGCTGTCCCCAGTGCTGCTCCTGCGCCTGGCGCCCTGCGGCCCCTTCCCAGCGGCCCGAGTCCCGCTCAGGTCCTGCACCGGGTCCACCCACGCAGACGCTTCACAGGGTGTGTCACTTAGCGTCACCAGAGCACAGGCCGCCAGCCCAAGCGTCCCGAGCCCCAGGGGCAGTGGTGAGGCGCTGACTGCCTCGGAGTGGCAGCTGTGCTGGGCGCGACATCCTAGGTTATGGCCACTTAGCCGCTGCCTAGATATCGCGGCCTTCCCGGACAGCGTGAACTCGCTGGAGGGCGTGTGCGGGGACGTCCGGACACCCGACAAGCTGGTGGACCAAGTGAACAACACCAGCGACGGCAGGCACATGTGGCTGGCCCCCATCCTGCCCGGCCTGGTGGGTTCCCGGGATGGGGTGGCGGGAGGGAGCTGTGTCCTGGTCCAGGACCTGGGCTGCTGGACCCGGGTGGTGGCGGGAGGGAGCTGTGACCTGGTCCAGGACCTGGGCTGCTGGACCCGGGTGGTGGCGGGAGGGAGCTGTGTCCTGCTCCAGGACCTGGGCTGCTGGACCCGGGTGGTGGCGGGAGGGAGCTGTGACCTGCTCCAGGACCTGGGCTGCTGGACCCGGGTGGTGGCGGGAGGGAGCTGTGACCTGGTCCAGGACCTGGGCTGCTGGACCCGGGTGGTGGCGGGAGGGAGCTGTGACCTGGTCCAGGACCTGGGCTGCTGGACCCGGGTGGTGGCGGGAGGGAGCTGTGTCCTGCTCCAGGACCTGGGCTGCTGGACCCGGGTGGTGGCGGGAGGGAGCTGTGACCTGGTCCAGGACCTGGGCTGCTGGACCCGGGTGGTGGCGGGAGGGAGCTGTGTCCTGCTCCAGGACCTGGGCTGCTGGACCCGGGTGGTGGCGGGAGGGAGCTGTGACCTGGTCCAGGACCTGGGCTGCTGGACCCGGGTGGTGGCGGGAGGGAGCTGTGACCTGGTCCAGGACCTGGGCTGCTGGACCCGGGTGGTGGCGGGAGGGAGCTGTGTCCTGCTCCAGGACCTGGGCTGCTGGACCCGGGTGGTGGCGGGAGGGAGCTGTGACCTGGTCCAGGACCTGGGCTGCTGGACCCGGGTGGTGGCGGGAGGGAGCTGTGACCTGGTCCAGGACCTGGGCTGCTGGACCCGGGTGGTGGCGGGAGGGAGCTGTGACCTGCTCCAGGACCTGGACTGCTGGACCCGGGTGGTGGCGGGAGGGAGCTGTGACCTGGTCCAGGACCTGGGCTGCTGGACCCGGGTGGTGGCGGGAGGGAGCTGTGACCTGGTCCAGGACCTGGGCTGCTGGACCCGGGTGGTGGCGGGAGGGAGCTGTGACCTGGTCCAGGACCTGGGCTGCTGGACCCGGGTGGTGGCGGGAGGGAGCTGTGTCCTGCTCCAGGACCTGGGCTGCTGGACCCGGGTGGTGGCGGGAGGGAGCTGTGTCCTGCTCCAGGACACATTAGGAGGCTCGGGAGCTGGCAGGGGTGCCCCGGGGTCAGCTCCCCCGGCCAGCGATCCTTCCTCTGCTGGGGTGGCTGCAACACGGGGCACCAGGAGCCCGTGGCAGGACCCAGGCGTCCCTCTGCCCTCTCCTGGGCTGCTCCTGCGCCTTCCTCACGTCTCTGGGCACTTGATCCCAGTGTGGTGGCCCTGTCCTCCCTGGCCCCAGTCTCCTGGTCAGCCTTCCTGGCCAGGGGCTGCTGCCCTGCTCTCAAGGCCTGGCGGGGAGCCTCGGTGGCCTTCTGCCCTCCTGCACCTGCCAGCCCACTGGAGGAGGACGGAGCCCGGGACAGGGTGGTGGGCCTGGAGCCTGTGCACAGGGCACAGCAGGGTCTGGGGCAGCCATGGCTCCCGGGCCAGCTGCCCCTTTTCCACCCATATAACTGGGCGGGAAGCAGGGGGACATTGTCCTCTCAAAATGCCACAGGAAGTGGGCAGCAGCAATTCTGACTGATGTCTTCCAAGCCCCTAGGCCCCAGCCCTGCTGTTGCAGGAGAGGGACACGGCCCTGTGGGCAGCAGGTGCAGGTCAGCAGGTATGAGCAGCCGATGTGGGCAGCAGTGTGGGCAGCAGGTGCAAGAAGCAGGTGCGGGCAGCAGGTGTGGGCAGTGGTGCGGGCAGCCAGTGCAGGGCAGCAGATGCAGGAAGCAGGTGCCAGGAAGCAGGTGTGGGCAGCAGGTGCAGACAGCAGGTGTGGGCAGCAGGTGCAGGCAGCAGGTGCCAGGAAGCAGGTGTGGGCAGGTGCAGGCAGCAGGTGCAGACGGCAGGTGTGGGCAGGTGTGGGCAGCAGGTGCAGACGGCAGGTGTGGGCAGCAGGTGCAGGCAGCAGGTGCAGACGGCAGGTGTGGGCAGGTGTGGGCAGCAGGTGCAGACGGCAGGTGTGGGCAGGTGTGGGCAGCAGGTGCGGGCAGCAGGTATGGGCAGGTGTGGGCAGGTGTGGGCAGCAGGTGCGGGCAGCAGGTGTGCACCATGGCCTTTCACCGGGCGCTGCCCAGCGTCAGGCCACCTCTCCTGCTGTCTGCTGGAGCCCACAGGCACTGAGGCGCAGGACCCTGTCCTGACCTTCACTGTCCCTGGAGAGGCCAGAAGCCAGCCTCCCCCAGGCCGGCCCCACGTCCTCCTGGGGGGCCACTGGCTTCTTCGTTTGGGCTTGTGCCCCTCATTGAGGTGGAAGGGGAGGCTGGCTGGGCTGTGGCCACTTCAGCTGGATTCTGCCACTGACCGGGCAGCCTGGCCCTGCCCAGCAGAGGCCCCAGGACACCAGTGAGCTCCTCCCCACCAGGCCTCAGGCCACCCACCTGGGCTTCTCATCTGTGACTCAGGGAAAGGGACAAGCGGGTCAGGCCCCTGACATGGCCTGTGCGTGTCCTGGGGACCCTGGGGTTGGGGATGTCCCTATGGCCCGTCCAGGCTGTTTCTGGGCCTATCTGGGGAAGGACGGGTGCCCCGGACTCTGCCAGTCTTTAAGTGAGGGCCACCGCTGGCCCAGGAAGGTGGCCCTGCCCACTGCCCAGCGAGGTTGACCTGAGGAGACGGGCGCGGGCTCTGGGCCCCTCCAGGCCTGGCCGGCAGAGCCCCTCCGCTGCCCCACAGGTGAACCGGGTCTACGTGATCTTCGACCTGCCCACCACCGTGTCCATGATCAAGCTGTGGAACTACGCGAAGACGCCGCGCCGCGGGGTGAAGGAGTTCGGGGTAGGTCTGGTGGCGGGCTGTGGAGATGAGGCTGGGCATTGGGCTGCGGGCACTTATCTGTCGCAGCTTGATGTGTCCCTCTGTGCCGAGGTGGAGATGGGCCTGGCCCAGAGGCAGGGGGCTGGTCACCGACCAGCGTTCACGCCACCCCGAGTGGCCTGGGGCTTTCCGCCCGGGTCTCCTCCAGAGCCACACTGGGATGGAGAGCGGGGACGCTCCTTGCAGCCCGGCTGCCCGGCCGCAGCCCCCTGGGTGGCGGGGCCCCGGCTGGTGACGCCTCTTCAGAGGAGGAAGCCTCGGGCTCTGCCCAGGCCAGCCCGGGGGACGGTCCCTCAGCCCCGTGTCTGCCCAGCTCCTCGTGGACGACCTGCTGGTGTACCACGGGATCCTGGCCATGGTGGGCCACCTGGCCGGGGGCATCCTGCCCACCTGCGAGCCCACGGTGCCCCACCACACCATCCTCTTCACCGAGGACACCGACCTCTGTCACCAGGAGAAGCACACGGCCATCAGGTGTGCCCCAGCCCCGCCTCCCCCGGGCCCTACGCAGGGTGGGTGGCGGGACGCTGGGCGGAGCCCGTGGAACCTCCCGCTCCCGCTCCACACAGTAACCAGGCAGAGGACCAGGACGTCCAGATGACCAATGAAAACCAGGCCGTCACCAGCTCCAGAAGGAAGCCGAGCGCGGCGGACCCAGGTCAGCCTCCCGTCTGCCCACTGGGCAGGCGGTGGGAGGGAGGGGCTGGCAGCCCGCGCACCCTGGGCACCCGAGGGGCCGTGGGCAGACCCTGGGGTGACAGGGACCTGCTTCCTGCAAGCCCTGTGCAGAGGAAGAGGTCAAGGGCAGGTCAAGGGCAGCAGAAGCCCTGCGCGGAGAGGTCCCCGTGCCCTGGGGGAAGGCAGGGGGCAGGGGTGGCCAGTCCCAAGCCCGGGTGGCAACCCAGTGGTGGGGCCTCCCCTGGGCGTGGGCACTGGTGTGAAGCCGGTGACGCCCTCCGCCCTGCGCTCTGCTTTGACAGCCCTGCGCCCCAAAACCTGCGTCAGTGAGAAGGAGCCAGCCAGACGGCGGCGGTGCTGACGCTGAGCGCCCAGCCCTGGGCCAGGGCCTCAGTCCCCGGTGTCACCACCAGGATCCCCGAGGCCCAAGAATCACAGCTCAGAGGGACAGGCGGCCATGGGGACACAGGCTGCCGCTGCCGGGTGACCGTGCCCTGCAGCTTGGGCTGCTGCGGGAGCCGGGGACCCTGCCCGGTGCCTCCCAGCACAGCGCGGCCGGTGACCACCAGGCCTGCCCACCCGCCTCAGTCCCGGAGCTGAGGTGGGCGGGCCTCGTCCAGCTTCTCAGGCCCCGCAGGGTCAGCAGCGGGAGGCCGGCCCTGGAGAAGGCCAGCTGCACACTCGGGCTGGCAGGGGGCCGTGTCTCCTGGGCCCCAAGGTCTGCCCGGGCTTCCGCCATCCCCCGTTTATCCAGGGTCCCCCAGGCCCAGTGGAGGAAAAGGGGACCCTCGGGGGCTGGCCTGGGGCCTGTCGCTCGCCAAGCCTGAGACAGGACTGGCCGTGGCGTGCATCCTGCGAGGGAAGGACGCGAGCAGGGCCTGCCAGCGCCTGGACGCGCCCTGGACTCGGCCCTTGCCCCCTCGGCGGGGCTGCCCAGCCCTCCGCCCGCCCAGCCGCCGGGAGCTGGGCGCGCCGCACCCCCGCGGGAGCCCCGAGCCTCCCTTTCCTTCTATGTAACAAGCTCGGATCAGGAGCCTAATTGGTTTCCCAGTGGTGGGTAATTTCTCGTTCCAAATATTAATCCGTTGTTTTCCTGGCGCCCAGCCCGGCGCTGCCTCTCCGAGTGCGTTCCCACGCAGCCCAGCCGCACATCCTTGATGAGCTTCGCAGCCGGCCGGGCGGCCATGCAAATGCGCTCTTCGCAGGGGCGGCTGATGTGCAGATAGCAATGGTTTCTCCGGGGAAGATCCATCATCGCCAGCTCCCAAGCCCCTGCTCCCGCCCAGCTCCAGATGTGCCCAGCCGCCGGGCCCCTGGCTCCCACCCCAGGAGCGCTGCCCTGGAGCTGGGCTGGTCACCGAAACAGTGCCATTGCCCCGAAGGGAGCCCGACCCTCCATCCCGCTCCGCCTGGGTGGGTGGGATCCGCAGGGGGCACGCTGGCTGCCAGGACCTCGGTTGGTTTTATAATAATCGTATGTACCATGCAATTTAGGAGGGAAAGGAGCTGTAAAGGCATTAACTTGAAAATAAATTTCTATTTTTTTCTCTTGCAAAATCAATAAAAGATGTTATTAAGAACAGAGTCTGGCGCACTGCATTCGGGGTCACACAGGGGAGCCGGTACCGCCTCCAAGGCCCTGAGCAGGGGTCCATTTGAAGCACAGGAACATGTGCCCTCTCTGAGCTCCCTCCCCACCTGCAGACGGTCACGATCCTGACCCTGCCTACTCAACAGAATGTCACCTCACTCCATTACTACACACCTGGCTCCTCCACCTCACAGTCCTGTGGGTTAGGTTCTGTCATTATCCTCATTTCACTGAGGCACAGAGAGGCTGTGCAACCTTCCTGGGACACACAGCTTCAGAAGGTATTGGTCAACATGCAGATCCTGGGATGACCTCTGGGAGCTGAGGCGGGTGACAATCCTATGGGTCTTTGGCACAGGGTTTTCTCCCCAGGAGTGGCTCCTCCAGCCCCCACGTGCCTGATGCCTGGGCCCCTCCCTACCGCTCTCCTCACCCAAGGCAGACTCGCTGCTGAGTGGGAAGATGGTGCAGTTGGGGGGCGGGGGCTGCGCCGCGGCTCAGGGCCAGCAGCAACCCTGGCGGCACCCAGGGCTCCTTACCAACCACCCGCACTGCTGGCCAGATCCCGGGCTGGGTCCCGGGTACTCAGGGTCCAGGGAAGCAACCGCCAGGACTGTGGTCGCGGGGGCAGCACGGTCCCCACGTCCCCCCACACCTTCAGGGGTTTCGAGAGAAGGCGGACGTCCAGCGTTGTTTACTTCTGAAGGGAAACCTAGCTTGTCCCTGTCGCCTGGACTCTGGGGAGGGGAGGCCTCTCTCCCGCCCACTGCAGGGACGCCCTTCCTTCGTCCCCGTCCCTGCCCCTCTCCTGGGAGGGAGGAGAGAGGCCATTCTGGCCCTGCCCCCACGTGGACAGAAGAGCATGGTCCTCGGTCCCAGAGGTGAGAGCCCCACCTCCGCCCTCGGCCACAGCTAAGGGACAGCTGGCAGGGCTCCGGAGGAATGGCCCAGGCCCAGCAGCAGAAGCTCCTCGTCACCAGCGGGGCCAGCGCGCCTCGCATCCCGGGCACCCGGGGGCCTCCCACCCACCGGCCGGGCAGCCCCTTCCCCTCCCGGGCTCCTGGGCTGGGGGTTGCTGTTCCGTCCCACCTGAGGATTCAGGTCCCCTGTCCCTGGAGAGAGGGCCGCTCTGACAGCCTTGTCCTCCGTCCCCAGCCGGCCCACCCCAGCGGTGCTCTCCAGGTGCCCAGGCCACCGGGCCTCCGGGCTCCTCAAAAGTGCCCTGGGCAGTGAACGTGGAGGAGCAGAAGGGGACGTGGGGACAGTGACACGGGCATGGGGTTGGCTAAGCGGGCCGTCGCCATCGCTCCAGCCCTCTGGGGTTTCAGCCTAGGTTGTGCTGGGGCCGCGAGTCCAGAGGGGGCCTGGCCATGTGTCGTGCGGGTCCCCAAGTGGCCAGGGAGTCCTCCACTGCAGGGGTGTCCCGCGTCTCCCCGTGGCAATCTGACACCCGTCCAGGTTCCCAGCTCTCCAGAAAGCCCCAGCGGAAGCAGCAGCTTCGCAGCCGCGGGCTGTTCCCGCCGACTCCTCCGCAGCCTCGCTGTGCAAGGCTCCGGGCTCCGGGCACCGGGCACTGGTCGTGGTGTAGGAGTCCCTAGCCAGCGAGTCCTTCGCCCCAGCACGTGGTGTGCTGTGCAATGGTCCTGGGGCCAGCGGGCCTGTGTTCAAGTCCAGGCTCCACTACTCCTGGCCATGTGACCTTAGAAAGTGACTACGCCCTGGCCTGGGCTTCCTTACCCAGGGGGCAGGGGAACCAAGGGCACCTGCTTCGGGGTGTCCTGGTGTCCGCCATGAGACTCCATAGTTTTAGCCCTCCTGGGAGGAACGACACTGTCTCACGTGACCCTCGTTTCACAGGTGTAGACAGCCTCAGGGAGAGGGACCTGGGGACCGGGGTGTGACTCTTGAGCCCAGGCCCTTTCCGAGAGCAGCCTGGGGCCGCCTCCGGCATGGCCCCTCCCCTCTCTCCAGGACAAGCTCTTGGCTTCAGCTGATTGGTCCATGGAGGGCACAGGCCTCAGGGCTGCCGACCTATTGGCTGAGCAGGGATGGAAGTCCCGCCCCTCCTCTGCCAATCCGCCCCTGTGAGGTTCCCCGGCCCCTCCCTCTTCCGGGACTCCCCTCCAGGGGTCCTTCCTCCGCCTCTGCGACCACCCTGCAGGTGCCCCCGGAAGTCCCCAGGGGAAGGGGGAGGACGGGGCTCCACGGGGCCCCAGGCTGACCTCAGGCCACAGAGCTTTCCCTGCAGAGGCTCCTCCTGGGGTCCCAGAGCCCCTCACTCCATTTCCCCAGCCATCCTGGCGGTGGCCACTGCCCTGCCAGGCCCGCAGGCGTCAGCTGCGCCCACACCCGCTTCTGACGTAGGGACCAAACAGCAGACCAGAGCGGAGCAGTGCCCTGCTGGGTTGGGGCCAGGCAGGGGCCAGGCGTGGTGGCTTCCCATAAATCCAGGCGGAGGAGGCTGGGCTCCAATCTCTGAGGGTCCCTGGCCTCAGCTGCCACTGTCCCCCACCAGGACCCTGCTGCAGCCCCCTCTCTGGTGGCCCCACTTCTGCCCTGCAGCTCATCTCCCAGGCCTTCACCTCACACAGCTGGAAGAACTTCCCAGATGCAGCGCTGGTCATGTCTTCCTTTAAAGTCCCTCAAGGTGAAGGCCACAGCCCTTGCCATCGCCCACAAGGCCGCACAGGCAGACCCCAGAGAACGGTGGGAAGCAGCCCTCGCCTCCCTGCTCAGACCACACGGACTTGTTCCCAGCCCCAGGGCCTTTGCACAGCGGTCCTCCCACCCACACTTTCCCTGGTGGCCTCCTGCCTCGCCCTCCGTGGTCAGGCCCTCCCCACCCCCTGCCACTCCTGCACGACACTCGCACTGTTCAAAGCCGTCTCGGATTATTTAAGGTTTCCTGCATGATCTGAGTCGGCCTCGGGTGCAGGTGCTCCGTGAGGAGGAAGGGGCACCTTCCTGCTCCCCGGGGGCAGCTCCCGCGTGAGCTGGGTTCCTGGCACCGTGTCCCTCCCACAGGTCCCTCTGAGAGTGCTTCTTGGGTGAAGGAAGCCGCAGTGGGTGTGGTGGCCGCAGGACTTGAACCCCCTCACCCCACAGCCAGCTGCCGTCGGGGTCCTCGCTTCCTCCCGAGCGAGGGCTGGGCACCTGGCAGGAGCGGCCAGCTCTTCACAGGACGCGCCTCCCGGCCAGCCTCGTCCCCAGGCCTGGCTGCTGCAGATGGACGCCCATGAATCAAGTTGACGTTTCCATTACCCACGGGAGGCGCGAGCGAGGCCAGGCGCAGTGGCTGTGGCGGGGGTGGTGGGAACGATGGCTGGTCACTGCCACCAGCCCAGGAGGGAAGCAGCCCGCCAGGGGGTAGACCCGGCCCGGGACTTCTACACCTGGCGGGAGGGGGCGACGTGGCAGAGGAGCCGTGACCTCTGAGGCCACGTAGGTGCCACCAGGCTCAGGAGGCAGCGGGTGCGGGGAGCCCAGGCCTGTGGACACAGAGGCCGGGCAGGCACCCAGGCACAGCGAGGCTGCGGGTCAGGCCGGCCTATGGTGTCCACACCCCAGGCCACCGGCGGTCAGCACAGGGGACAGCTACTGGGGAAAGCCGTTTGCAGGGGCAGAGGAAGGCGCCTTTGTCTTCACCCCATGTTCCCTGGGGGCCCCAGGAGCACATCCCCCCCAGGTTCAAGCCACAGTGTCCTTAGTTCCCTCAAAGCAACCAAGTGGCCCTGGGATTAGTCACCTGAACATCCCGGAAGTGCTTCCTGTGATCTGACCAGCAGTGTTCTCGCTACACTGGAAAACAGCTGGCTTCCAGCCCTTCTGGGACGTCCTCAGGAGGAGACAGGAGGACTTGAAGTCCCGCTGGCCCTGTGCTCCTCCGCCTCTTCCCTTCCCATGTGACAGTGGCCCTCTCGCAAGCCGCCCGCAGGCCTCGAGCAGACCCTTCCCCGGTTGTTCAGTTTTTCTTCCTCTCTGCCCAAACGCCTGCCCGGGCGCCCTGAGCGGCGGGGATCGCAGCTGGTGTGCTGTGGTGCCGGTTCTTCAGACACACATGTACGCAAACGCGGCTGTAGAACACACGGTCCTGCCCACGCGGCAGCTCGACATCTCCTGACCTCCAGTGGCCTGGTGGCTGACCTGGGCAGGACCCTGGGTGGCAGTAAAGCCCTCCCGGCTGCTTGGGGACCTGGGCCCGATTCCCGCCCGCCTCGCCCCAGCCCAGCGGGGTCTGAGGCTCTGTCTGAGCGTCCCGTCCCGAGGGTCGCGGTCTCTGTCGCTGGCCTCTGTCCCGCCCTCAGACAGGTCCTCCGTGTCACTAGGAGGGCGAAGGAGGCTGCGGGTCGCTCCCGGGATGAGTGCCTGCTGAGTGCGCACCACGCGGGGTGTCCCCAGGCGCCTGGGACTCAGACACCGGGATAAAGCCTCCGCCTTCCCAGCGTGGCCGAGGGTCAGCTGGCTCTGAGCTCCTCGGGAAGCCGCGTCCCTGGCTCTGCCCAGCTTCTGCGGCCTGACCGCCAGCTGGACTCTGGTCTCTTCTCTCCGCACTGCCGCGGTGATGGGCTCCTGACCGGGCGCCACCGGAGGGCTCCAGTCCCACGGTGCGCCCCGCCCCGCCCCGCTCTCCCGCCTGCCTGGGACCTCAGCCACCTGAACCTTGTCATTTTCCGGAAGGCGCCTCCCTGACCTCTTCCTAGACCTGCCCCCAGCAGGTGACGCCTGTGGGTTCCCACGTGCCCAGCGTCGCTCCTCGTGCAGTAAACGCCGAGGAAGCGCCCACGACACGCCAGCCCATTTCTACATTTAATGGATGAGGAAACTGAGGCACAGAGAGGTCGAGGAGCTCGCCCACCGTCACCAGCGGAGGAGGTGGGATCTGAACTGGGTAGTCTGGTCCCCGAGAGGGACACTGGCCATCGCTGCCTGTTCCCCCTCTGTCCGGCCCGCCTGTGGCTCCCTGACAGCAGCCGCCCTCTCTGGATGCTTCCATGTCCATCTGAAGGGCTCACACAGGGTCTGGCTCACGATGGAGTCTCGATGAAGGACGCCCATGGGCAGGCGGAGGCACAGTGGAGGGGTGGCCAGGAAGGGGACGCCTGAGGGACGGCCCTGGACCTGGGATAGACAGGACGGCGAGCAAGGGACAGAGGATGGGCAGGGGGGGAGGATAGAGGATGGAGGATGGACGGGGTGGGGGATGGTGGACAGGTGGATGGGGGTGGATGATGGACAGGTGGACAGGGGGTGAGGGATGGTGGACAGGTGGACAGGGGGTGGGGGGTGGTGGACAGGTGGATGGGGTGGATGATGGACAGGTGGACAGGTGGGTGGATGATGGACAGGTGGACGGGGTGGGGGATGGTGGACAGGTGGATGGGGGTGGATGATGGACAGGTGGACAGGTGGGTGGACGGTGGACAGGTGGACAGGGGGTGGGGGATGGTGGACAGGTGGATGGGGTGAATGATGGACAGGTGGACAGGTGGGTGGACGGTGGACAGGTGGACAGGGGGTGGGGGATGGTGGACAGATGGACAGGGGGTGGATGATGGACAGGTGGACAGGTGGGTGGATGATGGACAGGTGGACGGGGGTGGGGGATGGTGGACAGATGGACAGAGGGTGGATGATGGACAGGTGGACAGGTGGGTGGATGGTGGACAGGTGAACAGGGGGTGGGGGATGGTGGACAGGTGGACAGGGGGTGGATGATGGACAGGTGGGTGGGAGATGGTGGGCAGATGGACAGAAGGACGGGTGGGTGGGGATGATGGGCAGATGGGCAGATGGACAGGGGGTGGTGGGGACAGGTGGGTCAGGGAAGAGGAGAACGCGTTCCCCCCAGCAGGAACCTCCAGACCTTCCCGGAAGGGACAGGCCTGACCTGGGTCAGCAGTCCATGTCTGAACTCGGCTCTGCCCGCGGTCGGCTCTGGGGTCCTCGGCCAGTCGCTCTGACCCTGAGCTCTGTCATCTTGGTGATGAAGATCCGGGTCCATAGGACAGAGGGCCTGGACGTGGCATGAAGTTCCCTGGGCCAGGCCGTGACATGGCCAGGCTTCTGGAGGACCGTGGCTTCGCCCCTCGGCTCAGGGTCACCTCTGTCCCCCTGGAGCCCGAGGTGGCCCTGCCAGCTGCGTCCCTACCTGCCCCAGGCCCCTGGCCTCAGCACACCTGGCTCTCACTCCAGGCTCCCCAGAGTGACCCGACCCTCGGCAGGACTGTGACAGGACAGTAGAGCCAGTGAGCGGCCTCCACGCGCCACAAGGAGACGGTTCAACAGCATTTATTGAGCCCCTGCTGTGTGCCTGCTGGGTGACCCCCCGCGGTGCCAGCCGCTGCCCTGACCTTCAGCCCCGCCCCTACAGGGCTCTGCCTTCCGGGCACCTCCTCAGCTTCCTGGCTGGTTGTGGGTGTCCAGCACTCAGTGACCAGTGGCCTGCAGGGCTCTGCATGTGGTGGCAGGAGTCCAGAGCTGCTGTCCCGTCTGTCTGTGGCCGGCAGCCCTGGGCCCACGCAGCCCAACTCCCAGGGCCGGAGCCCCAGGTCAGGTGGCAGGAGGCCTGGCGTCGCCTCCACGCTGGGCCCAGTCACGGGCCTCTGGGGCACCAGACCAGTGGTGGGAGGGGTGGTTCCAGTGACGCGGGCGGCCAGGGCTGGGCTGGGTCTCGGTCACACCCAGTGTCCCAGGACCCAACACTGGCGGTTCAACTCTGGCGCCTCCTGTGCTGTGCTCCGGGGCCAGGCGTCCCCCAGGTGTGGCTGGTGTCCTGCAGGAGAAAGCAAGGTCAGTGCCAGATGCCCGCCACGGCTTTGCCTGTCCCCTGTGCCCCCGCTGCCCGGCCCATCACCCAGGCCTCCTGCTCCCGTTACTCCAGCACGGGCCCAGCCACCCGTCACCCATCAGCCCCCCAACCCGGACACCCGCCTGCCCGTCACCCACCTGGACACATACCTGCCCATCACCCACCTAGGCACACACCTGCCTGTCACCCACCTGGACACACACCTGCCTGTCACCCACCTAGGCACGCACCTGCCGTCACCCACCTGGACACACACCTGCCTGTCACCCACCTAGGCACGCACCTGCCCATCACCTGCTCATCTCCCCACGAGTCATCTGCAGTTCCCAAAACCACTGCTGTCCACCTGGCCTGCCACCCAGGACACCACCACTGGCACCCACCCCTCCTCCCTCCACCCAGGACCACACAGCATCCCCCAGCCACCCACTGCCCTGGCTCCAACTCCAGCTGCAACCCCAGCTCAGGGGCTCGTCCCCAACAGTCTACCGTGGTGCCCACGTGGCAGGTCACCCACCCCATCACCCACCCCCGCCCGGGGGCTGCTCCCACCTCCCCTCCTGCCCTTTACCACCCCCACCAGCCCGCCTATCTGCCCACCCAGCCCAGCCATGGAGACCACCTGTCCTCCTTCCTGCCCGCCCTCCTCTGAGCTCCCGGGGCCCAGACGTGTCCAGAAGCCATGGATGGTCAAGAAGAGCAGGAGCGGAAGAATCCGCGGCTCCAGGGACCTGAGCGTGGGTGGGCTGTACCCAAGCTGATGCTGAGAAGCCACCGTGTGCCCGCCTGCCTGCCCTGGCTTCCGGCTCCTAAAGGCCTGGACAAGGGCAGGAGCTCCGTCCAGTTGGCCCTCTCCCGAGTCTTCCTAAGTCCTAGAAAAGCAGCCTCTTCCCTGAGTGTCCCCAACAGGCCAGGGCCTCACCCAGTCCAGCCAGGGCCACGCCCCTCCAGCCAGGGTCACGCCCCCTCCGGACAGGGCCCCTCCTACAACGCCCTGGCGCCTCTAGGACCACAGAACCCCAAGACCCCGCCCATTGGCCCTGCCCTGACGTCCTGTCCCTCATCATCTGAGTCACGCCTGAGATCATGCCGCGTCCCCCGCGCCCCTGAGACTCTGAGCCCCAGAGAGCCATGAAAGACCCTGTGAAGAACCACGGGCTGGGGGCGCGGCGGGGGCAGAAGGAGGACACGGGGCAACCGGGCAGTGGCACTTCTACCATAGAAGTCCCACAGAGTCCCACAGCTGGCCCGAGGGGGCGTCTGCCCACTTCACCGAAGGGAGAGCTGAGGTCCGCGGGGATGCACGACCGCCTGCCGGTCCCCGGCTGCCCTGGGGCTGGGCTGGACTCACTCCTCCCGATTCCAACCTTGAGCGTTCAGAGGAGCGGAGCGTGTCCCAGGTCACTGCTCCCCGCCCCGCGCTCTAGGGCTCGCGCACACACACTGGTGATACTTTGGGGTCGCGCAGGCTCTTGTGGAAAACCCACCGAGGTGGGAAATCCTGGCGGAGCCCAGCTCCGGCCTGCTTACCTCCAGGGACAGGGACTGGTTGCTCGACCCCAACCCAGAGCAGCCCGATGGCTGGGAGGCTCTTCCCGGTGGCCAAGTCCGGGGAGGCGAGGCTGAAGCTGTTGGTGGCAGGGGGCGCGCCTTGCTTTGGCTGATCCCCCTCCTGGTTTCAATATTCTTCAGTGTTACTGTTCTGCAAATCTGTCTGCATATTCTGGAACCATTTGGCCTTGTGTGTGTTGGGGGGGGGCATTTGTTTTGGCCCCAGCTACCAAAACAGTCCAGGTTTTTTGGAAGTGCTTGCTGCCAAGATAAAGGTGTTTGGGATTTTTTTTTTTTTTTTTTAATTGAGAAGCAAATATTTGGTGCATGGAGAGGTTTGATTGTTTTGCCAAATGAGTATTTAGAAGCGATTGTAGCTGCCGTTACAGTCGCCAACTGACAACCACGGAGAGGTTACTGGAACAGAGACAGTGATCTTTTCAGGGGGAGGTACTGGGGATTGAACCCAGGGGCACTGAACCACTGAGCCACATCCTCGGCCCTTTTTAGTTTTTATTTTGAGACAGGGTCTCTCTATGTTGCTTAGGGTCTTGCTAAGTTGCTGAGGCTGGCCTCGAACTTGAGATCCTCCAGCCTCAGCCTCCCACGTTGCTGGGATCACAGGAGTCCACCACGGCCCCCAGCGGTGTACTTTTTAAGGAAAAGGAGAAGTCAGGGTCCTTGTGCTTCCTTGAGTTAAAACAGGACTCTGTCCCTGGGTCCAGAGGCCAGGTCACTGAGCACCAGGGCTCTCCTCCTCTTCTCTGGCCTCCAGGAAGGGCTCAGGACTCAGAGCCAGTGCACCAGGACCCCACCCACTTCCCTTCCCCCCAGTCCCTTTGCTTTGGGGCCGGTCGGAGAAGAGGCCTGTGCTGTGGGCTGGGGAATCCCAACTCGAAACTTCTTCTGGTCCAAAGTAAGCCACGGGAATGGGTGGAGAGGGCCAGAGGCAGCCTCCTCCTCTCCAGCCAGTGTCAGCCCAGGCTGGAGCTCAATCCTCCAAGAGGCCCAGAGACACTGAAAATCTGGATTTCAGAAGAAGACTCCCTGGTCTTTAAGTGGTAGCAATTCAGACTCTAAATATTTCCAGCCTTCCGTGGGCCCGGTAGCATCTCTCAGGTAGAACTGTCCTTGGAGGACATTTTGAGATCTCTGGCTTTGTCCCTTGGACTCTGTCCTGTGTCCTCGATCCCAGTGTTTGTCACTTTGTGTTGTGATAGCCAGTTGGTGTGGCTCCCCCCAGGTCACCCAAGGATGGGGACATCTATGTGGGCAGGGAGGAGGGTCTGCTTCTTCCTGGAGCCTTTGGGGCCCAGCATGTGGCCCGGCCCAGAGCGCGGCCTGAGCTGATGTTTTGACAAAAGTCGCCATGGAAGAGGGTGGGGTGATGCTGAGCTTGTGGGGTCCCTGTCCGCCCTTCCTGCTCTGAGATCCTGAACATGATAAAGCCCTCCACCTTTGGGAAGGGTTTAATAGTGCAGGCTCCACACACTTACAAGCGGTGTAAATTTTTTAAGCTGTGTGACTTCTAACAAAGGGCTTCACCTCTCTGAGCCTGCAAATACATGTGAGATACAAAGGAAGGAAAGGGCCCAGCAGGCCCCACATAGAAGGCCCTCCCATCCGGTCTCAGATACTGATGGACACAAAAATAACCAAATGCCAGCCCTGGAATAGGGTGGGGTTCAATAGCCTCTGTTTGTAGATGGGGAAACTGAGGCTCCTAGATGGGAAGAGATTTGTCCAAGGTCCCAGCCCCGTCCCAGGGTTGGTACCAGGCACAGTGTCTGAAATTCCCTGGGAACTCACCCACAGACTGAGCAGAGTACTGAGCACTTTCCCAGAAGAGGCGATTTCTCGTTCCTTTCTAATCCAGCTATCCAAACAGGGGCGGGTGAAACGTCGGCTCCCTCTGGTCCTGGCAGACCGATCCTCGAGAGGAAAGCCACTTCCTGCAGCCTCGCCAGGGAACCAGGATCCGGGGATCCGCTCCAGCCTCCGCTGAACTGAATTAAATCACATCTCCTGTTCCAAAATGGATTCATCGAGCTTCAGGGGCACAGGGTAGCCAGTCCCTGGGCAGGAAGTGCCCTCTGCAGCTGGCCCACTGCTGTCTGAGGTGCTAAGAGTCCCTCTGGTACCCGTGGCCCAGCCAGAGCTGGCCGTCAGCTGCCCAGCCTTGAACAGGATGGACAGCGGGTTTGCTCGCAGTCTGTGTGAGAGGGAAGGTCGGGTCTCCTGGTCTACCCGGGGCAGGTGGTCTCAGCAGATTGAGTGGGGACCCCAGCCTTCCCTTGACTGGAGTCTGTCCTCTGGGGACTCCTTGTTTCTGGGCCCTTTGTCTCTTTTTCAAATCTGGGATGGGGCGGAGTCTTCTTGACCTGCCACCTCTCCTGAGAGCCACCGATGACTTGGAGTTCCTCCATGTTGGGCACGGAGTCTCTAGAACCAAGTGACACACCGCCTGTCCTCTGGGTGCTGCGGTGGAGCAAGGGGGACAGACACACACGCGAAGGGAAGAGCAGACCCACCTGCCGTTCCTGCCCAGGCCCGGGGCCTGTGGCACCGTGAACCCTGCTGGTTCCATCTTGTGAGACAGCGGCCTCGGGGACACTGAGGCCCAGAGGTGAGGTCTCCCGTTGGGGTCTGAACAGGGCAGACTCCCTCCAAGGGCTGGCGCGGAGCCTCTGTCGTATTCACAGACGCCAGGGTGCAGGACGGGGAGGGGTGAAGGACGCCCCAGCTCAGGGCTGGAGGGCCGGTGGCCAGTCCTGGGCTCTTGAGTTAGACTTGCAAAGCAAGCGTCTGCGGAAGCCCCTGACTCCGCGGCCTGAGGGAGCCTGGGTCACCTCGGACTCCAGACGTGGAGAGGCCCGCAATGCCCAGGTCGAGGCAGGCAAGGGAAGCCCGGCCAGAAAACAGGGCCTGCGGGGAGGAGGAGACGGGCGAGGGCTTCAGCCGCGAAGACTGCAGGGACCCAGGAGCACAGGACTCAGCCGGGGCCTCGGGTCTCCGCCGTGTCTGCCTGACCGGGCCCCAGGTCCGTCCCTCACGAGGACTTTCCAGGAGGATCTACGTTTTACCACCGGCCCCACGAGTTTCTTAGCGACAGGCAGGATGGGGTACCCCGCCTTGGACACAGAGGGGGTGCGTACAGGAGGAGGGCGCGGGGCGTCACGTGGAATCAGAGGGGCTCCTGGACCATGTGGCTGCTCAGAGCGCAGACCTCCCCAGGAGGACGGGTGACCAGGTGCTGGACGCGGGGCTGCCGCGGAGCATGTGGCGGCACGGGCCCTGTCCTGGGTGCTTCCGCTCCCGCGGGCAGAGACCAGAGAAGCTGGGGTTAGCGAGGGTGGGTTCAGAGGGGGACGAGTGACAGGCAAGGCGGCGGGGAGAGGATGCTGAGGAGGGCCCATGCCCACCCGGGAGGCCGCAGGGGCCAGGAGGGGCTGGGGCACAGGTCCAGGGCGGGCCCTTGAGGTTTGGCTCGGAGGGACGTCGGCCCCAGAAGTGGCCATTTCCAGCTAGAAGTCGCTGCAGACCAAGCAGGCGTCACAGAGCAGCACTGCTCCCGGCAGTCGCTCCCCAGGGCCCTGCTGGCGGGCCGAGGACCATTCTGAATCTGGTGCAGGGACCCGCGGCATTGCGTCACTGGCAGGATGCAGAACCCAGGTCCCAGCCAGGTCCGGCCAGGTCCTCCTGATGGGAACTCAGGGGGCCCACTGCCCGGCGAGTCCCCCGTGGGATCTGATGCTCACGTTGGCTTGAGTCCCTTGACCCCCAGCGCTAGGGTCTCAGATGTCTTCGAGTCGGGCGCCCATCTGCGCTCCCAGAAAATTGGCATTGATATTTATTTCAGAAATCCCGTCTGTTTCCATTTTAATAAAGGAGGCCACGCGAGTGGCACTCCACTGGATTTGCTTTTGATCTAATAAAAATGCCAAGTTGCTCTGGGCCCGGAAAAAGTCTTCCTTGAAATGCCCTCTGCTAATTCGAGGGCAGCAGTGGCTAAGACCCGTCTAGACGGAACTCCCAGAGCCACCTCCGTGCCTGGCGCGAGGCGGCCCCTTGCCGAGCCCGGCCTCACAGACACACCTGGAAAAACCAGAAGCTTGTCTCAGGCATTGAACTTGACAGCCGCAATCAGCTGCAAACCCCAGTCGCCCTGGAAAGGAAGACGCAGACACCTGGACCATACGGCAGTGTCTCTTCCATCAAATGTCACGTCTGACATGCTCCTGAGCTCACCGGTGGCGCTGGGAAGCCCCAGAGGCAGGTTTCAAGAGCAAAATCTTTCCACGGTGGGGGGAAAAATGTGGCAGAATCCATATCACAGAAACCCAAGGGGGGATGGTGGAAGCAACGTGGGGTGCCACAGATAACCCGAAGCTTATGGAACCGCCATGTCAAGAGAAGTGTCTTCCGCAGGCACTTCTCTCTTTCGGCCGAGATTCGAAGATGAGACGACGTGAGCCACGCACAGTTCAGAGGGAGGGCGTCTGGGGAAGAGAACAGGAAGCGCAAGGACCTCCGAGGCAACGAGCGCTGCAGGTGCCAGTGAGACGTGACAGGGGACTAGGGAGGCAGTGAGGCTGGGCCGGGAGCAGGAGGCTGCGAGCTGTCTCCTGACGCCGCTCCCCACACCTCCTGTCCCTCGCGGGGTCCCAGTGGCTGCTCCAGGCCGGAGCATCGCAGAACCCGCCAGGCACTTCCAAGGCGTCTTCCTGGCAGAAAGCCCACCAGCAGCTGGGAGGCCGAATCCTGGGGGGTGTCATTCCCCGGAGGGCCCGAGGGGCGGCTTCCCGAGGCCACGCGCTCGGGCGGCCCCAGCCAGGTCTGCCCGCAGGTGCAGGCGCCGCCTGGCACGGTGGCCCGCCCTCGGGGTGGGGGGCTCTGCAGGGCCACCCCTCGCTGGGTGCGCGATGCTGGAGGAGCTGCAGTCGGAGCTCCTGGGCCTCCGAGTCCCTGTGAAAAGGGGCTGCGCACGGGGCGAAGTGAGCGTAGGAAACGCGGCGTCCTTAGAACATCCTGGTCAGACCTGGGGTACCCGGTCCTCGCGGGCCAGCTTCACATCCATCCAGGGCCAGCACTGAGCCGTGGCTCCTGCCCTGCTACGTGTCCTCCCTGCCCCCGGCTGCTGTCCCCAGCCCCCACCCTGAGCGCGTGGGCACCGTGCCCTGTGCACCGACCGGTGACGGCTCTGGCCCCGCGGCGTGGCTGGGGCCTCTCTGTCCCGCTACAGAGCAGGGGACTCACCAGGGTCCAGGACCCATGTTCCCAGGGTCCAGAGACGCCTCTCCGAATAAATGACGGAGTGGGTGGCCTCCACACCCGCAGGCCAGCCCTCCTTAGGATGAGGAGCTCTTCCTTGTCATTTGGTGTAGCGTCCGCGGCACCTCCCGGGGGAGGCCATCCCTGCCCGTGCTCGGCCACCGAAGGCATGGTGGGCAGCGGCTGAGGCTCCCCTGCCAGGAGCCGGGATTTAGAGGACCCGGGACAGCTGGCTGCTTTCTGCACCACCCTCTGCCGCCAGCCCCCAAGGACCCCCAGCCCTCGAGGTCCCTCCTGCTGCCCCCGAAGCCCACAGCCTCCTCGAGCCTGGCACTAATGCCCGTGACTGCTGTGGCAGAGCCCGGGCTCCCTGGTCCTGCTGGCACCGCAGCTGAGCTGGCGCCGAGTTCGCGCCTGGCCAGGGGGACGGTCCCTCCCTCTGCACGCAAGCCCATCCTGAGTCGGAGGTGCCTGAGGTCACAGCCCCAGCTGCCCTCCACGATGGCCCAGAGAGCTCCTGTCACGCGGGGCGGCCCTGCACCTGCTCCTGCCCCCGCATGGCCTGAAGGGCCCTTCTCGGGCGCTGCTTCCAGGGGAACCAAGGCGAACGCGTCTGAAAACCGGCCCAGCCGAGAGTCGCTGGACCCACCCGCTCCTCTCTCCTCTGCCAGGTTCCCGCCACCTGGCCCCCCAGGCGTGGGGGCGGCAGCAGCAATGCTGGGCCGGGGCTCCCAGCCTGGAGCCAGCCGCGCTCCGGTGGTGCCTCTCCGTGGTCCCTGGAGAAGCGGGGCCAGCCTTCTCCGTCCCTCCTCCCAGGAGGCCCCCGCCCCAGCCAGACGTGGCAGGAGGTCCCGTCCCTCCTCTCCGAGCCTCCCGGCCGGCTTCCCCCCAAGTTCACGCCTGGACACCTCCTCCCGGGCTGGCCCACCCTCCAGGACGCAGCCCTTGGAGCCCGACGGCCCTGTGGTCAGCGCTCTGCTTTCCTGGCTTGGATCCCCAGAGGCAGGAAACTGGTGCGGGCCATAGGTGAAGGCAGTACCGGGAAACCAGGCAGCGAGGCCCAGGGAAGGCCGGGACACAGAGGGCTGCTCAGCCCCACGGGCAGACTTCCTCCCAGGCCTCAGGGGGTCCCACCCAAGGGCCAGGGAGCGGCACTTCCAGCCTTCAGTGGGTGGAGTGGGGAAGCCCCCAGGTTCAGAGACCTGTATGGATGGAAGTCGCGGGAACACCTGAAAGATCTGCGATGAGCGGGCAGGGCGCTCTAGCTACACTGTGTGACCTTGAGCTGGTCACTCCAGCTCTCTGAGCCTTAAATTCCTTTCCTGCTAAATGTGGATGAGCCACCTGTGGGGATATGAGATCCGGCTGAGGAGCCCCTTTACAGGGCAGGGTGGACGGACCCGTCCCCCTCACTTCCCTGCCGTGGCTACGCTGCCCAGGCCTGTCCTCCGCCCCACCGCGCTCCTCTTCTCACATCCCACTTCCCCTGCGAGGGGTGGACGCCGTGCGGAAACGGCCCGCTGCCCTGGGACGCCAGCCTCGTGTCCCCATCTGTAGCGCGGCCGGGGGAGACGCAGGGGCCCGGGTGGCCCCGCCCATCTCCAGGGCCCTTGGACCTGCGCAGCAGCTGCCGGCAGGGGGCGCACTCACGGGTGGGGTATCTCTCGTGGTGGCAGTCCAAGCGGAAGTCCTCCTCCTCGCTCCCGTCCCCCTTCTCGATCC